>NC_134365.1:135813318-136116348 GCF_035582795.1 Mycteria americana
TTTAATATAACGGGGAAGGCTGTCATGGCTCTAGATGCAGCAACTTCTAAGATCTAGTTAACTGGTGTTTAGGGATCCTTCTCACTGCAAAACACTGAATTTATACAGAAATTTTTATTTCTGTATATATTTAGTATCTTTGGGAGAGAAGAAATGCAGAAGAAATAATGGAAGTAGACACAAGAGCTATAAGGGCTAGAAGCTCATGTCAATTATTAAGTCTACCTGTCCTTTGTAATAAGATAGAAATTTGTAAACTTGAGACTGAGTGCTTGCCAGGTCTGAGTTTCTATTTTGAGCCGGTGAGCTAGGGACCCAGAAACTGTGGTGAATGCATTGCGCTGACAGTCACATCTTTGCCGCACCTGTTCTGTCAGTTCCTGCCTGGTTGCTTGTGGAAAACATTTTTTCACCTTAATTTTCAGTTGTCATTTAAAAAGAAGTCTTTGAGAGATGCAAGTTGGAGGCTCCTCCTGGCATTGCTAAACCGGCTAATGATGTGCCCGAGCTCTGCCAGCGCTGCCCTGCGACACCCATGATGCGCGGCCAGCACTGGCTGTGTGTGCTGCACGCATCGGTCTGCGCTTGCCTCCGGATGGCACGGCCCGCTGCTACTTACTTCTCCCCTCCGATGCCTTTAGAGGCGCCTTGCTCCCCTAACAGAAATGTTGAAGCCAGTGTTCAAAATACTGAGATAATGAAAAAATGGATGTGAGCGAAACCACCTGGTTTAATAGAGTTTAATACAAACGCTATTAAAAACGCCTGCTGAGGCAGAGTGTGCGATGTGAGTATCAAGTGTGTGTAGCACTTTGCACTTGAAAGCACAGGTTTTTGGCATTAGTTTATTCAGAGACAGCCATCAGTGATGGCAGCAGCGGTCGTGGCAAGCATCAGCAGTGTGTCAAACTCTGTGTAGGAACAGGGGGAAGCACTCAGCTGTGCAAGCAGCATTTGTGTTTTGCTTTCAAGTTGCTGTCTGCCGTAGTCTGGCATCCCTGCCCTAACCATTTATTCTAGTGCTATCTTGTGAGGAAAGCTATGGGGGAAGAAGGACCCTGAGCCCTTCTGCAGCTGTTGAGAGCAAGGCTGCCTGCAGCGGGGGCTCGCCCCTTTGCTGGTGTAACTTTCCATTCCTCGGGTTCAGTGTGGAAACAGGATTTATGTGTTTCTTTCATTATGAAAAATAGCACACATTTGCAAAATGATGGCTGATGTTCATGAGGCACCGTGGACATCATAACTAAATTTTTTAGAAGATTGTTACCCTTTCTGGAGTAGCTAATTCACAGCAATTAGAAGGAAGGGTAGGGAAAATATGGTCGGCTCGTGAAACGAGGGACAGTCAAAAAGCAATGTGCCCCTTTTGGGGGGGGCTGACTCAAAGCAGGACTTGGTACCAAGGGAATAGAACAGGAAAAGGAAAATTAAGTTCAGAGAGAGGAACAAATTCGATAACCTTGGCTGGCAATGAGTCTCTGCTGAGTCACTGAACTGTGCTACGTGAGTGAATAGCGTCTCCTGATCTCCTGTATACTTCCTGCCCTTCCCTGCTATCCCATTAGATATCTGTGCTTTCATGTTTTCTCACTTTGGTTTGTAAAATGTTCAAGCTGCCTGAACAGTTGTCCAGGTGTTGGGGACATCAGTCTGCACTAGCAGTTTTTGGCGGAGGAGGTTACCCACGCAATGGTTTGTGCTGCTTGTGACTTTTTTAGGCTTTTGTTTTTAATAAAGCAGCTATTGGACTCTAAATAAATGCAAGCTAGTTGTTGTCCATACCACAAGACTTTACATGTATATCGTTGGTCTTTATTCAGAAAAGATTTGTCCGTATGAAAGAAACACATCAAGCATATGCGTGAAAACATTTTCAACTTATGTTCCTGCCTTGAGCTACTTGAAGAACATCTAAAAATAGAAGCAGAGTAGTGTAAGAATATTGATAGTACCAGAAGTTACTCCGAAAGCAACACAGAAAATCTGGTCTGTTCTTCTGGGGCACAGCACTGGGCTTCTGCCAGAACAAATTCTCCTGGAGGAGTGTTCTCTGGGAGGGAATATTCCTGATTTTTCAGTCATGGTTTTGATTAGGAAATCTTAGGATGCTTCAGTGTGAAAAACAGGATGTGTAGGTTTCAGCTAATGCAATTTTATTTCATAATAGGGAGACAATAAAAGTATATCTGTTGTAAGTTGCTCTGGATCAGCTGATGACCGGTAGCTTGCTAATCACAGTAAATCTCTGAATTTCAGTTGAATCTGTACCATTACCAAGTCTTATACCCTGACAAGCATTTTAAAAAAAGAATTGTTAAAAAGCTCAAAATGCTGTGCTTTAATACTTTAAAATAAAGCTGAGTTCCAGAGATACTTCATGGAGACATAAACTGAATTTCTAGGAAAGATTTGTCTCATATTTCAGCTTCAGTACGGAGAAAATGCTTCAGAAAGTAACAGTACTGACATGCAAGCTGGCTTTTTTTCCTGTCTGATGAGCTTCAAGAGAACTGGTTCATGAATTAATACAATATAGTATGTCTAACAATAGCAGTAAAATCTACCTAAGTAAAATCTAATTGATATAAAAACATTTAAATTAGTATAATCAAAGCTTTAGGAATAAACAGTTTTATAAACTGTGCCTTGGTGGTTCTAAGGAAAATGATTTTTTTTTTTTCTTGCCCCACTTGGATTTTGTTGGGTAATATAACTGCTTTTTAATTGCTATGTCTGAGTTGTTAAGTTTTTTTTAACTTTGAAAGGATTATAAAAATTCTAGTGAAATGACATTTGATATTCTTAGCACACGTGAACTTTGAAAATTAAAAGAACAAATATAGTTATGCAAAAAAAAAAAAACCAAACCTGCCTGACTTTGGAAATTACATAAATAACTTTAATGCTTGCTGAGGTATTAAAAAGCCTGATGAGTGTAAACCAAACTGAGCATAACCTCTAAAGTAAAATTTATACATTCATCTTTTGCTGTCTATTTAGCTTCATTAGTTTGTGGAATTTTTCTGAATGGGTTTCCTTTTTTAAAATTTCCCTAGTTGAGGATTATTTTTAAAATGTAATGCCTGATTGTAGTACTTATACTTTTATATACTCATAAATTGTATAAATTATGAATGTGTTACGGATTATTCTTCTCTCTTAAAATAAATACCAATAATCACGTTTTCTGGAACTCATAGTGATGTACTGTAATATAACTTTAAAATAATTTGTGATTGGAAAGTAGAAGTCTTCAGGAAGGGGGTTGCAGGCTCAGTAGGCCTTCGGGCTTCGCTCTGAATCACTCCCGAACCTGTTCTGCAGCACAGTGCAGACACAGGGAGTGTTGCTGCAAGAGATGTTGCCTTTTCTGTGAGCCATCATCTCTTGCTCATTTCCATTCTTTAAAATATGCTGATATTTTTTCTGGAGATTTGTACTTGCAGTAATAGTCCTACTCCGATCAGTTGAGATTTCCTTTCAGTATAAGGCAAAAGGAGATCTCAGAGATCATCTAATCCAAGCCTCTCAACTGGATTAGGACCAAATATATATAAGTAATCCCCAGGCGATGGCTGCTTTTTAAAAAAGCATCCAGTAAATAATTTTTTGTATCCTCCCTGTGTTCTTGTATTTCACTGTTGTAGCAGAAAATATATGGTAACATCCTGGCTCTGCAAATTAAGCTTTTTCTTGTTCTTTTTTGTAGGAACCATGTTGAACAATTTATTGTCCTCCCCTTTAAAATCTACATACTGTCTAATTTTATCATGTCCTTCCTTACACTGGTTCTCAAAACTAGAGAGAACCTTTCTTTTGCTTTTATCTTTTTAATGTATGAGTTCAGAGGCTTTTTCCTTGTCTCATAATTGTGATGGCACTCCCATGAGAATGCCTCTGTAGAGAATGGGCTCTGTGTGTATAGGAAATGTGTTGAGTGTGCCTAAGTACGTCCACAGTAGACGTATTTGTGTGTGTCCTGGTTTCAGTTGAGATAGAGTTAATTTTCTTCGTAGTGGCTGGTATGGGGCTATGTTTTGGATTTGTGCTGAAGACAGTGTTGATAATACAGAGATGTTTTAGTTGCTGCTGTACTAGTCAAGGACTTTTCAGCTTCCCGTGCTCTGCCAGGTGCAGAAGAAGCTGGGAGGGGACACAGCCAGGATTGTTGATCCAAACTGACCAAAGGGCTATTCCATACCATATGACGTCATGCTCAGTATATAAAGCTGGGGAAGAAGAAGGAAGGGGGGACATTTGGAGTGATGGCGTTTGTCTTCCCAAGTAACCGTTACGCGTGATGGAGCCCTGCTTTCCTGGAGATGGCTGAACACCTGCCTGACCATGGGAAGTAGTGAATTAATTCCTTGTTTTGCTTTGCTTGTGTGCGCGGCTTTTGCTTTACCTATTAAACTGTTTTTATCTCAACCCTCGAGTTGTATCCCGGGATTTGAGTTGCGTGTTGTGGGAATTACTATAGCAGGAACCCCTTGTTGCTAGCCAGGCTAGGAGCAAGGGGAGGAGTTAATTGCAATGTTAAACCCTGTAACCTGGCCCAAAAGGACCAGGGGTGGACATTGTAATAGATATACCTTTAAATTGTTGTAACCCATGATTTGAGTTGCATGTTATAGGAATTACTACAGCTGGAACCACCTGAACAAATGGAGGAGAAGTCTTACAAGAAGCAGTGCAAGTGCAGCAGTGACCTGACCTGAGCTGGCTTTGGTGCCCAATAACTCCAAGAAACACACCACCTCTCCTGTCCTGAGTAACAACCATAAGAGATGGAGCCCAAAGTCATGGACTAAATGAACTCAGTGGACATTTTGTAGACATTTATGGACATTTTACAGAGATTTTACAGGGGTGGTCCATAGACTAAGGGAATGATATGTGTGTATTATATCAAAGGATGGGAAGGGTGATGGTGGGTAATGAGAATGTATTGAATAGTGTGAGACCTGGGCATGACGTAAATGGTATGGAATAAGGGGTGGATACTGTCCTGGTTTCAGTTGAGATAGAGTTAATTTTCTTCGTAGTGGCTGGTATGGGGCTATGTTTTGGATTTGTGCTGAAGACAGTGTTGATAATACAGAGATGTTTTAGTTGCTGCTGTACTAGTCAAGGACTTTTCAGCTTCCCGTGCTCTGCCAGGTGCAGAAGAAGCTGGGAGGGGACACAGCCAGGATTGTTGATCCAAACTGACCAAAGGGCTATTCCATACCATATGACGTCATGCTCAGTATATAAAGCTGGGGAAGAAGAAGGAAGGGGGGACATTTGGAGTGATGGCGTTTGTCTTCCCAAGTAACCGTTACGCGTGATGGAGCCCTGCTTTCCTGGAGATGGCTGAACACCTGCCTGACCATGGGAAGTAGTGAATTAATTCCTTGTTTTGCTTTGCTTGTGTGCGCGGCTTTTGCTTTACCTATTAAACTGTTTTTATCTCAACCCTCGAGTTTTCTTACTTTCGCTCTTCCGATTCTCTCCCCCATCCCACCGAGGGGGAGTGAGCGAGCGGCTGCGTGGTGCTTAGTTGCCGGCTGGGGCTAAACCACGACAGTGTGTAAATGCTTACTGAATAGTATGTAAGGTCAAATGGGAGTGAGAGTGTATAGTATCTTGTGGCTTGCTTAAATATAAATCTTTAATTTCTTCCAAATTATCTGAGAAGCCCATGGTGTGTTTCCCTCCCCTGCCCTTTTTCAGTCATTTTAAAATTGCATGTTTGTGAGGAGGCACTATTAAGGATTTATAAGATTGTCATGGAACAGAGCATCATCTTAGTGATGTTTCAGTTTCTTGATAATATTTCTTTAAAAAACAAAAGCCGAAACAAAGGCCTAAATGACATGAAATGTCAGCTTTTTGTTTGTTTGTTTTTAACAGAGAGACCGATACACTCAGAATTTATCATAAGCTCATTTTCCTCTAGAGTTATTTGCAAAACTTTCTGCCTGGGCTGTTCACACAAAGTCTGTACATCCTCGCTCACATCGCGTTTCCTAGCTGTCGGTCTCAAGAAGCCAGGAGAGACTAGGCTGGCTTGGGAAAGGAGAGGAAACTTCTCGCTGCAAGTGAGCAGAGGTAGGAAAAGCTCCAGATTTCCTGTGAAATAAATAAGTGGAACCTTTGTTTCCCCGGGATGGCCCAGAGCGTGAGTCAGTGTCAGGGCTGGGCTCCGGCTCTCGCTGAGCTGAGCTCATGCAAGGAAGGGGCAGGACTCCAGAGCTCTTCTTGGACACTTCGAGCTGCTGAAAGGCAGCTTGGCTTCACAATGGGAGAGGAGGTATTTCTTTTACAATTAGTTGGGGTATTTCTTCTGTGGCTATTTAAAACTGTATCATAATATATATTCTGCAGAGCACAGGATTGACTGCAGGGTTCTTTGGTTCTTCTGCACACTCTGTAGATGCTGGGTAGGTAGAAAGAAAAGGAAAAAGAGTGCTGGGGATCCTGAAGTCCATTTCTGCTGTAGAGGACCGTATTAGAATAGGGGGTTACTTTTGTGTGAAAACATATTCTGTCCTGGCTCTGTTTAGCTTAAGTTTTTTTCCTTTCAGACTGTTTGGCCATTAAACTTGCACAGATGTTTTTTATTTCTATATGATTTGGCTTCAATTTTCTTACTCTAAAGAATAATATAACTTTACAGTTAGACAAGACTAGTTGCACAGTCTTTAGGATGTGTTGCTCTTTCAAATGTTTGCTTAGTAAACAAAAATTCATGCCCTGTTTTTTTCCTTCCCAAATGCACTGAGAAAACTGCACTTCTTTTTGGCAGAAAAAAGAGGAGGAGCTTTACTAATTCCACTTCTGAGTGAGGTGACATTTGGGGTCTTTTGTACAAATGAGGAAAACTGATACGAATGATTTTTGGAGAAAATTATATTGGGATAATAAAATCTAAATGGAAATTATCCCTTCCTTGGAGAAACAGCAAGGAAAACTGGAGTCAAGTGATGCTTGTAAAATTTTATAGAAAGCTGAGTGGAGACACACCAAGTAAACTGTTTAATGATTTGCAGATACTTTGGGGACTTTTAGTAGAAAAATGTAAATTTCTCTCACCTTTGGCTTTTCACAGCTAAAGTCAGTAAGCTGTGTGCAGAAACGAAGCTACAAGTTTTCCAAGTTGCTTTTTCTCTTAAAATGTGCCATGCGTCTTTCTTTTTTTCTGCCTTAAAAAAAGAAAAGTGGAAGGAGGAAAGGAGGAGTGCAAAAGGATCATAGACCAGCCAGGCACTCAGTGGGATAAAACGTCTGTAGGCCAATTTCTAAAATGCCTTTTTAACTCCTTGTTGCATGTGTTTCTGTAGGAGGTCAGTGGCATTTTGTGTTTCTAAAATAGTTCTTAAATACTACGGACACGAGCTTATATTATTACAGTTAGTTGACTAAGTGCTTCGTAAAAACTTCCCAATAAAAACTAAGGAGGGGGGGCGAGGACTCAGCTCCTGGGGAGGAAGTCCTGATGCACCAGTGACTGGTAGCCGAGTACGGGCTGCTGGTGCCTGCTTTCTGCTGGGTGCCGGGCTATCTGCCACGCGCTGGCCACCCAAAGAGCCGCCGATCTCCATACATACAGCTGACGCTTTCTTCTGCAGCAGTCGCTGTACCTAAAGCACTTGCTGAAAAGAAAAACTGAAACACATGGTATTAGTAATTTTCCATTTGTGTTTCGAGTTTCAGAGCTTCATTCAAAGGAAAAGAGATGAAATTCCAGTCAGTTGAAGGAGAACTGGATGGAGATGCTAATGCATTTTGCTTTGTCACTTGTTGCTCTGCAGTTTTCCCTGTAAGAGTTTAAAATAAAAATATCTCCCTGATTTGTCTCAGTAACTTCTGTCCTGATTTCAGTGATGCAAAGTGGGGGGGAAAAAACCACTAAAAAATGAAAACTAAAGATAATCTGAGGAGAAAAGAAGAAATATAATGCCAAAATGGAAGAAATATTTGCTGTCAGCACTAAATCTAGGACTATCTGCGTGACAGTATGGGTTTAGTCTTTCTTTTTAGTCACTGAATTTGAAAAATATAATTGAACAGTTTGTTGTCAGCATCATAAATTTCACAAAAGAGCAAGGAAGTATTGTTGCCACTTTAAAAACGAAGATATTAAAGAAGAGCTATTCCCTGTTTATTGTTTTCCTGGACTTTTTTTTTTTTTTTTGAGAGATGAAAGTGGCTGCACTGCTTTTCTTACTGCTGCAAAAGGAGATCTGTGTAGCAGTTGTAAGGTTTATTTTTTGATTAGGTTAATTTTTGTAAAAGAAGGCGGTTTCATAATAGCAGTTTCTAAGCTGGATGGTACAATCTGGATCTGGATCATGCTAGTTAGCAACTGCAACCTGGACAGGCACGGTTCTCCTGGGAGAGTAGGAAGGAATTTCATTCAGTCAGCGCAGACTGACTAAAGGAGTCTTCCTAAAGGAGATAGAAATTAATTGTGAACTGCAACCTGCAAATGGTAAAATTCCTGGCGAGGGGTGCAAGGGGACATGATCTTTTACATTTGTGTGAGCCACAGTCAGTAAAAGGGGAAAATGAAAATAAATAAAGCAGGGAAGAAAGAAGACATGTGCTGCAAAAAATACTTTCTTTACAAAAGCACCTTCTAGCATTGCAAATCTGCAGCTTGAGGAAGGAAGAAAATGAGCTTGTTCATACAGCTCATTTTGATGTGCATGCTTTCAGTGCTTTGAGATGAGGCGGTTGGGAACATGTTGTGTGGGTTTCATTCGGTATTTGCACTTTTTTTTTTCTTTCATTTGCTAAAGTGTTTTTACTCATCAGTGATTCTAATATGTCTTGCTGCATTAGTTTCAGCAGCATCTACCTAATCTAAACTCTTACATTCACTTTCTCACCATTAACCTTTTACAAAGGCAGATTTTTAGTTCATTAATTATGTGAAACTGACAGCCTGACAGCATCAAACGTCAGGATTCCAAGTTTTACAGAAATATAAATGTTATAAAGCATGCGAGTTAAGACACATAGGTTTCTTTCCTGCCCAGCACATCAAGCATATAGGCAGAAAAAAAGCCTCTCCGCTCCCCTCCCTGCCCATAATTTGAAATTTTAAGAACTTGTCAAAATACCAAGTTACAAAGCTTTAGAGTCTGAACTCACCTGCTGGTAGAACAGGTTTAACTGTGGAGAATAGTGATGTAAAAAGCAAAATGTGCACTCTTCTGCTCTCCAAGCTACCCAGAGTTTTAATGAAAATGACGTTTCACTGTTCATATTCATTCACATTTTTGTTCCTACCCCTTTTTCTGTCCAAGAAGTTAAAACAAAAATTTTGTATTGCATATTTTACCTACTTATTTCTTTGACCGTTATTTGAGATAGCATATATTTCTCTGGTGACTTGCATAACGCTAATGAAGATATTCTTCATCTGTGGTCTGTAGACTGCTGGTGGTCTGCTAAACACCTGGTAGTTTTAGTGCATGGATAGCTGGATGGGACATTTGGTGCTGGCTCAGGTCATTTCTTAGTGGAGCTCAACAGCTGGAAACAAGAACTAAAGTAATTTTCCATTTAAGCATTTCTGAAATCGCTGAAGAGATGTTTTCTAGTTGTAAATGGGAAGTTAGGAATCTGTGAAACAGTCTCTCTAATTAGATGTCTTCCCCACTGTGAAGGTTTGAGACTCTCCTTTTAATGCAAAATATAAATTACATGAATGTGGAGGATATAAACAGTTACAGCTCAGCATAAATATCAATATCATCACTGAGGGAGCAGTGTGTATTCATACACTGAAATATTGACATATTGTGCATCTGAAGACATCTTAAATCTATAGCACTTTCTCAGAGAAAGTCAGAGACAGTTAAAGCCTTTTCAGACTGCTTGACAGAGTCAAATTTATTCAGGAGGTTGGTAAGTTGTTACGAGCACTTCGCTGATAGAGTAGTGGTAGACGTAGTCCATCTTACAGGTCAGAAAAAGTTTGAGATGGCTAAACAGGAAATGCAAATGTATATTTCTGTACTGTGGATTTGTCTCTTTCATTACAGTAGCTGACTGTCAATCCAGTGTTTTCTTTTTATAATCTTTTAGACTCATAGTGGGTCTCTGCTTCGTGGGAACTACAAAAGATGGCCCAGGAAAGCAGACATATATGCCATAAAGCATTTTCTCCATTGAAAATTTCTGTAGTGGCTTACAAACCAGAGGATTTAAATTAATCTGTAACAGTTACTGCTTTATAATTTTGAAGACTTTTCTAATTATTTTCTCCATATATCTTTGTTCTCCCTATGGTTTTGTTTTCTTTTTAACTGAAAAACTTAAAAGTTTGTTTGATAATTTTTTGGGGGAGAGAGGAGTTGGAGTAATCCTTTGAAGTTTCCCTTGTGTTATGTCACCTTGCTTTATTTAGATTTACTTTCCAAAGTGTACTGTATTCAATATTCCGTATATTAAAGAATGAGATTTGCAGGGAGCTGGAAGATCCTGAGACATCTGTAGTTCAGATCAGATTTGTGGCTGGGCTGGTATCGTGCCTCCAAACAGAGGTCAATACTGGAAGCCTAGGGAAGAGTGAGAACAGGGTAAACATACAGAGAAATTCCTGCAGTGAGTCTTCACAGCCTCTAGTCATTTTGAACTTTGTGTTTAATAACCCTAATGGATTTTTTTTCCTCATCAAATGGGGTAGTCACGTTTTCATTGCACGTAACGTTATCATCTGTAACTCCTGTGAAAGAGTTCCCTCAGCTGCATCACACGCTGTGGGAAGGAGTTACCTCCCTTTGTTTGTTTTGAATGTGGTACCTGCTAATTTAGTCTGAGCGCCCTCAATTTTTATTACTGGAAGAGATAATAAGTGACTCCTCCCTAACTACCTTCTCAGTGCCCCTCCTGATTTTTATAGACTTATGTTAGATCACCTGTGTGTATCTCTTTTTCCAGGATGAGGAATCTGTTCCATAGGTTTGATCATTCTTGGTGATTTTTGGTCTTTTCCAGTTACTTTAGGGACTGAGGTGGGTTATGTGTGAGGGGGAAAGGAGGTGAGAACAGCACACAATGATCTAGGTGTTGGATGCATTTATACAGGATTTTGATAGCACTTTCCATTGCTCTTTATTCCTTTCCAAAGTATTAACAGCTATATGTTTCAAAGCCCATAATTTCTGTCTAAAGACAGCGTTTTTCCTCCAAATGTGTCATTTTACTTCTCTCTGAACTGAATTTCTGTCTTTCCTCTTCCTGGATCATCTGTGAACATGTGGAAAACAAGAGCCTTGATCTAGATCCCTGAGGGACTCCACTGGTCACCATGATGAAATCCTGCCTTTTGTTTCCTGTCTTTTAATCGGTTACTTATCCAAGTTAATCTTTTTTAAAAAGGATGAACAGTAAACTCTTTTTAATCTGCATCTCAGTTTTCATTTCTAGTGTGCACTTAGGTCACAACTTCAATCTTCTTCAGGAGCCAGGACCAGCAACTTTTTTATTTGTGTGTTTTAATGAAAATTGCTGTGATTTGGCCATGCAAAGGAGAAAAGATCATACTGGACTTGCATAAAGACAGCATTGTATTGCTGTAACACCAGTATTTATTGATTAGATAGCTGGGTTTATAGATTTATTCATAGGTCAATAGATAGATAGATACATATAGCTGGATAGACACATATAGATAGATACATATAGATACATAAAGATAGATCTGTAGATAGATTAGCTGGCTGCTGTCCTGCCAGCTAATATGCATGGACTACACAACTGACATATTTAAAAATAGCAGCTATCATGGGATTCTGTTGACTGAATTTAGATGTCTATGATGTTGCTAGTACTCAAGGTTTCTTCACAGTCTGTAGATTAAAAGGTATTATTAGGACATGACCTTTCTTATTCCAAAGGAGAAATCCTGATGAATTACATGCTGAAAGGTTTGTTTACCTGCATGTTTACCTTGTTTACCTCCAGTGACAGAAGGGAAGCCTGCAGTGACTGACCCATATGTACACATCTGGCTCATAGATGATGTTTAAGTGAAATGAACTCCCTGTTGAATAACTACTTCAGAATGACAACATATTGTTGTTTTATATCTCCGTGACAAAACCATTGTACTGAGAAGTATAATCAGATCACATGTGAAATGTGATAGACTCACATGTAGTTACAACACAGCAGAAGCAAGGGTCTGTATGAAACCCTAAATTTTAAGATTTCCTAGTTTTTTAATGGCTAAGTAAGAAATCAGGCTTAATGATCATTAAAATAATAGGTAATTGTGAATAACATATTAAATAGATAAAATTTTATTAATACAAGATAAAAACAATAGTATGAGATTAGTTTAATTGCAGCACCTACTACTTTCTCCTAAAAAAAATACACACTCGGAAAATCTACCAAAGAACTTACTACTCTGATCTTTGTTTCTTACTCATTCTCCCATTCTCTTTTAAAGAACTTTTCCCAGAAAAAAATAGACATTTAATTGTTGTTATCAAATAAAATGTGAAGGAGTAACAAACTCTGAGCCATCAAGGAATGTGGACATAGATTGATTAAATCATCCTGGTCTTCCTTTCTCCCTCCCCTTTCTGCTGTATGTAATCCTTTGCAGTGGTGTGCCAAGGTAGTACAGGCTTGCCATTTTGTCTTTATTTTGCCTTGAACATTCAGAACCACATACATCACTCCTTTTCTGTCCCAGTAAGTGATTGTATAGGTCTTCTCTGTATGTGAAAAGTATTTCCAAATACTTTTTGACCTAATTAAGTAAAGCACCAGTGACTTCTTTCATTAAATATTTCAGAAGTTACAGTTATTTTGAAAAATAAAACAGTTTTTAATCAAAGCAAATGTGACTACTCCTTAAGTATTCAAAGCATTTGTTCTTAGGCTTGATGGTAATTTAAGCAGTTCAACTGATGAGAAGAACCAATTTTGCTTCTTTTTTCAGCTGTAAAAAAGTAGTATGTCCAAAGAATAAGCATCTGTGATCAAAAAACAAAGCCCCAGCAAAATCATGTTTTGTTCTAAAATTTCCCTTGTTTGGGGACCTCTGTGCTTTTTGCTTTGCTTTGTTTACTTTCCTACTTGCTTGTCTGCTTGGATTCCAGTGCCATGACAGTGTATGACAGATACAGCAGTTGTAAGATGCTCTGACATTCAGTACTCTGTTTCTAGGGCACCAAGTGAACTGAGTGTGGTGTAACGTAATCACAACCTGTTTACCACTCTCCGGAATAAGAACTAGAGTATTGTAGTAGGATTTAGACTGACATGTTATTGTTGTCCCCTTTTTTATTTTGCATTCAAGAAGTAACTTTTGTATTTGGTAAAAATGTATCCGTTTCTGTGTGAACACTAGAAAACATTTTTCCCCCATTTTTCCCCCATTACCTTTAGTTTTGCTGCATATGCACCCTAATTCCAAAAGCCTTTAACGTTCAAGCAGGATATACTTGTTGACTACCTGAACGTTGCTTTCCTCTAGAGCAGTGTTGGTGTAGTAGCCAGTTCCCGGTGGACTGATGTTCATGAACAGTTACAAGGTCTCCACCTCTTCACTGTTCACTTCAGACCACTTGTCTGCTTTGTCCAAACTTCTTAATTGTGGTAAGAGTCATGCTGATGCCTTGTTGTGGTTTAGCCCTAGTCAGCAATTAAGTACCCCACAGCCGTTCGCTCACCCTCCACCCTGGCGGGATGGGGAAGAGAATTGGAAGAGCAAAAGTAAGAAAACTCATGGGTTGAGTTTAATAATTGGAACATACACAAAAAAATAATAATAAATTGTAATGAGAAGGAAAACAACGAGAGAGTGAGAGAGGAACAAAACCCAGGAAAAAAACAAGTGATACAACCACTCACCACCCACTGACTGACGCCCAGCTCGTCCCCGAGAAGCGATTGCTGCCCCCCAGCCAATTCCCCCCAGTTTCTATACTGAGCATGACACCATATGGTATGGAACAGCCCTTTGGCCAGTTTGGATCAACTGTCCTGGCTGTGCCCCCTCCCAGCTTCTTGTGCACCTGGCAGAGCATGGGAAGCTGAAAAGTCCTTGACTAGTGTAAGCACTGCTTAGCAACAACTAAAACATCAGTGTGTTATCAATATTATGCTCATACTAAAATCCAAAACACAGCACTATACCAGCTACTAGGAAGAAAATTAACTCTATCCGAGCCAAAACCAGGACATGGCTGAAATTATATTTATTTTCAAGGAGATCCAATGGGATGAAGGCATTACTCTTTTTGCTTTGTAAGACCAGGATTTTATTTGGAGGGATGCCTTTTATTTAGAGATTTGTTGGTTTTGTCTAGAGAGAGAGAATTAAGGGGCCAGTGGTTCATATGCCTTTCACAGCACCTAAATACAAGGTTTTGCAACTTTGCTGTAGAATGGTAGAACCTTTCACAGGTAAAATCTTTTTCAAAGGAAAAAAAGGATTTCTTTCTTTACAAAGATATGCTGTAATTCAGAAGGCCTGTGTTCATCCAAGTCCAATGGTCATTTAGTGTGGACATCAGTTGCAAAAACTGCACTTAAGTCTGCTGGACTTAAGTGACTAAATGTGACTATGCATCATTTTCAGATTGCCCAGTAGAAGTTAATATAGCTTGGCTATGTGCAAAGAAACTATAATAGGAAATTTTAAAATACTTTAATTGCTTGTCTGCATTCTGTGAAATAATTGCCAAACATCCCACTAAAAAAGTTCTGTTGGTGTGTGCCACATCTGATCCTGGGGTCAGAGCACCCATTCTTTATGGAAGTGTCATCTGGTATGTAGAGCTGAGTACCTGAGTGTTGTTCATATTTAGTCTTTTGAATGATGTAAAGGCCAGTACTAAGGCAACCTTTCCTTGGGTTACCCTGAGCACGTCAAAATGTGATATGCTGGCCCCAGGAATTATTAAAGCACACTGTGAGATGCTCACCATGCTTTCCCGATGAGTTTAGGCTGGTATAAATGAGTGCTGCAACTGAGAGTTGCACCTTATCCCTATGACCATAAATTTTCCTGCCATGGTTCTACCCAAATGTTTGTGCAGCTGTTTAGTGAAGCAGATAACATTAAAACTCTCTTTTGTTCTTCCTTCCCCTCTGCAATACTTTTTAACATGGATCAGTTCCCTCCTCTCCCCTTGCAGACATGCGAATTTCATGGCAGAGGGGAGGAGTGGTGGCGGGAATCCGTGGCCAAGGGTGGCTCCCCGGGGACATGGCCACCTTTGGGGGGGGGGCTTGGGCAGCAGCCGGGCTGCTCCCTCTCTCTTGCTCACAGCAAGTGAATTATGAGACACCTGTGAGACACCAATTATGAGACATCCTGTCTCTCTGCTCATATTCGGAGTAAACTAGGAGCAGGAGAATAGAAAGGATTTTGCTTGCCTGTGCTTGCGACAGTCTGGTTGTAATTGAGGACTTGATGAACGCTTGTTTCCTGTCCCATTCATTCACCTAACCTAGTTTTAAGGAAATTACCCTGCGTTGTGGCTGCAATGTCCTCATAGGTGATGTCAGTAGAAATGCGTGCAGCTTGGGCAACTGGGGCTCTCTATATTAGTTGAGCGTGCATTGGGCAGATGTACCTATCTAGATAGTATTAAAAATATATTAATAATTATAGTTCAGGAGCATATGGATGGTATTTCTACCAAAGCACAGCTGGGGAGAAAGTAGGTACAGAGGAAGAAGCTATTTTAGATGACTGAGGCAATCAAGTGTGCAGGTAGGTGCTTAATCACACTTTCCCTAAAGAATTTTTGTTTTCTCTATAAAGGTTTCTTAAAATTCCCATTACCCTCTTTGAAGTGCCATGTGGTGACCCTTCAGGAAAACTGTTAACTCTGTCCTTTTGGGAAACCCCAGGACAGCAATACTTGATCATGCTGTCACAGAAAGCACTTTATGTGGAGTTGAATGTTGGTATCATGGGAAAAACTGAAATCCTGGACACTTCTCTTATTTTGTCTCTGACAGAGTAAGGGCATTTTGACATCTGAAAGCCTTTGAGGTTTTTATATTTGGGCTCTTTCAATTTTTTTTTTTAATTTAAGGTAGTCCAAGTAGGGTGGATAAAGGACTTGATCATGTTCCTTAAGCACTTGAAGCATATTAGAAAAAAAAAAAATCAATTTGGCTCCCCCCTCACAACACCAGCACTATACGTAGTCAGTGAGAAGCTTGTTTATGCTTCTGTTCATCCAGAGCTGGAAGAATCTAGTGACCATTTCTGCTTCTTTGTGAAAAAAATGTTCTCAGTTACAAAATGGACTGTCAAAAATACATTAAAGAATACAGCTTTTATGTTGTCACTAAAAGTGGCCTTGGATTTGCACATAAACCTATAGATAAAGAAACTCTCATGCACATAACATTCAAAAATAGTGGTTGAATGTTAAAAGGAAGTATTGTGGTCAAAGAAACACGGCATGTTTTTTCCCCTGACCTAATCACTGAGGTTTTCTGAAATTCTAAAAGTTCTCAAGATACGTAACTGTCTTTTCCTTCCCTGTATAAAACATCAGTGCATATTGTTATATTTTCACTATTCAAACTGGCAAACGATGTTAAGCTTAAAAACATTAGTGTTTCCAGGTCATACAGCCCATTTTTATGAGTTCTTTAATGTCTGATGTATTCCTTAAGAATATCATCATGGAGTTACATTTCAAGTAGCAGTTCCAAAATATTTTATCTAGGGTAAAGACCTCAATACACTTTCCAGAATAAATACTGATGCTGAGTAAATCTTTTTTTCCTTGTTCCTGAGTAAATAAGCTGTTGCTTTGAGAAGCCTATATTTATTAAAGTAGAGTCAAAGGATAAGTATGTTCCTTTAGTGCAAAGAAGTATAACAAAATCTTCTGTTGGACCTAGCTGGTGCACGAGTGACGATTCAATTTGAATTTTCAGATTAAATGTTCTAGAGACACAAGACCTGAATAACAAAAGTAAATAGACAAGTCAGTTTTCCACAACACAAAACCCTGAAATACAATTTTAAAATATCCTGAAGGAGGGACTTGATCACTGGTCTAGTTTTCTTCCTGTGGTCAGGGTTGAATAGTTGTAGGGAAGGGCCGTAGTGCCCTCAAGTGAGAAAAACTCACTTGTATACTGCCCATTACATGCTCTGCTTCTCTTGTGTTCTCTGCTGTTACAGGGATTGCAGTTGAGCCAAAATACATAAATGAAAGGAAATGAGACTGTTTAGATTGTACCGTGACCTCATTCACGCGACTTTGGGTGCCACCTCAACCACTTTTGTAATCACTGTTCATTCAGTATCAGAGGAAACTGGTCTGCAGTGAGAGGGATTTGTAGTGTACTGAACTGCCATCAAGGCCCCTTCTGCTAACAGAACCTGTTATTTAATGCTAGACTGTCCTTCCGTTGGCTTCATAAAACCAAGCATTAAGACCGGCAGGTTGCTGCTAAATCTGTCTCATCCCTCTGAATATCTGTACACCAGATCATGGTCATTATTCATGCTTTTATCAGCTGTTTCTGCAGCAAGAGGGCACTTCATCCCCTTTCATCTTTAGGATTCACTTGTCAGGCTATTAGGGGGATTTCTGTCTGACAGCTAAATCTAATTATACTTGCCTTGCAGAAGTAGTGGGATCAAGATTCTGCCTGTTTTGTTGATATCTTCTGTTGTGTGTTGGGAGTCAGCCGAGGCTTGGAGTTAGGAAATATGAACTCGGTTTCCACCACATGTTTCTTGTGTGACAAGACTAAGCAAGTCAGAGTGATACCTGCAGAATAATGTAAGTGGAACAAGGCTGACTGCCACCATCTAGAAATGAGATTTATGGTAATTGGCATATTCGAGGAGGATAGAGGGAAACTGAAATGGTACTATTCAGGAGTGTCTCTGAACCACCAGACTAGAGATACAAAGGCAGAGGGGAATTTGCTACCCTTTTTGCTGGTGCTGAAACCATTCTGCAGCCAAGAATTCAAGATACGCAGGGCCAGAGAGAAAATGCAGAACTTCACTTGTCTTTGCAGCCTGGCAATTAGGACACTGCTGGGACGGTATCGTTATGGGTGTTCTGGTTCATGCTGCACGTGACTTTTTATTGCAAACATTCCTGACAAAATGATAGGGTTAGGTAAATGGAGAGAGAGAGGGTTCATGCTGGGAGATGTCAGGGGATGCTGGCAGGGTTGAGGATCCTGCTCTTCGATTTGGAGTGTCTAAATTCCCAAAAAGTCCTTCAAGTTCTAAATCTTCTTTTGTGGTTGTGTCCCAAAGGGGTAAGATCTGCTTGCTTCTTGGGAATATTGAGCCTGATAGGTAGGAATGAATTGGGTAAAAGACTAAGTAATGTGAAAGCTGGAGTTGTATATCAGTATTTTGCAGCATAGATCAATGTGTCTAGAAGGGCTTGGAGGACATTTTTTTCTGAATTGACCTTCTTCTTATGTAAAGGAAGAACAGAGAAGGAGAAAGAATTATATTGAAATATTCAGTTCAACCCAATTAGAGTGTTCTTTGCTCCCGTGTTTCCTTTTTTAGAAGTGAAGCAGATATTGATAAATTATGGTGGGCCTTCAACTGGAGAAGAGACCAAAATACCCTATGGTAACTAGTCCCTAAGAAGAAAAGTCTGTGTCATGGAGAAGTGCGTTGGATCAGCAAGAATTTAAGTTGGGCTTGCTCAGTTCTCCTAGTGACTAGTAAACTTGGCAGATATTTGACCTGTATGGGAGCATGAGTGATGTAGAACAGTTGAAGAGTCAGAAGGAAAGTTTCTGGCTTATATGGGAGGAGATATGTCTGTCTCTTATTTCTCTTTTCTTGTCAGAAAAATTGGTAGCTGTGATAATATTACTTGATCTGGGACTCCCAGCACACAGATCTTAACTATACTTGAGGTAGGTTTTATCTTGTTAACACAGAACCATCAGACTTAACACATCATAGAGGATTCAGTGTCTCTTAGAGTGAGGAAAATTTATCTTGCATATCTCCTAATGAACAAATGAGTACTATATTAAGTTTCATGGAGATGTTTTCAGAAAGTGGTAACGTTTCCCATGCAAATGCATAGTATAGACCAATTGTAAACATAAATAAATCATAATATATATTAAAAAAATCTCCTTTAGTACCATTTTATAGGAAGAGTAAAAAATCTTGACAGCGCAGGTCCACCTGAAATCAGATTTGCATGGCTTATCCATTTTTTTTCTTTGTTTCCTGTCAGTGGTGCTTGTGTCACCCCTATAAACCCTTGGGTGCAATCCCCTTACAATTAAAGAATACCAGTTCCACTTGTCTTCTCCTCTCCCTGTCCCAACAAATTCAGGTGTCCCTCCTCACTAGAGTGGGTTCTGTGCAACCATTGTTTAAATTATTTGAATTACAACTTTCTATATCCTACTAGTAGATACAAACATTCCTTCCTCTCCTCATCACGGAATACTGGGACGACTTTGCTCATTCCGCAATAAATGATCTTTGGATCTTGTAGGTCACTGGTCTTTCAGCACACTCCATGTGCGACATCCAGGTTTGCGCTGCTGTTCTTCTATCAGTAGATCTATCACGAGTCCAGTTTCTCATATCTTTGCTCAGGCTATTTCTATATGTGCAAAAAGAGTCATGTCTTCAGCCACCTTGCTCCTTGGGCTTTTTACCTTCTCTCCTGAACAAATTGCAACTCATGCAAAAACTGCTTTATGACCTGTCTCCTAGTTCCCAGCAAAAGTACAGCCTTGTTTGGATAGTATTTTCTTTTCTCTTCCCAAGGAGTCTGTTGGTTCCCCATGCTGATTTATCACCTGCACAGGCGTTCTTTCTGAATGAGCAGGTGAATGAATGTTTTCAAGTATTGCACTTGCATCTGCTTCTATAAGTTAAGAAATTACATTGCAGCATGCCCTTCCCACTGGGATACACTAGTTTCTTCCTCTTTGCCCATGATTCTTTCGCTGTGATTTTTAGCTTGTTAAATTTCAGCTTGTTGTGGGTTTATCTGGGTTTTGGTTTCATGGCATAAGATCAATGATTCATGTATGATAAAGCAATTACCAAATGCTTTCCTTTAATTAATTGCTCTTAAATAACAATTTCATCTTTAAAAAGAGAAAAACTCCCCTAAAGTGAAGTTTTTAGATATTCCTTTAGTAAGCATTCCTTTCTGAGTTAAATAGGGGTGCGGTTTAGAGTATGTGCTCTCATCCTTTTCCAAACCATTTTATGAAGCAGAACTGTGAATAAAGATTTGATCATGAATGAGCATGTACTGAGATGTGCAGCTATCTTGAACTGTGCTGTTTGCCTCTGAACCAAAAGCTGTCTTCCCAGTCTTGCTTTCATCTTGAAGGCATTCTGTGCTTTTATCTGTGTGAATGCCTGGTAGCTTCAGATTCTTCATTATATCTCTTCCAGTACAATTTTCACTGCTTTCCAGCTAGATCTCAGAATCAGCTCTTCATCCTCATCCTTCTTGACTTTAAGCTTCTTCAGCACAGCCAGGTCCTGCTCTTTTCTTAGTTTTGCCCTCTCCTGATTTGCAGGAGTCCGTCATCTCCTGTTTTTCTGTTACCTCCTTAATCACTGCTTCAGATAATGCTTCTCATCTCTCATTCCCACCTCAGCAAAGAAGTTGGGAGGTTCTGTAGAGTTTTGTTGTTGATCTCTTCCCCAGCAGTTCACAAACTCTGATTGTAAGTAGAATTGCAAGCTCATCAGAAGGTCAGTTGTGCCTGCTGCCACCTGCAAGTTAAGCTGCAACAGGACGCTTTTGGGTATTGCAATTCAGAGTTTGTCTTACTTGTCAACACAAATTTGGTGACTGTCTTGTGCACAACTCTCAAAACTGCCTCTCTTCCAGAGGTCCTGTTTTTGCCAGCCTAAAATCCCTGCGTGTGTATTTTACTCCTTTTCCTAGATAAATTTTGACACACTTAGTGTACAAAATGACTAATATGGAGCTCTTCATATTCTTTATAGACCTTGAAATTTTTCAACTACTTAAAAGTGCTGTACTCCTATTGCTTCTCATATTGACCAGTGTTTTCCTCCTGGTCCCCAAGAGGTCCTCAATGCCTTCAAGACTAAATCTTAGCTCTCGTCTCTCAGCTTTTACACAGAAGGTCACTGGAGTATGGAGGAGGTTTTGTGGTGTTTATGAATACTTTACCAGAAAAGGAAGTTGAACTACAGCTAGGGCTTTTAAGTACTCATATGTATGTAAACAAGTAATAATTACACTTATGTCCTCAACTACACATGGCTGGGATTTTAAAGCTAGACAGCTTTCTTGATAGGGAGAAAAGCTGAGTGAGAGAGGGGATACCATGCATATAGTAATAGGGGATAGCATGCATATAGTAATTGGTGAAGATACATAAAGATTAATATCACCCATTTTATTTTATTTTGTTGGGGGCAGATAATGTTTGTTTACTGTTCTTTCAGCTTACCTATCTGAGGCTGATTATTGCTTATTGTAGTACTCCTCTGTAAATTAGTTATTTTTGCTCAAAATAAAAATGGGAACCATTTAAAGAGATGTTGTCAACTTAAAAATCACACTCAATCGAGAATGACTGAAATGAATACTCCTTGTATGGACAGAAGTCAAGTGTTTTTTTTCCCCCACTCTTCTTTCAATTTTACTTTTGGTACTGAATAGCACCTTTCCTTAAGTAATTTCATCACATATTCAGTCCACCAATGAAACTTCTGTGAGTATTCCCTGCAACTGTGTTAAGGAGTTAATGTTTAAAAATGCTAGTAAACATTTTTTTAAAGGGAAAATTTGAGGATCACATTTTTATGAATTCTTTATCATTTAAAAAAAAAAGCTAACAAAAACCCCACAAACAAACCTAAGTATAGTTTAATTTGCCTCTGTTTCTTTACTCTCCTTTTTCTACTCCTATATTTTGTATTTCCATTACAATTTTTTATGTAGTCCAACTTTTAACTGAAGCTGCAACTTTTAAAGGAGAATAATTATTTTTTTTCAGAGTGTTGGGAAGAAATTACCTCCAGCCACAGCAACTCAGGAGCCAACAAAAATAGAAGTGGACAACAGAACAAAAAGTAGGTTTCATAGTTTTTTCTTCTTTGCACTTTGTGCTATTAAGCCTCTTAAAAGCAAGCTGAACACTTTTCTCTGGTTTTGGCTAAAAGAGTGTCCTGTATATATGAAAAGCGAGGATGCAGATAGATATATTTAGTATAAACTTTGAGTAGGTAGTACATAGACAGAATGCTTTGTTTCACAGAATCCTCTGAATTGTTTTTGCTCTGAGAATCCTACCTCAAGTTTTCTGCTACCAAAAACCAAATTAAATTACGTGATCCGCTTTCAGCCTTGAGGGTACTTCGGAATTAATCAGAGTTGAATAAGATCCAAGTCCAGCTGTAACTTGTAGGTGGGTCATAGAAAAATATCTCTGGTTGTGAGCGCCCTTGCTTTTTTCATCTTTTTTCTTTCTTTATGTAGCAGAAATAATCTGTGTGGGTGGTATAGTTTGTATGGGAAATGAACAGTGTCTTAAGAACTTCAGTTCTGTTTTCATCATTTCAATGCTTAGTAAACAAAAAGCAATAATTAAATCTTTTAGAAAGGTCTCAGTGCTGTTCTAGAGAGGCGTATGTAACTAGTTTACCAAGTAACTTATGTATATATTCCCCATCTTTTGATTTTATTTGTAGAAAGTTGCAACTAAATGTTACGGATTCTGGTAGAAAAGAATAAGAAGGAAGAGAACATAGCCATGCCTTAGAAAATAAATCGAGTATAATATAAAGTGTTGAGTTTTTAAGTCTTGCACAGTCCTTCTTCCCTGATGTGTTTATCCTTTTAGATAGTTAGCAGATAACATTTTGCCTCAGAACTGAAACACATACAGACATAGGAAAGCAAGCATCTGGAGCAGCAGAACAGTGGCTGTGTGAGAGAAGTGTATGGTTACGACCTGGTTTACCACATATTTTCCGCTTAGAGTTGCAAAAGCAGCTTAAAACAGCTTTTAGCGAGTTATTGCCCATTAGCTGCACCACACTAATTGACTTGCTGCATCCTCCTATCTTGTTCCCCTTGTGACACCAGGCTGTTAATGGGAAGTACTGCAAGAACTCGATTGCCCTGAGGAAGAGAGAATTTGAAATACTGAAAAATGTGTGAACTGGTAATGTAGAGCAGGGCTCCTGAACCAATGTGTTCTGGAATTACCTTTCCCAACCTGCAGCTTGACCAGGTTAAGCTGACCTGAGTGCAGACGCCATCAGAAGGGGTGGTCCTGTGGCCTTTCCCACATGTAGCACGAAGCCTTGTGTGGTAAGCCAGGCTGGGAGACAACTGCCTGTTTCCACATCAGCTCATACTTCTGACAGCTGAAACTGCTCACTAAATTGAAACAGCGGGTACTGGGGTTTCATACTTTTACCATTTATAAAGGAATGTGGAAACTTCTGAACAATGGTTAGAGAACTGTACCTTCTACAGTGACACATGGAGCTCTGGTTGACACAGAGACACTTCTCCATCAACACTTTTGGGGTCTGGTTGGTTCTTCTTTCACCTTTTTGTTATTTCCCTCAGACATGCCTTTTTGGTCAGAAAATCCCCCTTCTGTTGCCGTCTATTATTACCATGGTTGTGTGCAAACATCATTCAACAGCCCTTTTGCCAGAACTGGTGAGAAGGGTGGGCTACTTATTTGTACAGTATCTTTGCAATGTTCTATGATTTTTACCTAAACTTTATTGTTTAGGATATTCTATCTTTCCTGGAATCTCTGGGGCCTCAGTAGAATTTTTGGCATCTCTGTTCTTGCTTGGGAAAGAGAAGCACATGTATAGGAAGGTCTGATATAATGCAATTATATATAATTGTCTTAGCTTCAAAGGTCATTATAGGAGATGCTTTTCAATCAGTTGTGGTCCTTCATTTAAATTGAAAAACCTTTCAGTGAAAATGAAACATACTTCAGTTCTGGTTTGGATTTTGATATAGGCAGATGAATAATTTTTTCATAATACAGTTAATGTCTGATAGTCAGATGTGAGGAGTATGATCAGAGTCTGGCACAGGACTATGATCTATCTAGTATTTGCCATTTCTCCAAAATTTAATTTTTGCTTTCTCTTAAAAACCTACCACAAACAAGCTTGAAAAAGCATTGAATCCAGGGAAGTTTGCAGTCTCAGAAAACTGGTGAATGTCCTAATTGCAATGTTCAGCATAATTCCACCTTGGTGAATGTCCTAATTGCAATGTTCAGCATCATTCCACCTTGGACCTCAGCTACTTTCACTTTTGCCTGGGATGGTAGTGTCCCAGTCTTCCGTGGAGTCTTTAATTGCTGAACAAAACAGATACTGTGCCATTCTCCAAAGAACTAGCAAGAAACGGAAGATCCATAGATTCAGCTCAGTATGGAGAGGGGGCTTTTGGATATGTGATTTAGATTCTCTTGGGATTACTGCTGGAGATGTATGCTGCAAGCAGGAGAGAGATTATGTTGGTAGAGGAATAATACAATTTTTCATCTTCTACCTGTTTCTTTCCATGACTGATGCTGTTACTTTTTAGTCTCAACTGGATAAAAAATGCAGTTGCACTGTGAAAGAGCCTGCTGAGAGAGGAAATGGGGAGCATAGCAGCTTCCCTCTGTGCCCACAGGGGCTTCAGCATGGAGTGATGGTTGCTGACTCTTCCCACGTCTTGATTTGAGTGTGCTTTTTTCCTATAGCTTTTCTGATGCAATAGGGCAGTGATTTGCAGCAATGCACTTGATGTGCTTACCATTTGCTCTTACTACATGCAAGGTGGCCTAAGTTCTGCAATGGGATGAGTTGGTCAGAGCAAGAGACAGAGCAGTATGTTATGTAGGTGCGTCTCCCAACAACATGCTATGTAAATGTCCCTAAAAAGTGGGCTTAAGATTTTGGGGGATAAACAGATGACTCTTCAGGGGACTTTTTGCTCAAAGAGAGAGCACAGTAAAAGCAGAAATCCTTACATAGTTTGAGTGGTCCCTTGGAAAACATCACTAACCTTCTAACCTTTCAGGAATGAAAGAATGCATCTTTGAAGGGAAGAGGAGAGAGCTGTGTGGTTTAGGTCCGTGGGTACCTAGACTTATAGGGGAATTATTCTGCTGTTGAATTTCCATCTCTCTTACATAGCTGGGATGGCGCATGCATGCGTGTGTGTTTATAATTCTATCTCTGGGGTGAGATATATTTTTTTCTGTGAAGTAGCTTGCTTTTAGTTTAAGTGGCTTGCGGTGAAAAGGCTATGTTGTAGAAAATACATACACATTTTTAAGTAGCTCTGTTGGATTCTAAAATTCAGCAAAGGAAAAACATCCACAATGACTGAGAAGCTATTGCAGATTACTGAGATTGCAAAAATGGAGTATAAATAGGCAGACAACAAAACAGCAAAGTCAGTAAGTCACAGAATGCATTGACCATGGCGCTTAATTTGACTGCTCCACTCACTGACTGTTTACAATTGTGTTAACCTATTGCATAATAGGAATACCAAAATCCTAGCAAGCAACTAATCTTTTTGCCTGATGGTAGAATGTATAAGGAGCAGCTGAATCTGGATTAATGGGGCCCTAATTAGTTCTGTTTCTATTTTTTGTTTGATGAGGTGGTGTTTTGACAGTTTGCATCTCATGAAGTTCTGTGAAAATATTTATTAGTGTAATCCATTTATGAGTCTTGAGTGTAGCAATTAATAGTAAAACCAAATTCTGCTGAATGTAGTGTTTGGATTTTTTTCATCTGGTTTGTGTTTTTGGTAACAATGATGTAATTTTTCACTAGATCTTGTACATTTTATTCCATTTCAGAAACATTTTATGAGTGATAGTTAAAGAGAGGAAGCTTAAGTTCAAGGAATGCTTCTTTAATGCTGCTTGCTTTCTTACTTAGTATTACTGTTTGTGTCCATATTTATTGGTGTATGATTTAGACTTCATCAAGGGGGAAATATTTAAGCCTCAAAAATCAACTATACAGGTTTGTTGTTTGTTTTACTAAAAAAAAAAATAAAAGAAAGTAGTCAATTTCTGAAAAGTTAGAAGGGTGAATCCAGCCCAGTGGTTAGGTTACCTGAGATGGAGGAAATCTTGCCGTGGGGTGGAACAGTTCTTGCCTAACAACTAGGAAGCAGCAGCAGAGGTAAGAGGAGGAAATTGTGTCATCCTGGCCTAAGAGGAAAAGCAAATTCCAGAGTCACTGTCCCCTGTGAAATTTAAGCTTCAAGGTATGTTTGTCTGCAGAGTGCTGTCTTGAACATCACAGCTCATCCTAAGAGTCTGGCAGGAGAATAAATAGAAGAGGCATGCTTTTAAAGTGAACACGGTCCACTGACACAGTAAGTGGAGTTTGCTCAGTGCTGGTTTGAACAGTATAATCTTTAACCAATCTCTCAAAATACAGACAAATGAATTTACCTGCTACAGTACTGCAGGATCCCAAGTCATATAGAAGGTCTATACATCAGTGCTTTACACTGCAATTGTAAATACATAGCGAGCCACTGAATTCTGTAGGTGAAATACAGTGCTTGCAACTGCCTAAGTAATGAAGCAGCTGTATTCTGTAGGAATGCTATCTCTTGCTAATGTTCTCCCTCTTTGAGGCAATGATTTTTTCGGGGGCTTGAGACTGTATCAAATAGGCCACATTTTGAACTCGGGACAGACTGTGGGACATAAGGTGCTGAACAGAGATGCATGTTAACTACCCCCATCATCCAGTTCTTTTTAGAGGATAGCCCCTCTGTAGTGTTTAGGATGGTCCTGAGACTTTTTCCTCAATGAAGTGTGGGCAGTGGCAGACCACTTGTGATAAATATCTAGTTCTTTGCTGCTGCTTTTTCTTCCAACTTCTGAGCTACGAGGATAATGCTGGGAAGGGGAATCGTGTGTCACCCTGGGCCTTTGGGGTCTGTCAGAGAAGCTAGCAATGGCTTTGTTCCTTCTTCCAAAGGACAGGACTAGGAGGGACGTGGGCAGAGAAGATGCTTATTGTTGTGTCGTCATTGTACCTAGTCTAGTTGGAAAAGTACAGTTCAAAAATCACAGGATGTAGCCAAGGGTACGTATTTTCAAATGGGATTATACCTAGCCCAAGCCCTCTCAGTCCAGAATATGTTGGGCCAGAACGTGAACATCCTGCATTAGATCCAGCCTGTTTGAGTTGTAAGATATACTGAGAGGTTTATCTGCTCACTCAGTTCCCTGAGCAATGCCCATTGCATATGGCAGGTTGTTCTCCTTCGCTTGGGAGGAGCTGTGAGTTTGCAGGGAGAGACTGTGGTCTGACAGAGTAAATTATTGTTGAATTAATAAATGAGGGCTGAAAAGCTCATGAATATCATCTTTTCTCCTCCCTTACTGTTTCCAAGATGTCTGCTGTTGGGGGTTTATTAGCAGGTATATTTTTAAAATGTCTTCAGGTCAGAGGAAAAAAGAGAGGCTTCTGGAAGAACCATTTGTGATGTATAAACCTAGCCTTGGATGTCAAATGTAAAAATGAGATTTGTCATTTACAGTTGAGGGATGCTTAATATTGGTATCTTGGTATATTGGTATCTTAGTTTGAAGCTTTAATTTGGCTTAAGTCTATTTACCAGGCCTGTAATAGGATATATTATTTTGACCTTTAGTTTGGGTTTTTTTGTTGGTTTTTTTTTTTTACTTGGAAAACCCCCAAATTCAGCAAGTTCCAGTTGGTCTTTACAGTGCTGTGTCTGAAATTAGTATTTCCTTTTATCTTTTCTTCCTTCCTGTCTAAAAATAGCTGTTGAAATTAAGTGCTTTTACATCCTCTTGTGGTATTGTGCTCTGCTGAGTAAGAACAGTTTTAGTACCAAAGTGACATAACCTATTAGATTCTTCTCTGCTTTTATTAATCTGATTTCAAAGGTTCATATTATTTTGAGTCCTGTTGGCTTTCCTTTTACTTACTTAAACCATGTGGGTTTACCATTCCCTTAGGAGAAGTTTGAAAGCTGACTTTGTCCAGTCACTTACATCGTTCCAAACCCATCCATGTTGTTGAGACCTAGCTGTGTTGCAGTGTGATCCACAGGGCTCTTGTTAGGCAGAGGAATGTATTGGTTTAGTGTATGTCAGTGCAAATCGTGCTCAAGGAGTCCAGACTTCTACTGTACATAAACCATTAATTTTTTTCCACGGCTGTGCCTTGACCCGGTGTTCTTGTGCCAGCCTTCAGAGCACGGGGTGGCCATGAGCCTCCCCCAGCTCCATCTTGTGCCTCTCACAAGATTGCCTCCTGGCTCTTCATGAACTGCATCAGCTTTTGGCTGAGCTTAAGATCTGTTTTTTGACATTTTTATCTAGTTTAATTCCTTGCTTCTCTGCTATCTGTGTATTAAAAAAGAAAAAGGTAAGAGCTTGGCAGGGAGGGGCAGACAGGTCATGGGAGAAGAGAGTTCTTGACATCAAAACTAGAAGGCGAAGATGCGTAGCCATTTGCTATGTGTCAAAGACTCAGTTCTTTGGTTAAAGTCTTGCTGTTTTTGACAGCCACTCACTGTGAGATCCACATTGACACATACTGTTAGAGGAAAAGCTTAAAAAAAAAAAGAGAGAGAGCACTTACTTTCCTGATTATCAACTGACTTTTTCAGATGCTGAAACCACAACCTGCTCTCCACTCTTGTCTGTCGGGGTCTTCATCTTGAAGGATGATTCAAATTTACAGTCTTCAAATAGCAAGGGGGAGCTGAAGGAGGATTGCGTCCTCCTGAGAGGACTCAGGAGACACGAGCCCCCTGGAGACACTTGCTGTTCAAAGCATTCTTTAACCTTAAACACATGGGATTCATCCACGCCTTGGGCGAGAGCTGCACTGCTGGCATCCTTTCAGAATAGTACTGTTACTGTGGTATAGTGGCTGTTCTTCTCTGTTGATTAGCTGTGCGCTGTGCTTGGCTTCCCATCTAATCTTGATATAATCTATACAGTGTATAGATTATATAGTGAACAGAGGAACAGCTTATGTAGTTGAGAATGGATACTCAAGAATGATCCTCCTTGGGACCAGGTGGTGTTTGCCTCCGAGATCCCAGCCTGGCTTGTGTTCTGTATCCCCCAAAAAGAGGTGCTAAGCCTGTTTCCAGTAACCAGAGACTTCCCTGAGTATGCAGCACTCAGCTTCTTTAGTACAGTATTCTATCTACATCAACTCTCTACTAATTGTCTGAATCTTTTATTTAGCAAAGCTATTTTTCAGGATGCAGATACTCTCAGAATAGGAAAAAAAAAGGCCCATGATTATTTAAGGGAGCATACACACTGAAGTGTATAAATGTGCTGAATCTCATGTTTCTCTTACATGCTGCTCTGCATCTACCTGACCTAAGTCAGTATGTGTCAACTTTCCACCAGCTTTTACATAAAATGTTATTATACTATGTTGAAGACAAGATAGTGAGCAGGTGAAACATCCTAGCTAGGTCCTTGAAGAGAAATCTGAACCCTTCCTCCAGAATGCAGTAAACTAGCAGTTAGACACCCCTTTCATCGCCTGACATCTGAGTTGTGACGTGGTGGTTCTCACATGCCCAGTCTTTTGGCAAAGTTACCAAACGTTTATTCGACAGTGTTCCCTGCTCTCTGAAATGGCAAGAGAGGCTTATTTTTCCCTTGCTCCTGTTTTTTTCAAAGATCATGTTCATTGTCTTCATCTGACTCATGTTTTTTCGGAGACGTCGGAGGGGGTATGGTGGGCTGACCCCAGCCAGCAGCCAGGCTCCACCCAGCCAGTTGCTCCCCCATAGGGGAGAGAATAGGGGGAGCAAAAGCAAGATGACTCGTGGATAAAAACAGTTTGGTAAGTGAATGAAAGAGGAAAAAAAGAGGCGACGCAAAGGCAATCATTCACCCCCTACCACAAGTAGACCAATGCCCAGCCAGTCTCCAAGCAATGGCTACCTCCCAGAGCAACACCCCCAAGCCCACCCTTTTTTTTTGCTGAGCAGGAGGTTATATGGCACGGAATATCCCTTTGCTCAGCTTGGGTCAGCTGTCCTGCCTCTGTCCTCTCCCAGCTTCTTGCCCATCCCTGGCCTACTTACTGGGGAGCAGAGTGGGGAAAAAGAGAAAAGGCAAAGCCTTGGTGCTGTGCAGGTACTGCTCAGCAGTAGCCAAAACACTGGTGTGTAATCAATACTGTTGTAATCACAAATCCAAAATACAGCACTGTGCGGGCTGCTGTGAAGAAAATTAACTCCATCCCAGCCAGACCCAGTACAGGGTGGGGCCAGAAAACCAACTGCTAATAATTGTGGATAAGTTTAAATTTTTGTGTTCGGGAAAATAAATATGTGAAGCCTAAGAAATTCTTGTTTACTTGACCCAGCGCCACAGAAATTCATGCCATTTCTGAGTGGCAGTGTATGAACTGGAGAAGAGCTTTCCTCTTCCCCATTAGTACTGTTTCATTTCTCAGGCTGATTGTGCTTACAGCCAGCAAGCCTTCACAAGCAATCCTTGGCTGCTTATTTAAGGTTGATGTTCCTGTCACTAAACTTCAGCAGTTGGGATGCAGCTTCTGAGTCAGAGTCCTAAATTTCAGTATAGCCATGTGAGTTTGGTGTCTGGGCTCCAGTGGGTCCCGGTGGAGATCTGTCAGTGCTGTGGAGGGAGTTCAGAGTGTGATTCAGCTAATCAAATGTAGGTGTCTGCTCTTGGGGCTAAGAGCGGCTCTCAAGGCTTCGCTCACTTTAGTGACTTGATCTCCCATCGACTGTAGTGCAAGCGTAGGCACTGACATGGTTGGTTTCTAACATCAGGTGCCCAAATCTAAATCCAGCTACCAGGCCCAGCCCTGGGAGCTGAAATCAGTAGCCTGCATCTGGAGCTGTTTGAGATACCCCGAGGTATTTTGACTTGCCTTCAGCTGCCAGGCCATAGGAACCTGGCTCTTCCATAGGTTGTGCATTGTATCTGCCAATGATGTAGGTGTCTTACATACCCATGAGTGTCTGAAATGGCATGTAGTGTCTGGGCAGCTGAACTGACCCCCCAGTGAAGCCTCAAATACCCACAAGTGTGATAATGCAGGTTGTCTTTATAGTAAGTATAAAGAAATAGGTCCTGTTGTTTCAAATTAATTTAGATTTCTGTGGCCTGCAAGTACCTGTTTCTCTGCATGGAATATGACAGTTGACTAGAGGAAGAGGTTATCAAAATTGAGACATTTAAATGAGGTGAACAATTCTACAAAGCCACATGCCCTTCTACAAAGGGTCCAGTAATTTCTGTGCATGTTTCTTTGGTCTTTTTAAACCTGCTGTCTTAGAGTATCACATATTTTTATACATTATTTAACAGCTGGAATACATATTCCCTTTTTATTTGTAAGGCACATTGACATACTTGTCTGTTGCACAGCAAAATGTTGTAAGTAACTTCTTTTCATGACAACTGCTTTTTATGATTTCTGAGTAGGAGTGCTGGCTCTTGTATTTTCCAGATGAAAGTTAAGATTGTGTCCTTATTTATAGACAGTAAAGGGAAAAGGGAAGAGGAAACTTCAGATTAATATTCAAAACTCTTCTTTTATGCTGAGTGTACAGAAGGTTTAGTTATAGAATCACAGAATCATTTGGGTTGGAAAAGACCTTTAGGATCATCAAATCCAACCGTAAACGTTTACATTTATTAATGTATTACTTATTATTTTATCATCTTCATAGATGCAGAAATATCTGCTTGCTTGCACACCAGGGGATAGGTAAGCTATGTCAACCTACTGGGTCCTTTATGCTTCCAATTTATGTGATCTGGTGGAAGGCCATACCAGTGGAACTACTGAAGCAAGTGTCAGATACAGGCTTACTCTAAGGGAACTGGTTTGTGGCAGGTTGCCGTCTGGAGGAATTTCATTTGAGATAATGGTTCTGGGGGCTACAGAGCCAGCTCCCTGGATGACATGTGCAGGAATGCTCATCAGTGTGCAGTTTTTAAAATATTTCATACTGTTTATGAAGGTCCAAAATAGAAAGAGGGCAAGAAAATGAGCGAGACACTTGTGGAACGTTTTAGGAAGTTTTTCACCCTTGGATAAGCAGTTTCTGTAAAGTGATAATTTATCACATTGAATGTTCTTCCTTTCAGCCAAGGAGTATTGCAAAGTGATATTTCCATATGAAGCACAGAATGATGATGAACTCACAATCCGAGAAGGTGATGTCGTCACACTTATCAGTAAGGTAAAAGCAATATTTTTCTCTTATAAGCAGGGATCTAGTTTTTAAAATAGACATCATTCAATTGCTGTAAAATCCCTGTTTGTGCCTTTGACAGTGTCCTTCCTAAACCAATGCTAGTTTGACAATGAAACATTACATAGACTTCAGAAAGCCCTACATCTCCCTTCCTCTTGTGCTTCTGAGCCTTACCTTGACAACGTTAAGAACGGCAGACGTGTTCTCTTGAGTTCACAAGTTTATACAATTAATTTTAAGTTGAATCAGCTGACAGATCTACATAAATTGTAAATTGATCCCTGAAACAACATAAAAGCCTAGAGAATAAGCTGGAAGACTCAAGAAAGCAGCAGCTTTGAACATCTCTGTTAGGTGTGTGAGTTATCTTCCTTGTAGGAATTATGAAGTAGATTTTTTGGGTTAGATGGAGATAATGTGCCTAAATTAGCTCAATGAACTAAACACTTATATGAAATGTAGCCACACAACACTATGGTAAAGCAGAAAAGATGATAAAACAGATATTAAATTAAATAATTTTAGATCTGTGTTCTTTTCTTTGAAATTACTTGAAATGATTCAAGATTAGAAATGAAAAACCAGTGCCAGGATTTATACTAAATCTCCAAAAACTATACAGTAAGATGGTGAGTAAACAGTTGGTTTTCTTTTAGAAGAGCTGGGCACCATGTTACAAAGAACGGATTATAGTTTAGGTGCACTTAATTTCCTGCTCTTGTTTAAAGACTTTACAGTTTGTTTAAATGTTTTTGACTGCTGGACATAAGTATTTGGGGAAAAAAAAGCTACAAACTAGAAAAGGTTGTGGATTTTGCATGATGAAGATGAATTGTAATGATGTGCACAATAGTGCTGTTGTTGTTTGTGCTTATATGAATGTAAAAGAATGAATTCTATAATTGATTCACTCATTCACTCAGTAAGTTTCATAAGAAATTGTTACTTGACTGAGCAATTTGGCACCTGGGCGGAAAACCCCAAAATCCTTGGGAAGTACATCTGGGGCAGTGTTTGCTATATACTAAGCCATTTGCAATCCTAGAGGACATCATCTTTGTCCTGAAGAATATCCATGTAACTAAGGAAAAATAATCAGACATTTGGTAGGAAGAGAAACTGCAAATTTAAAAAATAAATTGTGTACATTAAATATCCTTTAATGACTTGCCCTCAATGACTTTTTTTTGTTTAGCTTGTCTTGAAAACTGTTTGGCTTTTCCTGATTTAGAATGTTCTTGTGTATTTAACAGTGTCTCTGATCATGGAAATGGCTTTTAAGACGTTGTTCCTGTCCACTTCACACTTTATTGACCAGGTTGATTTAATTCTCTGAGATGGCTGGTCTCCAGGTGGAGCTGTGTTCTTCAGTAGACATAGATAAATAGACAATTACTTCACTGAGGTTTCAATGAGATTTCATTTGCTTGCTTTTTCGCGTTTTCTTCTTCCTGCTGCCTCTGCCCCAAAATGGAAGGATGCTTGTCTTTTATAATAACTAAGCTGATGATTTAACTGAATTGATCAGTTTTCCCAACCATGCAGTAAGAAGTTTGTCAGTATATTCTCTAGTATATCCCCTTGTCCTTCTAATCTCCAGCCTGATGGTATCAAGCCACTGCAGGCATTTTATTCAATTTTCTTCTTTTTTCTGTGGTTATGTCACATGTCTATGAACAGTTACATAAAACCATGCCTCAAGAGAGTGGGGGGTCTCAATGCAAAAGACTTGGCATTTCTCCGTGGATGCTTTTTTATGCCGTGTCTGAACTAATCTGAGATACTGAAGAAACACTGCTTAACAAGCAGTCACTTTGCAGATCCTTTTGTGGTTTGCAGCCCTCATTGCAGTCAGACTTGTGGGGTTTTTTCATCTGTTTTTAACACACAGTTTAAAAAACACAATTCAAATGATGTGGAGTTAGGGTCCTTGCTGTAGAGTTCTGAAAACAGTGCAGTCTCCTCCATGCTCTACCATGCAATACAGTAACTTTATTTTAGTCCGAATCTTCTCAAGCACAAGTCTGTTGTAATTTCTCGTTTAGTCAGCAATAACAAAGTCAGCCTCACCTTTCTGCCCACTAATGGCTTCTGCTAGAGAGTTGCCTTCTACCTGGAATTCAAATCACCGTGCTTAGAGAGTCCTTTCCATAACCAGTTAGTGATCCATACTAAGAGGAATTAAATAGAAATGTATGGAGTGTTTCAGAAACTATTACCATGGTTTTACTTTGCTATCAGATTAAAGAGTTTCTTTTAATTTGTTTGCAAGAAGTTGTTTTGCAGGGTTTGCTTTCTGTGCTGGAGAGCATTAGACAAAATTTATTCTTCCCAATTGCCTAGACCCAAGAAGAGAAGATTGTCACTTTTAAAGAAACAGATGGGTGTTGTAGTACTTCCTACAACCACAGATGCATTATCATAAAATAATGTATTTTGTTGAAATCACTAAAAGCAGAAAGTTATATGAATTCTCAGTATGAAAACTCCCTCACTAGGCGATCTATTTTCACACAGTCAGATCTATAGGAACATTGAAGACTCACAATTTTAACTCGTACCGAATTTGTGTTTAATTGAAAACAACGGCATTGGTGAGAAAGTGTGGAAGTGGCTGAAGTAATGAGGAGCAAGTGACACAAGAATGGGAGAGGAATCTCATGAAAATAATGCGAAGTGCATTACAAGAATCTTAAAAGCATGAAGATGAGATAGCACTTGGTAGGTGCTAAGAGGAAGGGAGATGACTTAAATGAGCTAAATGGTAAGTTACTAGGAGAGCCTGTGTATTTGTGCACGCACATCTGAGAATATGTGTGTGAGGAAATTGTTAGTCTAGTATTCATCTTAAAATGCTAAAACTTTATTTTGTGGAAAAAATCACAAAGGAGTGGTATCAATAAATGCAGAATTCAAAATCACCATTTTAACAGTGCCCCTGCAGATAAAAGGGATAAGATTATATCAGATTTCTCTTTTCTTTTCAGCTAAATTAGTTATAAAAGTCCCTTTGTCAAGATCATCAAATATCTACCTAAAGAACAAACCAATGGTTTTTTTTGTCATGGATTTTGCAGAATCTGTTTCAAGTTCTCACTCTGTTTTGATGGATGTTGAGATCTTGAATCAAAAGCTGATCAGACCTTTCCTATAGGCCTCCATGGTAAAGGAATTTGAATATCTGAGTTTTTTTATAAAATAGCTAAAGAGTACTTTGAACGGATTTGCTGAATCACAAGTGACTTCCCTAGTCACTTGCAGAATGTGCTGATAAGTTTTATTTAAACACTGAAGTGAGTCAGTAGAGGTTGATCATTACTGGTCAGAGCAGTATGTGTTTTGGGAGGTGTAAGGGGAAGGATGGCATTATGCAAGACTGATAGCCAAAAATAATTGCTGATTAAACAGCATATTGAGTCATTTTTTTATGAACTGCATAGGCCTAGATCATGGAAAAGATACAAGATGAGATAGAGTCCAAACACATGGTAGTAACAGTTATTTTCTCGTAGGTTAAAATTTACCTAAAAGACTAGAAGAAAAGCAGAAACTAACTTCACATAAATGTATTCCAAAAATTTCTGGAAAACATTTTTCTCTCCTCCTTTTCTCCAGTGAAGCAAATACCCTTGTAAATACATAGAAAAGGTTTCATTTATTAATTACTGGAAATTAAAGTGGACAAATGGTAGTCCTTTAATTCCGTCATGCAAAATATTTAAAGATAAAAGACCAGAAAATATTGCTCAAAATTGTAAAGGAAGGTTAAAACTACATCTTCAAGGCAATAAAACAGTAGACCTGGTACCTTCACTTTGCAAAAAGGGGTCTAAGAAAAATACACCTTTGGAAGAAAGAGAACAAAAACCAAAATACAGTAGTTGTACAGTTAAGGTGATTGTTAGGCAATTTCATGGTAAGATACATTCATAAGCTGACAAGATATGAATGGCAAGAGGCCATGAGGTTGACCCTGTAGGTTATTCTTTGTAATGTTAAACATTTGTGTTCCTTAGGTAATTTTTTTAGTGTCTTCAAAATGTTCCTGACAGCATTTGGGTAAGGACAAGAACACTGGTAGTGACTGTACTGTGCGGCTGAAGGATAGTGGCAAACAGGTGTTTTATCATGCTCAAATATTGATTTTGGAGATTGTATTTGTAATAAATAGAGTCACTTTTAAGCAACAGAAGAGTCATGTGGCATTTTGAACTGTCATCTTGAAAATATTTTAGGATTTTTCATTCCAGCGCTTTTAGGCATAGCTACTGTAGGCTACTTTCAAGTGTTAATAAAGACTCTTTATGCAAACACTACAAATTTCTTAGTAGCTCTAATAAATTCTGACAAAATGCATAGGATTCTGGAGATTTCACTGGCATACAAAAAATGACCTGTGTGAGGAATCGATAGTAATAGCTAAATAATTTCAAAGCAGATACATCAAGCATACGCTGGCAGCTATGCAGTCATTTGAAAGCAGTTTTACTTGCAAGTGTGTGAAAGATTTCATTGCACTGCATCAATCTACCTGACCTCTAGGCAGTAAAGACTACTTTGTTCCCAGGAATGAAAATGGTCTGGATAAATAAAATAAACTACTTCAAAACTACTTGAGTAGGCATGGAGGTGTTGGGTTGACGGTTGGACTAGATGATCCTAGAGGTCTTTTCCAACCTTAATGATTCTATGAAAAATCATTGCAAATTTGAAAAGCTGACAGTAATAGAAGGGTATCCTCACCTGAACACTTATTATCGGAGTAGGAGTAGTGGAGAACAATATCAGTGGCAATTCCGCTAATTCTGAATTTACAAGATGTTGAAATTAATAGGTGTCAATATATTAGCTGGAATAATAATCTTGTGCCTTGCTCTGCATATCCGGCTGTCCCTCAGCCTCCACCTACCTGGATTGTAAAGCCTTTCTTCTCCTGATGCAGGCTAACAGCTGAATACGTGGCATTAGTGGTAGGAACGTGTTGCACGGAAGTGATGGATGAACATAATAGGGGGTCCTTTCCGATTTTGCAAAGGAGCTTTCGTGAGGAGGCGAGTTTCACGGAGGGCATCCAGCCTCCTTGTGGATTCATCAAAACTGTCTCAAGGATTAATGAGGTGAAAAAAAAAGCAACAGTGACATACAGCCTCCCAAAATCTTACTGATGCTTTTCAAATAGTACTGGGAAAGTTGATGCATTGGTATCATGAAAGACACAAGAGAGTAATGCCTGTCACTAGTGAAAGACTTACATGACAAATTATCTGGTCTATATGTTCAATGACAAGATATTTAATGGCAATCCAATTTGTAGTGCTTAATTCTGTGCTGGGGAAAAAAGAGCCATAAACCTCGTTTCTAAAAATAAGCATAATGGCAGTCAGTTTTTGCAAAGATAGTATTTGCTTTTGGTGTTATTTTTTAATAATTTGCTTTACTGTGAGATTTACAAGTTTTGTGGTTCAAAATGTTGTACATTTAGTTAGTCCCTGCCCTGAAGCACGTATAATCAAGTAGTAAGAGAGACAAGTAAGTACAGGCCAGTAGAAGGGTATAAGGAAGCAATGAAATGAGATTCGGTCTTGATAGTCTCCTTCATAATGTAATGTTTTCACTGTTGCAGTGACTACTCTATGCGTTTGTCCATGTTAGAGTATGGAATCTGTCCTTATGCGGAACGCTTAATATTTTCCAATTCTTAGGGCAGTCGTTAGGCACTTAATTTCACCCTCACTCTATTTATAGACAGTTAACCAAGCACGGCCCTTTCGTCAGAACAATTCTCCCAGTTTTCTCCTTTACGACATCTTTAAATGCTCATCCTGGTGCAGGAGGTAATTGTCCAGAGCACTTTCTTTAGCTGAGCGATTGCCAAGGAGAACTCGGCTGGGTAGGGTTGTGAAGGAAAACAGCTGCTCTAACGGATGCAGGAGGCTCCTAAAGGGATGAAATTAGTAAGTGCTATGTACAAGAGTCTTGCCAGTGAGTTGAGGCCGTGAGCAGGGGAAGGAGCAGGAACCAGGCGGTGTGATAGAGGAGGACGCTAGCTGATACTTAATTGAACATTTCGCTAGGTAATGGTGTCACTAGGGTAGAAACTTGCCTGTTGCCTGCATTTGTTTCTATGGGTTTTTTTTTTTTATTGCTGAATTTTTCTGTACGCTTTTAATTGCAAACAACACACATATTTTACAACCCTTGGTTATAGAAATACGTGGAAGAACTAGAAGACTTTAAGTTTTTCTTTCAGTATGAGCCAATTGGTAGATAGTATCACTCATTTGTCCATATTAAGATGAAATTTTTGTTATTTTCCACTCAATGGGTAAAAAAAAAAGTGACAATATTTGAGGTCATTAAAAATAAAACTAATTGGCCAAGAAAACAGACATTTTCAAAGCAGAAGTATGGTAGCTTAAGGTTGTCTTTGAAAGAAGGGAAAAAGTTAGTCATATTTCATGGTAGTCATTCAGGTAATTTTGTTTTTCCTTGATTGACAGCTAAAAGTTTTTATCTCATTTTAGAAATGAGTTTACTAATATAATGATACAAAAAAAATCAGGTTATGCGGGGGAAATACGTGATCTGGTTTAATAAAATATAAAAATGGCTTTCTGACAGAGCAACACAGTGGATTTGTGTTGACACTAAATATTTGGTCACACAGATGCCCCTATTTGGGGTTTTAATACAAGATATTTTGAGCATTTGTAACTTCTGCAACAGTCTTGTATACAGAAACTGAAAGGAATACAGTAAGTAAACATCAAATAACGTCCAGCTTTAAGAAAGCTTTTATGATAGCTTTAAGAAAGCTTTTATGATGTTTTGTCTTTAAAGAATAGCATGTAAGCAATAGAGGCACTTACTGCTTGCCTTTGGAAATAAATAGGTGTTTCCCTCAGAGAGAACAATACCATAAAGGGTCTTGATGCATGCCCTTTTCTCTCCTGAGATAACCATGAATTATTCAACACATCTTTGGCCAGACCTAATAGCCACACCTAATCTGCTTTCTGTATTCCTTGTCCCCTATGCTGTGCTCAGCACCAGTTTTTTTCCCCCAAGACATGCCACCTCCTTAGCTGATTGAGAAACCTGCTCGTACCGAAGCTGCTGATTTCATACGAGAAATTATTTTGCAAAGTGTGCATGCTGAGGGTGCACTTTTACGTGATTGATGGTAGGTGGCTGCTGAAAGGGATGGTTCTGCTCCTTCCCTCTTGCCTTGCATCTGGCAGCCTTGGCCACAGGACACGCAGGGACGCATGAGTAGGAAAGGGTGATACGAGGGGAGGGATTGCCCCTGCAGTCAGCACCTGCCGAGAGACTGGCTTAGCAGTAGGGTCAATTTTCCCTGACCTGAAACTTTCCTCTGAAAGTTTTGACCTAATGGGAATAAGGAGGTTTGGATTTTTGCTAGGTTTCAAGCCACGGTGCCGTGCAGGATGGCAACTGGCGTAGGTCCTGCAGAACGAGACCCTTTTGACATGCTGCTATTGTGTGTGGCAAGTGCATGGGGTAAAACCTGTGTCATTGCATAGAAGCACGAGCATTTCCTCATGTGAGTGATACAAAGCAGTTATATAAAATTTGTGGGGACACTGATGATCAAATAAATAGATGTGTTCATTTTCTAGAATGATTTTATATACTCAGTAACTTATAGGGAAAACAGACTGTGAGTAATCATCCTCTCATTTTTCTTCTTGCCTGAACCTTGTCCTTGGCCAAGACTTTTAAACATTTATAAATAAATTTTTAACACTTATTCATATCTTGCAGCATTTCTGGGCTCCTGTGATTAGCAATGGGGCATTAAGTAAGGTCTGTGTAGAGATAAAGCCTGGCAAAATGTTTAATAAGGTACCAGGTGCAGCTTACATTTCACTGGTATCTTTAGAAACATTACCGAAATACTAATCTTTGAGCTGAGCACTTAAATAAACTGTGAAGCGTGAGATTAGTACAGGGGAGAGGGGAGCAGCCAGCACTTGAACGTTCTTCTTGTTAGTATATTTATAATTTTCTTTTTTTAAGTACGCACTGAACTTCTCTTTTCCTGGTCTTCTTATCACTGATTGCAGTGCTACAGCAGTGCCTTCAGAGGAAGGGATTCTGTTGTTCCTGGGAAGTCCGAAATTTGGATTTTGAGAAATGAAAGTTCATGCCAAGCTATGTAGGTGAAGTGGCAGGATCCCCCATGCATGCAATGCTTCAAGATTTGTGTCATTTGAAAAGAGTTGGGTTTATTTATAAGTACGTTTAATACAGCCAAGCTAATCTAAAAAGGTGACATATTTCAAGATAAAAAAGGAAAGAAATTTTTTTCTGTCCTGTGCTTACAATAGATATCGCTGAAATGCTGAGGCATCTGGAAACTGTGATTATTGCTCACAGTGTGGGCTTTAGACTCACTGCTTAGCTTCATCCTTTCTTTTATCCTGAATGTTGGGTTCACCTGCTGGTTTGACTGTATTAGCTGAAGTCCAGCCTTTTCAGTGTAGGGAGAGCTATTTAAAGGGAAAGTAAAAATGCACATATAGTGCCAAGTAATTAGTAATTGTAATTAGGACCCTATTCCTAAGATGTCTGTGATATAAGTAGTAGTAGCATTAAATAATCCTTCAAATGTTTTGTTCTATGTTTTTATAATCTTTCTAAATACAAAAAATGTAATTACATAAATATTATGTCTTGGCTCATCAGAGGCATAAATTATGTCTGTTACTAGCACCACCTTTTGTGTTTGTGTTGGCTAATTTAGTTTCAGTTTGAGTATTGGAGTGCTAGGGTTTTATGACGTGGAACATATTTATTCCTTCATGATATTCTGCTGACTGAATATTGCAAGTGAAGTGAATCCTCAGAAGAGATTGTTTTGTTCAGTAAGCAATGTAATTTTTCCTGTTTGCACAAATATTTCATCAAAGCATTTCAGCTTCATTACTGATTAAACTATTTACTCACAGAGTTTAAAGTCAAAAGGTTAGCTTTAGCCTGAAACAGATTTAACAAACAAAATATATCTAGTCTGCTATGGATCCTCTAACGTCCTGGGTATTGCAGGTCATTTGTTATTCTCAGTTTCTTTTTTGCAGGGCCCAATAACTTAAGTCAATTCTTGAACAGACTGTGTCTTCTGTAGAGGCATCTTCTTGTGTGCCTTCCAGTAAAAAACACTGTTGGAAAGAGTAGTGTAACCACAGCTGAAATAATGTCTAATTTCTGACCGTCTCTCCCATTTCCTTCCATACAGGGCTGACACAGTAAATTCTTAGTAGAGCCTTGGAGCTTATGGATAAAGAAAAATTTACTTGTTTGACTTCTTAAGCTTTAAAAGATACAACTGGCATTATCAGATGTAAGGTTCCCTACGGCTTGGGCGTGAGAGCTGACAGGAGCTGGGAAGGACCGTGCAGGTTTTGGGGCTTTTGGGACATAGGCTGAGGACCTGAGCAGGATAAATCCCTGGCTTAGGGGCCAAACAGAGCCAGACTGGGAGGTTTCCTCTCATACTTTTCTTCCAGTATTTCATAATCAATGAGTATTTGCAAGAAAGCGTATGTAAAGGGAAAACGGGTGTTCTCCAGGACTGCCTCAAAGACTAATTTATTGTCTGTTGGACTGCCTCTTTTATCTAAATGATCTTGGATTAGGTAGCTGTTGAGAGATTCATTCTGCCTTATTGCCAGATTTTAACATTATGTTTCTGCTGAGGAGTACTTAATTACTAACCAGCTGCTTTAAATCATAGCCATTTTCTTCAAAAGTATTTAACAAGTTTTGCACTATACTGTAAGGTCTCAATCCCAGTGACTGAGCTTAGTAAGTAACAAAGCTTGGTCATTTTGAATACAGCCTTAAGTAGCACAAGGTGGGTGTAATGTAAGCCTCTGCAGAGATGCTTTCCTTCATTCACAGGTATTTTACCCACGTTTTGTGAGAATTGATGAAGACTCTAAAATAAATTATTTTCTGACTTTTAAAATCAAATTGGATTTTGAGAATGGTATGTCTTGGTTTCAGCATCGTGATACTGAATGTAGTAAGAAATTTTAAAGAAACATTCTTGAATATTATTAAACTGCTTTTCTCACCCAGCTTTAACATGATTTTGTTGTTTCCCCCCAATAACAAGGTTGTATTAATGAAGATCTGATGTGGTATGAGGTCAGGTTTTTAGTTCATTTCAAAATTAGCAACATAATGCTGATCTTTGACACTTGTTTTCCCTGAAAATTTTCCACATATATTTATATATTATATATATTCATTAACAGGGTAAAAAAAAAAAAGTAGAAATTTCCCTGCACATTATTGGTTTTGCCCAGTAATGTCACGCACCAACTTTAGCAATCACAGAGCCCGTCCTGTGGCCTTCTCCAGCATTTGTGAGAGTTGGGACCTCTTGGCCCCAGCGCTGCAGTCGAGCTCGGAGGCAGGCAGCAATGCTGCCCCACGGGTGCTCTGCGTGGGTGGGCTGAATGGCAGAGTGCTTGTCCTTCAGATTTGTCTTTCTATGAGGCCTTTAATCCTCAAATTCAGAAGCCTTGATACGTTACATATAGCTCTGCGTATATGGATGGTGTCTTGGAAAGTGCTATAGACACATTTGTTCACATTAAAGGTGGTTTGTTTTTCTTTAAATTATGCGGTTGGCTATCAGTTGTGGAAAGACCGCTAGAGAGATGCTTACAATGAGAGCAGTAATAACGTAATGTGCGGCTGCCAGCATAGCAGAGCTGACACATGAAAGCTCTCAGTGCAAATGTAAGAGGTATTCATGGCTTTCTGAATAATGCGATTTTACCAGCTCAACATTCGTCTTGATGAGAACCAACTTTACAAGGGCAGAAGGAAAACAGACATTTGATGAATACAACTACCAACTGCTGGGATATTTTTTTTTTTTTTAATTATGCAAGGAACTATGTGTTCTAGTGGAGATTTCTGTGAAACTGTGGTATCCTACTATGAAAATTTCACTTTTTCAAACCCTACACCATTATAGTGTCTCTCAATACTCTGAATAGTCTGAATTTTTACTTTGTAAATTTAGCTTGCCAATTGTATATTTTAAGCTTTGTAATCTATAAATCTTAAATTAAAAATATAATTTTCATGGGCCATTTTTTTTAGAAGATCTCCGTAAATGATGACTTACACATGCAGGTACGTCTACTTGCATGAGCAGAAAACTCATTTGAGCACTCCAAGAGTACGCATACCACAGTACAGGCTTTGCAGCTGCCTTTTCTGAGGACCTGCTTGTTCTTGTTCTTGGCATTGCTTTTTATCCTAGCTATAACGATGAAATCTGTATGATGAAATGTTTCCGTATCAAAAACTTTAATCAGAAAAGCTGAAAATTGAGCAGTTATGTATTGATGTCTGAGCCATGGCTTCATATTTTAGTAGTATTACAAAGTAGCAGCATGTTCAGAGGCCCAGCCTGCGTAGCAATCTGCTCCCTCAGAAAAGAAGTCCTATTTACAGATGAAAAGATCATCCTTTTTCAGATTTATTTCTTCAAAGGTTTACAAAGCTGCAGTTGTAGTCATGCACCGGAGAGAAAATGAGTATGTAGCTTGTTACTTTGTTTTGGGACCTTGGAATAGGAAAGACCTCTTGTTTGCTTTTACCAGCAAAAGCTTTCCCCTTTCTTAGAGGCAGCTCGGAAGATAAGTTGGGGAGGGGAGAGATGAACGTGGGGCCATGGCACCCCCTGAAATGGTCAATCCTTCCAAAGGTAGCAAGAGATGAGGGAGCGGGTGCTGCCTTGAAGGCCTGGTTGCTTTGGAGGAAAAGGCAGGAAACATCCTTGCCCCTAAAGTAAATGGAAAACGTGGCTGAAGCAGTGGATACCTGCCTGGCAGTAAAACTGTTTCTGCATCTCTTGCAACCCTTTATTATACCCCTCGTGTGCTGGCAGCTGCGGCGGTGCTGTACTTTGTGGAGTGGCTGAATGGGTTATTTAGGCAGCCCCTACCAGCCTTGCTCAGACTCTGTAGGTTTCCATGTATTTTGGTAAAGCTGCAGAAGTTGCTCAGCTGTTGGTGGGCTCCCAGTGAGTATCAGATGGCTGCTGATGCTGGAGAGAGCAATCTCCAAGCATTTGCAGCCGGCTTCAGCAATGATCTGGATACAAGTCCAGTGGGCTTCTGAACAAAGGCAAGAGAAAGTTATAATTACAACTGAACAGAGAGCCAAGTAGCTACTGGCTTTTATTTAAGTGATTAAGAACAGTCTCTTAGCATACAGTAACTCTCCTGTAAGTGGCTTGTAGGGGAAAAAAAAAAAGAAAATAAAATAAAGCATAGTAGTTGGAAGAAAACATAGTTTGGCGCATGTCTGACATTTAAATTATAGTAATCTTGTATGCTTTATTGACCCCTAGCAAAATAATGAAACAAATCCACATCATGAGTTTTTATTAAAAACATGTTCACAACCAGAAGTGCTGCTTCCCATTTTCAGAGAAAGTGTTGGGTTGCCTTCATGATCTTTTCATCCGACTTGGGCCTAGAGTGCAAGTATAGTAGCAGCGTGGGCTAGAAATAAGCCCATCTGTAATGACCAAGTGTGGTGGGTTGACCCTGCCTGGATGCCAAGTGCCCACCAAAGCCGCTCTATCACTCCCCAGCAGGACAAGGGAGAGAAAATATATCGAAAGGCTCGTGGGTCGAGATAAGGACAGGGAGAGATCACTCGCCAGTTACCGTCACGGGCAAAATAGGCTCGACTTAGGGGAAATTAATTTAATTTCTTATCAATCAAATCAGAATAAGGCAATGAGAAAATAAAACCCAAATCTTAAAACACCTTCCTCCCACCCCTCCCTTCTTCCCAGGCTCAACTTTACTCCCCACTTCTCTACCTCCTCGCCCCACGTGGTGCAGTGGGGGTTGCGGTCAGTTCATCACACGCTGTCTCTGCTGCTCCTTTCTCCTCACACTCTTCCCCTGCTCCAGCGTGGGGTCCCTCCCACAGGAGACAGTCCTCCACAAACTTCTCCAACATGGGTCCTTCCCACGGGCTGCAGTTCTTCACAGACTGCTCCAGTGTGGGTCCCTTCCACGGGGTGCAGCCCTTCAGGAACAGACTGCTCCAGCGTGGGTCCCCCCCGGGGTCACAAGTCCTGCCAGCAAACCTGCAGGAGGAGCATGGGCTCCTCTCTCCACGGGTTCACAGGTCCTGCCAGGAGCCTGCTCCAGCACGGGCTCTCCACGGGGTCACAGCCTCCTTCAGGTGCACCCATCTGCTCCACCGTGGACCTCCATGGGCTGCAGGGGGACAGCCTGCTTCATCATGGTCTTCACCACAGGCTGCAGGGGAATCTCTGCTCCGGCGCCTGGAGCACCTCCTCCCCCTCCTTCTTCACTGACCTTGGTGTCTGCGGGGCTGTTCCTCTCACATAGTCTCACTCCTCTCTCCCAGCTGCTGTTGCGCAGCGATGTTTTCCCCTTCTTAACTATGTTACCACAGAGGTGCTACCACCATCGCTGATGGGCTTGGCCTTGGCCAGTGCTGGGTCCGTCGTGGAGCTGGCTGGCATTGGCTCTATCGGACGTAGGGGAAGCTTCTAGCAGCTTCTCACAGAAGCCACCCTTGTAGACCCCTGCTACCAAAACCTTGCCACGCAAGCCCAATACACCAAGCCTGTTTTTTAAGAGAGAGGGCTTTATATAAAATAAAAACCCCTCTGTCTTTGGGATACATGAAACTCCTGCCCACTTGGAGCAGAGAGAGAGGCTGTGAAGCTGTGAGCGTTTGCAGGAGGGAGAGTTCAGTCATGTTTGCATGACAGGACAATCTGTCACCGTCAGGCTCGTAGCTGGGCCACAGCTCAGCGTGAGAGAGACGTGTAACCTGCCGGGTATGAACTTAGGTCTTTTAATTTTGTGATCTTGAGTGTGGTATCAGCTAGTAAAGCAAAGATCAGTTTAATGGGGGACTGACAGCTCTGCCTTATCAACCTTGGTTGTCATCTCTTTTACTGCCAAAGAAAACCAGCGATGGTGTCTGACTGAAGGGAAGTTTGCGTTCTTGTCTTGCGACCAGCTGTACTCCTGGGTTGGGCAGATGACTAGGGCTAGCATCTTGTCAGTAGTGTCTGTCTAGGTAAGACTGTTTGTAAGACTGCGTAATATAAGGCGCCTTATGCTGGGGCTTTTTGTTCCATCTCCACCAGCTTCTGCTTTTTTATGGTTGGATTGAGAGCACTGAGGGAAGGAACAGCACAGTGCTTGTTCTAATACAAGAGCAGTAGTAGTTTTGCTGCTAAGCAAAACTGTTAATATAGGATACTGTGTGCGTAAGAGGCCAAGCAATGTCGTGATTCTTGCACCCAGAAGAGGAGGAAGCACGACTCCAGTGTTTTATGGCTTTTCTTAGCCAGTATGAGAGTGGCTACAGGATCACTGCAGTTGCTAAAAGGAGACTAAGCCATGATCTTAGGCTGTCAACCCTACTTACGTATTTCACTATATTTCACTTACATTCAGTAACAGTATGAAAAATCTGGTGCTCCAAATGGAAATTTTCGTTGCCTGTATGTTAAAATATCTTTGCACGGCTTTTGTCTGGTCCCTCTAGTCATGCATCGTTCTCCCCGCCGCCCCGGCCCCTACTCTTTTAGTCACCACAGGCATAAGTTTCAGAGTGGAGTTGCGTTCTTATCTTATCATTGGGTTTCGGTTTTGTTTTCTTCTTTTCTGTGGCTTTAATATTCCCTTCTGCAAAAAAAAGAAGTCTGTTTTCTCTAGATCGTTCCTTCTTACAATTTTCTTCACAGCTTGCATGTCTCACTTCTAATTACATGAAGGATATTTTCCCCTTGTATTCTTCATGTCAAGAAGAATGGGTTTTAGTTCATGTTTTTTAGTTCACCTGTGTATACCCTTAAAATTGCTGGCAACATGTTGACAAAAGCTAGTTGTATTTTGGTTTTCTGATAGTGGCCATTTCTCCCTCATTTACCCTTTTCTCTTACAATATTTTCTGACTTAGGTAAGAATTCCAGCTCAGGTTGACATTTTAGTACCTTATATTTTGTGTAATATTTATTTCTTATAAAGTTTAAAAATTCCTCCTCAAAAATTCCTCAACCTCTGTCTTTCTCATCACTATGTTTTGTCCAATTCTTTACCCTAATACTTATCACAAAACGAATGTTGCTAATAATCCAATGTATTGAGTTTATTATCACTTATTTGGGATCTGCTGAGCTTGGAATTAGAATGGATGTTGGTTGTGCCATAGAAGAGCTTTTCAATCCTTCTTTCATTTTGCCTCTCCTCCCTCCCTTTACTTCATTCTCTAAAAAGTCATTTGAATTAAATTCATCAGAGGCAAGATTTTGGAACAAAACTACTTCACTGGAAATGAGGATAAAACCAAGATTTGTGTTTCAATGAGAAAATGCTAAAATTTCCCTCTAGATTTTTGTCTTCTGTCTGCCTGAACAATGAAGAGAGGCTTGGCAATGTGAGCCGGCAGTGGATTTCTCTAAGGTATTTGATTGCACTGGCACTGCAATGAGTACATGAGTATAGTCTCTGAGTCAAGCTTTGATAGGAGCTGATTTTTACAGTAGCTAAATGTTGGCCCAGCTACCACCTAACTTGCGTGAACTCCAGTATCTGTCAAACACAATTTTTGATTTTTTGCCGTGTCTTACTTTTCAGTTTTGTAAATCTTTTGTTTTCCTTTTTTTTCCTTAAATTAAACTAAGATGCATTTTTAGTAATTGGAATACATTTTTTGCATAGAACTTTTGGGATATTTCAGTGTCTGATTTTTGTTGTTTACATTGTTATGAGTCTGGCAGGATACCACGGAGATAAAGCAGAGATTCATTTGGTTTGGTAATAAATTTTGGAATATTGATACTGGATTGTAATAGCTTGACAACTTTTGTGTAAAATCTGCGTTTTGAAGTCACAACCATTTTGCCAGCCTCGAACTTGTGAAGTTATATTAAAAAAAGACTCCGAGTAGAATTGCATGGCTGATGGGGATCTAGAGGTATTGGAGTAGCTTTTGCTCAGTGTTCACAGGCAGCCACAGGGTTTTAATCATATTGCGTTGATTGCACTTCATAGTTATGTCATTTGTTAGTACTTGAGGCAGCTTGTGCAGCTGTAACTCATGTATCCTTGTACGGTGGTCTGTCTTGTGATGAAGACGTACCTGCTGCCAGCATCGGACATGGGCTTCCAGAGGTTGCTGAGGCACAGCAAGCCTGCGGTTGTGGGCAGCAGGAGGGCACCACCACTGAGATTCTTCACCAGCTCTCATCTGTAGCTTTTCGAGACTCTTTCTATCCTTTTGCTCAGTGACACAGAAGCCTCCTCTGGCAAATAAAGTAAATGAGAAAATTAAAGAGAAACTGCCTAGAGATTTTTTTACTGTATGAAAATCCTGCCTGGTGATTGGCCACATAAGCCTGAGCGACAAGCTGGAGAGGAGAAAAAAGCAAACCTGCAGCTGTTTGGGATTAATGAACGTGTAACACAAACAGCGTCTTCATGAAAACAAATGAGCTTTAAAAAAAGCACTGAATACAAAATTCATGTGTGTTAATAAAATGAAGAAGCAGGAGTAAGATTTGTGTTTCCTGAAAGCATAAAAAAGCATTCAACCTAAAAAGAATATATGTGATATTTTGTGTTGTTTAGTCAGGATTATTAGCTAACACTAAGCTGTGCTATCAGTTGAAACACAAGCTTTTAATCTCTGGAAGCTTGAATTATTCTGAATATTTTTCGAAGTCTAAATTGGGTCATAAATGTTTTGGCAATTTCAGATTAGCAGCGTAGGGGGTGGAGGGCATTATAAAACATGCCATGTGATGGAACAGTTGAGTGCACTGATTACTAGGCTGCGCAAGTAGATAGAGCCAAGTGGGAGAGTGCCTTCACATCAGGAATGAGGAGTGCTGGCTCTGCGGTAAGAGTAAAATCCTGCACAGTGCCTGCCCATGCCATGCATGACTAGCTGATTATCTCGGTCCTTCATGGAGCCCTGTGTTCCCTCGGCAGATATTTTGAAACCGTCAGCTAGTTGAGGATCAGCCTTGTTCACTAGCAAAGGCTTGACAGTCTAACGGAACTGGAAAATACATCCTAAATAACTCCCGGGAAGGTCTAGAAAAGGTGTCCTTCGTGAATGCTACTCTGCTAAAGAGAAGGGAGAAAAACACAGATTGAGCATGAGAGAAAACGACCGGAAAAAGAATGAAAGGATTGTTGAGCGCCTGCATTTGTAGATCAGGAACACATTACATCAGAGTAAAATATTGAGATATGAAGGAAAAAAAAACCCCACACCCAAAACAGACATGATGCAAGAAACCAGGCTATTTAGCTTGCGTATTTTGTTAGCACAATCTCTATCTCGGGAGATGAGGTGGACTAAATAAGCTAAATAAAAAGCCTAGAACAGAAAAATAACTTAAAAAAAATAAAAACAATTATCTTCTTTAACACTAGTCTGTTTCCTCTCAAATATCATCCAATGTTTATGCATTATAACTTACAGAAAAATAGCAACAAGCACAGTCATTGAGAACAATATTCTAAAGACTTTTCTTGGTATTAAGTACACCTCATTAAGTTAACTTGCATTCTTCTGTCATCCCTGTAGCAGCTGAAACAAATTATTTCATGGAAATGTAACAATGATAAGGCCATTTTGCATGCATGTATTATCATGCAATCTTTTATTGCCCATTCACATTCAGATTCTTTTAGTGGATCCTCTCCCCTATTTAAACTACTTTTTACTTCTTGCAGACAAAGAAATAGTCCTTTTCTCTTACTTTTTCCCCTCAGTACTTTTGTAGTGTGTGCATGCTTTGTAAGCATTTATCTTCAAAACTTGTCTAAGTTGTGAGGGCGTGCTGTGATTGTTCCTAGGCAGAGGATGAAATGAAGATCAGAGTGGCTCTATTTTGAAGTCTTTGCTCATTTTGGATACTCAACCTTGAAAGAAATTCAGATCTGTCTTTTAATGAATATTTAACATTCTGTTCCCCTATACACACGGCTACAACAGTGACTGGTTTGAGCGTGTGACCTTTTTAACCCCAGGTTAAAAAGGTACTGCACAACAGTATGACTTTATAACCAAATTGTGTAGATAAACAGTGTTAAGACATGCACTTCCACTTGGTGTTTTTAGAGCTGTTTTCTCACACTGCAAGAATGTTAAGATTCTGGACCCCTTGATCCAGTGTTGTTTCTGGAGGGATGTTGCCTCATAGCATATATGAGGCTTGTAGAATTTGGCCTGTTTCATTTGCATCTGTCCAATTTTTTTAGCCTTGTTCTCTGTGAAAACCTATATAATTATTTAGTGCATGTTGTTACCTCTCCCTTTTTCCTAAACTACCTGCCTGCTCTTGCCTACTTTTCTTTTATCCATACCTCTCTGTTCCTGCTTGTCCCTATGTTCTGGTGTTCCAGATGCACAAGTGTTTCGCTCTCTCTGACTTTACTGAAAAGCAAGAAGAGACAGGTGATTGTAATGAGCCAGCGTTGTACATTACCATGCTTTTTTCCACAGCCCAGATAAAGTCTTCACAGGAAAAGAACCACTCAGTTTCTGCAACAGTGAGTGATGGAGAATCCTTACCGCAGGATGACCTGGAACAGTGACCATGCCCCGAGCTAGAACTGTTAGACCTACATCAATACCACCAAGTATTCAGAGAACACAGCTAAATTTCAACTGATCTCTTCTGAACGGTGGTGAAATGTGATTTTTTGAAAAGCAAAAGTACTTCATTAAATGTGGGAGAGTTTCCACGGGGCTGGATTAGAAATGTTAGAATAGGGTCATCCAACATGTTGAACTCCTGAGCAGTTCCAGTGTGGCTCTGCTGTGGCAGGACAGGTGGTTTGGTCAGTCCAGATCTGTAGCTGTGGAAGCAGTGATGCCGCAGTGATTGCTTAAGGCTGATGTTGCCAGATGATGTGGGATCCAAGCTGTAAACCCAACCCTGTTTAGCCCTGGCTGTCATAGAATGGGGGGATCCCTGGTGAGTTTTTGTCATGTCCAACCTGTGCACTGTTTGTAGGATTTCCCTTTCCCTCATGTCTCAGGTGTGTAATATTTATTGCATGGCTCTGAGCCACATGAAGATCTAGGGCTACTGCTCAAGAGGATAGAAAGGTTGGTCAGCCTGGTGCTGAGCCAACTGCTAAAATTGGCTGAAACGGTTTTAAGACTGAGCATATGATGGCTGACTTTCCCATAATTGTGTTTTGGAAAACAGCTGAATTGGTTCAGTTGCAGCTTTCAGAGAAGAATGTGGAAAATCTCAACTGGAAGTGTTCTCTTCAGCAAACACAAAAATAAGTAAACATGGAGCTTACCATCCAAGACTAAAGGAACAATTTTAACCTTCTCTAAAATGGTTGTGGCTTCTGTCACTATTATTATTCATTACTGAAATAGCCGTACTATTTTTTTCATCATTTAGACTCACTGATACAGTAGTTGACTTACTGCAAGCATTTAGCTGTATGTTGTTTTGCTACACACACTGCATTGTGCTGCTCAAAAATGCTGCAGAAAAAAGGTGATGCTTGATATTGGTCAGGTGTATAATGCCTTCTTAATTGGACTGTGATGAAATTTAATAATCTCAGAAGTAATTCTAATGTGTCAAGCTTTTCTTGAAAGTATGGGAAATAAAGGAGCTTTTTTACCTCCTGGGATAGATGATGTTTAATTAAGTTATTGTCTTTCTGGAAAATGAAGTCAGAGGAAGTAGTATCAGATGTGCTCAAAATGCTTACTGGTTTACTAGGTCAAATGGTGAAATAGTGTTTTGCTTTAGACACAGACAAGCTCTTGAGCTCTTACAGCACGTTTATTGTTCTTTTCTAGCTGCTCCATGTGATAATGTAATGTGGGGTGATTACTGAAGTTTTTATCTGGCAGATTACCCTGTTAACCTGGCACTCCAGTAAATTGTCATGTTCTAGCAAAAAGGCAGGACATTATGCAAAAGAGCGCTTCAGCACACAAATCTGTTCAGCACACAAGCACATTGTGGTTTTCATTTTATTTACTATTTTGTAGGATTGCATTGATGTGGGTTGGTGGGAAGGAGAACTCAATGGCAGACGAGGTGTGTTTCCAGATAACTTTGTCAAGCTTCTTCCTTCTGATTTTGAAAAAGAGGTAAGCAATGTAGTATTTCATTTTTGCTTCAGAATACAGAATGAAAGTGGAGTTGAAAGGAATTCTCTTTTGGATATGTGATTTTGACAAAGTTTTATTTCTAACTTAATAACAAAAAAACGTTAAACAAAACAAATTTCTGGGTTACAAAGCATCTATGAAGAGAACGTGTGGCACTCAAAGTCATATTATAGAGTTTCTTTGAAGGGTTTGATTGGCCCATCCAGTCAGTCTGCCTCCACTACATTGCTCTGAAAGCCCTCTGTCCTGCATCCTAAGTTTGAGGGAGAGAGGAACTGGAGGTCCCAGGGTAATCTGCTGAGTCAGGTGATGCAATGATGACCAGAACTGTTAACTTTTCTCCATTGTTTTTGTGTGGAATATGAAAAGTTAGCATACCACCTCCATGCTGATTGACAGCAGCCAAGCACTCTTCCAGAATGAAAAGGGTGAAATTTTAACTGTAAGATTTGAAAGACAACAGTGAGCTTTTGGTATCTCAGAGGCATGTTTCTTCACCTTTCTCAGAATTATTAAAAAAGAATTATTAAAACATCCATGCAGAAGCTTTTTCAGCTTCTAATTATTTGAAAGAGATGGCATTGTTATTTGCCAAACGATATTTAGAAATCCTGCAGCTTCCTGGAAGAAAGTAATGGATTACTTCCCCCAAAAGTCCATTCCATTTTTAGGAACGTTTTCAGTCATCACTGAGATATTACAAGCTTGCAATCAGGCTTTTGATGAGTATTTCACAGTGACAGTGTAAGCCTTCTGTCATAAAACCGAGACTTACTGACACTCAGCTTCAATCTTTGGCAATAAAATTGGATGCTGGAGGCAAAAATTAAATAACTCAGAAAGCTTAATAAAGCAACTATTAAACAACTCACAAAAGCTAGCATGATAATTATTGAAAATGAAGGTAGAAGAGCAGCAAAAACTGGGGGAGATGAAAACGCAATTCCATAGCAGAGTGGATATCCTGGCTTTAGGCCTAGTAATAAAAGAAGGTGATTTCCAGAAGAGGCAGAAACCATAAACCTTGAGACGTAGTGAACCTATTATAGAAGAAAAAGAATCTTTACTCGTATCCATTTTTTGGTGGTGAAATTTATTCAGTCTTTTTGAACTTATAAATTATATATCTTTAAGTGTTTTTTTCTTTAGAGTATGATGAATATAACTTGTAGAATAAATTAAATATTCAGACACTTAGAAATTGCAGCTAGGTTTGCTGTAAATGTGGAGAATAAAATTGTATTAATTTTTAAAATGGCACAGATCTGGCCACATGAGTAAGTAACTGGTAGGATTAGAGACTCTGTCTTTGCTTGAATCAGTGCTAAAAGGGAAGGAAATGGATACTTTTCCAGTGGTTTTGTCAGGTATTTTCTGATCCAGAAACCTTGGATTCCATCCCATGGTCTGAAAGTATTTGTTGCAGTAGTTCTCCTGCTTGTTGAACAAAAACTTGGGATCTTTCCCTGTCTCCTTGTTCAGTCCCCAATTTTCCAATCCCGATTCTTTTCCACCCATGGCTATTTGTCTCGGGCCTTTTCTATTCACTGCCTAGTCCCAGTCTCCACCTCTCAGGTGGTCTCAATGACAGGATTTTCCCCCGAGCTCACTACCCGAGTCTAAATCACCATCTGGATTTACTTTCTATCTCTACACCAAATTTCTTTATCCAGCTTGTTTTCCTCTCCCCTCTCGGTCTTTACCCCTGCTCTGTAGTTTTGTTCTCTTCTTGTCCAACCAATCCTTGTTTCCGTTCTGTTGGCTTCACTTCTAGTCTGTCTCCATCACTTTCTCGGTTATCTCATCCAGCCACAGACCCTTGTAACTCCTTCTTGCTTCTCCATGTTTCCCTCGGCAGTCTTAAGGCTCCTTCACGCTACCTCCTTTCTGATCTTTGTCTGCCTTTTTGAAACAACGTATGTCCCTCATTGGCTTCCAATTAAAGCCACTTCATCTAATGAACCATAGGATCCTTTCTCCTTTGTATTTATCTACATTAGTGTTTTAGTTTAATCAGGAGTGGGATTTGTAGTGACAAATGCCTCTCACTTGTCCACCTGCACTTGCTATACTTTGGTTTGTCTCAAAGACAGGTCTCGGGGACATCCTTTCAGATGAGAACTAAGCCAAAAGATGTGCTAAAGGAGTGCACCTCATGTATCTCGACTGCTGACGTATGGACAGTCAGTGGGATCAGGCTCACACCACTCCAGAATAAAACCCCAAATGTGTATATTGTGCTGTTGGATCCTCAGCACCAACTATTTCACTCTGCAGCCATTATCAACCAAACCTCCAACTGCTATCACAAGACATCCATTGTCCCCATCTTCTTTCCTTTCCACATTTTCCTGCACTTTTCTGCATTTAAAACTTGAACCGTGTTGCCTAAATTCTTGCAGAAGTGTCTCTGAGAGTATAAGGGACTCAGTGGTCATGGACAATGGCCCATGGCAGCCAGGCTACAGAAGCTCATTCTGAGCGCCGGAGTTCTTGGTCACACCTTTCTCAGGTTGATGACAGGAGGTGATGTGGTTAGGATAAGGTGGTAGGAGAAACCTGAGGTGTGCAGGATGGCAGCTTCAGAGATTTAAGCTGTTAGGCTTGCTCATTCTGTGCAAAACTGGTATTTTTTTTTTTTCTCCAGAAATGAATACATTTGCTAGATTTGAGAGAGATCCCCCAGGAAGGGTCAGTGGCAGGGACTCAGCTTTCACAGAAAACCTGCTCCCTGTCAACATTCGGACTAAGACTTGAGAGGTCTAAGACAGAGGCTGAACTAATTACTGCAAGTGGGCAAAACAATTGATCTTTCTTGAAAGTAGGTGAGCCATTTGGCAGATATATAGAAAATAATAGGGGGAAAAAATCAACATGAGTTTGATAGAAAATATCAACCTAAATGGTTGGTTGAAGTTTGGCAAAGCTATGCACATCTGGAAACATCATCTTACAGATACTTCCACAAGACAATAAACACTGTTGCATAGCCAGCAATGTAGTGACAGTGATTGTGATCAATTTGTAGCAAAGGAAATAAGGTCCTTCTCAGAAAAAAGGATGGACATTTGAAGAAAACAATTATTAATTTTTACTTAGGCTTTATTCTCAATAATTTTTTTTTTTTTTTTTTTTTTTTTTGTTAAGAATGAGAGTTAAGGTATGTCATTTGATCTGGCATGGTGCTCCATTTGTTTTTGTATACATTCCAAGATACATATGGTGAATGCCAGTATGGTACACACATTGACACGGAAGGAAAGCCACTCCTCCCCTAGCCTGCAGGTCAAGAGAAATGGTTCTGCTGCTGATTTGGTGGTCATGTTTCTCAGCCATACCATTACAGATCTATTAGGAAAATGGTCATAACAGAGAAGGTAAAAGTAAAAAGTACAGATTGGTTGGAATAATTTATTTCATTTCACCAAACATCTAAAACTCTGATAACTGTCTTTCACAATTGGATCTGTAAATGTATCACAGTAAGTGAATAAAATGTAACCTTTGCAGCATTTCCTGTATTCTGCATTTTTGCCCCATTTATAAGTCTGAAAAAACACACTTCAGGTTTTGCCACATCAAGCTGGTTTTTTTGTGTTTGTTTTTTCCAAAATGGGTTTGAATATTTACAAGATTAAATTTTAAATAAATAGGTTTCTTCAGTAAAACAAAGATCATGTATTTCTCTAATCTTAAGGCACATAAACTGGACTTTTTTTTTTTCCCTCAGCAGGACATTTCAATTGCAAAAGTAGAAAAACATCATTTTATTTGTCAATGCTATTTTCTCTCTTCAAATTCATTTTAATGAAGTTATTTCACGGGAAATATGTGACAGATCTGTAGTCTCAAGTCTTGCAATTATTAATGTTAAGCAATGTATGATTAACTCCAACCTTTGTATGAATGAGATTTACAGACATTTTTAAGCAGTCTGTTTTCTTCTGTTATTAAATTTTAGAGACCGAAGAAACCACCACCTCCATCAGCTCCTGTCATCAAACAAGGATCAGGTAAGGTGCAGCTGATTTTGTACAGCACGTGTCAGTGAGCACATCTCAGTCTAAATTAAGTTTATTCAAATTTATATAGAATTATCTATATCAAAATTGATAAGCAGGAGGTGTCTAGACAACAACTAATAAATCGGAATCAAATTGCAAAAAGATGATAACCCTGAAAGACTGTGGTGTGCTTTTTAAATGTATTGCAGGCAACCACCTGCACCATTTTAAAAGAATGTATTTTGCCCCTTAAACATGGTAATTTGGAGTGAGCCTGATACTTAAGTTTTTAAAAGTACTCGAGTTCTGTTCCTTGCCTGAAGTTGATTGTGCACATGCCTTTGCAGTATAGGCCCAATATGTTGGAGTCTAATAATACCTGCAGGAGGAAACTGCATTTACTTTACACCTACGGATCTGATTTATTCTAGAGATAAAGAGCTTTTCTGCACATCTGTAAGATAGTGTCAGAGAACTTGGCTGTAATACAGTGGCCTCTTCTGAGTTGCAATCTAGATCTTACAGATCTGCATGAACGCTGGAGCCAGCTGTCTCTAGGTTCTATGCCATAGTTAGGTTCTTGGTTTTCAATACTTTATAGCAATAAGTATAAAACTTGAAGGACTTATCCTGAACCTGGTTATGTAGACGATGGTGTTGCAAATGTATTAAGGGGCTGATTATGTTTTCCAAATGGATGAGTGCTAGCAAAGCTGGGTTTGGAATATGTTAGACTGAACTGTGTATAAATACTGAGGGCTGAAACCACTTTTATTTGTAGTTTTAAAACAAACTCGCAATACAAATTTTCAAAAGTGCCTGCATGATTTATTTTTTTCCATGAAAGTTAGAAACAGTTAAAGTATCTACACACTTGACAGTTCTGACCTCAGAAACCAAATTCATGTTCCATTTATGTAAAATCACAAATCACAAGGCATGGGATGCTCTCAGAGTTTTCATTTGTATTGCAGTTGTGGTGGAAACAATAACTATGGCTGGAATTCTTTAGTCCCTTAACTCCCGTTGGTTTGTTAAAATTCTGCAGCAGCACTACTGCTTCCCCCACTGTTGGCGCACATTAAAAAAACAGAATGAACACATCCAATCTAGCCAGATTATTTTTCTTGTCACTGTGGCCTGTTCCAGCTTTCAGTTCTTTAAAAAGTAAATTTTCCTATCCTAGAGTCTTGAGCTATTAATAGGAGAACAAGTTACACCAGTGTACAATTTACTGTGAATCAATAGGCTATAATTAACTAGTTTGAATTTGTCAGGGAGCTTTTTGACTACAGAATCGTGACTATAAATATTTGGTTTGCTTATTGACAGCCATGGTTTGTTCTTCACTCTGTCTTGAGACTCCTAAAAACATAGATTTGATTTTAAGATCAGTGAGAACAGTGTCCAGAGAGAGCAGTATAACTTTGCCATCTAGTGGTGGTTGCATACTAAAGAAGTCTTAGTGACAACTGACATTATAGCCTGACGTGTTTTGGAAAAGCTCTATAAAACATTAGGTTTCTTTCAATTTATAGTCCTATAATTAGAGAATAATACTTTTAATATGTTTGTACCTGTTTGCATTCAGTGCATTAGCTGCGTCACCGTAGCAGGGTAACGTGCCCATTTTCAGAAGGAAAAATGGATGCGTGAAGGATGCAGACAATTTGATTAAGGCCATCTTAAGTCTATGGCAAAGCCAAGGCTATTGCTGTTCTTTGTTTTCATAGCCAGTCTTTGACAAGTCCTGGCTGATTATGCACAAGAGTTTCTTCTGATATGTATTTAGAAGTCAAAATCAGCCTATATTTATTACCATCCTGACATCCTCTACTTTGTCACATTATCACTTTACTGAGATAACACTGTACTTTACCACATCCCCATGTCAGGCCTTACTGTTGATAGTAGGTAACAATTTCCAGTAATGTTTCTGCATATTTAACCAGTCATAGTGTGATGAATAAATTGAGAACTGTCAGTTGCAGCCTAAATAATTAAATATTAGTATCTTCTGATGCAGAGCATAAAATCATAGCAGAGAATTAGAACTGGTATTTGTAGTACAAGCGGTACATATGTAAAGGAGGTGTCTAGTTTGTATTATAGTATAGCTGGAAGTTTGGCTGTATTTCCAAATTCTGCACAGCAGTAGACTGCCAGGGCCGTCTGTGCTGGGCTACCTTACTAAGTAAGGTGAAAACTGGAGAACTAAAGTTAGGAGCACGAGTCCCTTACATAGTCATTGAAAAGCAGTAGGCATTTCACTGCGTCGCTGGGCTAGGCAATACAACTGTGTCTAGACTGGAAGGATGGGAATACTCTGTTGAGTCCCTCTGGGAGCTGGTATAGAGTTCACCAGAGCTTCCTTGCAGGTGACCTTCATCTGGCAGCAAAGGCAGGAGCATGGTGCCTGCCTGGGTACTGATTAATTTGGGGGTCACGACCCACGTAGGGAGTACACCTGAGCCTGGGAGCTCGTAAGTGTTCGTAGGCTCATTGTTTTAGACATGGCCTGAGAGTGTCCCTCTGTGTGTTAGTGATGACTGTTAATCTTACTGTAATTAGGTATATAGACTTGTGTCTCTTTTTTTTTTCTTGAACATAATAGTATGTGCAAAATTATCAATATGTTGACTGGTGCTTTGCGTAACTCGTGTTTAGAAAGGCTTTAATTGATTTCTAGCAACAGTTTCTCCTCTCAGGAGTGAAGTATTTTTCATAGAATCATTTGGGTTGGAAAAGACCCTTAAGATCATCGAGTCCAATTGTAAAATGGCAATTGAGTATTATTTATTGACATGATAAGTGACACAGTGTTGCCTGTCCAACAGCACAGTTATATAAAGAAACAATGGCCGGTGATCACCACTGATGAGCAATTTGCACTGATGAGTACTGATTTCTAGGAACCAGCTGCAGAAGAGCGTTGCAACAGCACATTCAGAAAATGTAAATGCACTTGAGAACTGCATATAATAGAACAGATTGAAGCAAAAAATTGCCCTGTGTTCCTGCCCTGCCTCCTCTGCTTTTCTTGGCTGTCATCTACTGTAATTTTTATTGAAATACTAATAGTGTTACCTAAAGCGGTTTTCAACACTGCTAAGTTGAAATGGCATTAGCACCTAGTAGTTAGCCAATGCAGCGAACCCAATGTCCAGTAAAGCATTTCTTGTAATACGGGGACTAGAAGATTGCATCTTGCATGTGCCAGGAAATTTTTGCAAAATCTTCCCGTTGTTGGTGCCACAAGTTCCCATATTCCTTATAGCAACAGAAGTCAGTATGTCAGGATCTCTAATACAGAGGCAGAAGGCAGAGGCTTACACCTCCAGGCCAAAAGCTGTCAATTAAAATAGTCATGCAGAATACTGTCAGTACTACTATTCTCATCCTTCTAATATGTGGAAGTGAACAGCTAGTACTAGAGGTGAAGAAGAGGGTGGGTTTAACTTAATGTAAAATAAGCCCTGTTTATTCATCTGTATTAAGTATTCCCTTGGCAGACGTGCCCGATTAATTGATTTATTCCTAATGATTCTCTGCACTGTTGAATTGCTCTTCAGTTAAGTACGTCTACAATGGTAAAGGATCTGTCCACATTTAAAATTCTGTAGTTATTTAATTTTTTTTTTTCACAGAATGGTCTGAAAGTGCCTGTTCTTTTGAGGTGCACTCTTTGGAAACTGTGAACTTAACTGTGAAAATATAAACATGCAATTGCTTTTTTGTCATTATGGTGTAAGCAAATACTTGAAAGTAGTTTTATGTTCAGTTTTAGCAAGACGTTTTCAAATTGGAGAATGTAAAAAGCCTAAGAAACTGCAGAATTAAATCTTAGTGGCCGTATATGCAGGTTTGTTGGCTTGTTCAGAATTCTAAATTTTCCTTTCTTTGACAGGTACCACAGATCGAAAGCATGAAATCAAAAAGGTACCTCCTGAAAGGCCAGAATGTCTTCCTAATCGAACAGAAGAAAAAGGTATGAAATGTGCTTTCCTGCCTGCTCTCTGCAGAGAGACAGGGGAAATGGAACCGATGCACATCCTCATTTCCCAGTCCCTGTTTTCATTAAGTGTATTGTTTGGATGTTTATTTCCCACTCTGATAGATCTGTGATGATATGCATTTTGGAAAGGATCTCATTGTTGCTTTTGGGCTAAGTTTAGGGTATTTGATTGTACCAATCCAGAGCTGTTAAGTACTTGCAGCCTCAACTGAAGTCAAGGGGAGATATGCTCTCAATACATAAAATGCTGTCTAAAGCTCTGTGCTCAGTAAAACCCAGGTCCTTGATCAAGTAAAATACCCCAGATTAGTGTGTATTTTTTTCTTAACTTCTCTATGCCTTGGTTCTGTAGGTAAAAGCAGGGTTGGTGGTTTTCCTGCATCACAGAGGGGTTTTGTGAAGATATAGTCATTAATGCTTATGAATCATGCCATTATCATAGTCACAAAAGTCATAGGCAAGCCTGTGAAGAAATGAAAAAGTTGTGTCTTCAAAGCCAGGTTTGAAGATTGCAAGAAATGGTGCACAGTACCACACAGAGCTGTGACAAGCAAATTAAACCTTTAATGGTTTCATTGTGTTCATTGTGCATTCTGAATAGTTTGGGGAAAATAGTTACATTGATTCTCTAATTGAAGATGGTGTCGAGTTTAAATGGACTATTAGATTGTACAGACAAGTTTGTTTATGGGATTTCTCAACTTTTAAGTATTCGAACTTGCAGTCTTTTAAAAGGCACGTGTATGCACATGACTAAATATATAATAAGCAGTTATAATTTAGTGCCAGAACATTCAGACTTTGCACCAAGATCTGTTTCTGCATACATGTCTTAGCAATCTGACAGGTGTTTTAGCACTTTCGTCTACGTATGTTTACTTTTGGTTATATGTACTACTTCTCGTGGTTGTCAATAAAACCCTTTGCTTTCCATTTTTGGATTTACAAAGCCAACTGTCAAAATGGTGGAGGAAGTTTAAATATGTTACTGTCCCAGGGTATAAATATCTGTAACTTTTCTAAATGTTGAAAAGAGGCCGTAGGAGCCATGCCTACATTTCTGGAGTACCAGGGAGCGGCAGGAATTGTTTGGTGTGGTGTGGCAACAGGGGTGGCACAGGAATGTTTTTTACGCTGCCTATCCCATCCCTCATACATAGTTTAGATTCTTGGACACTGACACAGTATAAATTTTCATAGGAGTAAGTGTGTAAAAATTACACAATAGGCTGGAAAAGCTTCAATGTTACAGAGTACCCAACGACTGCATCACCTGAAAGTGTACTGAAAAAGAGTATATGCCTGTGAACAACAGTCACTTACTGGACTATTCCAAATCTAATGTCGATTGTGTTGCTGGTGATTTACTCCATGGTCCTCTCAGACTGAAACCTAGAACCCATTAACCAATACCCCATAACATTCCCAATACCTCTTACGTGTATGCAGAGGTGTAATATTCATGACATATCCTAGACAGTGTTGTCAAGGGAAGTGGGGTGTTGACATAGTAGGACACAGAGAGCGAAACTTTGGTCCCTTTGAGAGTTTGGTCCTTTCTTTAAGAAGAATCAGGTTTCCTACAATGTGGCACACATGTTTACATATTTATTTTGTATTACGAATTTAGAGCATATTATTTACAAGAGTTATTCATGTGTGTTGTACTTTACATACTCACAGGCATTGTGTGTTTGGCATTGGATATTAGTATTGTGGTACTTCCTAACTGTGTATCATCAGTTCTGCAAATGATCCGGTTTTTCATTGGCAAGCTGAAAAATTCAGCTATAAGTCTGTGCTTAAAAACCTAAATTAAAGCTCTGATTTTTCTGAGGGGTTTACATCCTGCCAAACATCGCTAAATTGTAATGCCCTTATTTTCATTTAACTGTAGTGCACTTGAAATACACTTTTTTTTTTTACCCCAGAAATGGTATTTCTCTGTTTGTTCAAGAGATGTTAAGAATATCCAGCATAATTATCTTCGTGACCTTCTAACTTAATATTGTTTCATATTAGAATTTGATATAAGTTGTGCTCATGGGAAATTGTTCCATATGGTATGTAATTTTTTGCCATTTATTTTTTACACTCAGAAATCAGTAAGTTACTAAAATAAAAAATAGCATTCCCATTCAGACACTGCACACACATTTCGGCCATGAGGATTTGTAGGCAGAACAGTCAGGCAGGGCAAACAACTGATTTGTGGTAAATATGTTATTTCAAGTAAAGAATGATTTAGGACAGAAGTGGAGAGGAGATAAGCTTTTTCTTTGTATACAGTATATCTACAGTTGAAGATTTCTTGTTTAACTGTAGTGAGTGCAAATGGATTCCACTTAATAATATCCGTGTTCTTTTCTTCTGGAAATAATTGATTTAAAGAAAGATCAGAGAGAGAGCAAAAACAGTTAGACTTGCAGAAGCCTTCAGTTCCTGCTATACCTCCGAAGAAACCTCGGCCACCCAAAGCAAACTCTGTGAATAGACCTGGTACCTTGCCCCCGAGACGACCAGAAAGACCAGTTGTGCCTGTGACTCATACAAGGTATTGTTTCCCTCTGTCTAGTGCTTTTGGGATTAGTAGAAAAAACACACAGTTAAAGAATTTAGATTTTACTGTTAATGTCACAATTCATTTCACGGTAAACTGTATTTTAAGGAAAAAAAAAAAAAAGAAAAGCCTTCTAGTCATCTGGCTGGATCATGACTATCTTCTCAAGAATTAACAGTCTTAGACTGTTCATTACTAGTTCATTTTTACTGATGAACATACTGTTACTGAAACATCATAGAAACATGACACTGCAGAATACGTGGGAAATATCTGCATCGGTATGTTGCGCTGATGTTGACTTTCTTAGTTTACCTCAAATTATTCCAGCTTAGCCAGGGTACTAAGTCAGTGCAAAAGCTTGGATTGTACTGAGAAACAGCATTAGACAATGCAAATTTCAAATACTGTCAGCTTGGTTTCAGTCTGTTTTCTTTGATCATTTTAGATCAATTTTTAGCAAAATACATGTGCCACTGCAGAATACTGCTGTCAGGTATTTATGCTCTAATCTTGGTTGTATTCTATAGTTACATGATGCTCTTTATCAGAGGTGGTTACAGCCTTTGAGGAGCACTGAGAAATTGGACTTGCCAACACAACTCCATTTAATCTTTGCTAGAGTTTTGATAAGTAGAGGATGCAGAAATTAAAGGCTTCGCCTGTAGTCCTCATCAAGTCTAGATGGCTACATTAGTCATCAGCATCTGTGTTGTGCACTGTAGACTTCCTTTATGTGTAGTGAATAGAAATAGGTGAAAACTGGAAAAAAGCAGTTGCCTAAAATAGGCAAGCTGCACATCTTGCAGAAATACTAGAATATAGGCATAGAAATAATTTTACTATTGTACTGTTAGAAAAATTAGCTGCCATTGAACTACTGGAGTTCAAATGTACTAATGGTGAATTAAATACCAGAATGGAGTATAGGGTAGAGTGGAATAAAATAGAAATCCTAGGCGTTGATTCCCCTCATTCCTCCACATATGGTTCATTAAACAAATGCTCTCAGTGTGAAATCTGAGACACATAAAATAAAAAAACAGTGCCTGCCTTGTGCTGCCAGTTTCATCTTACTGAAGTGCTTTGGCTGTGCATCTCTGAGAACTTACTCTTCTATCCAGGTGCTACTGCCACAGCTTCTTTTGGACTCCTTGGCTTTGAACATGCTTGCCCAGTTATTCCAAAATATAGTCCACACCTGCTGGTCACTTGGGCGTGCTTGAAAAAGCAAGTATTTGTTATGACCTTTAGATTTAGCTAAGTGATGTCTTCTTGGCAAGACCAATACATACCCTAGTGTTCAGTTCACTGGCTAGGCATGCAGCGGGGTACCTATTCCTTTGTTCTATCCTTTGCCTGGAATATTTTAAACATATTATAAATATTTTAAACACTTAGAGTTGTGGAGGGGTGTTTTATTGCTCTTCTGTTTTCCTTTTTTCTACGTACAAAATAGTATAAATAAACCATGCATTTTTAAAGATATTTCAGTTTTCATGTTAACAAGGTGAAAAAGTAGATCTAAGCAGTAACCCTGTAACGTTCTTAATTGTGCAAACTCTGCTATGTCTAGCACAGAAAGAAATGCTTCGTTCTTTTTACCTAATACCATTATATTTGAAAGAATTTTATCTGTAACAGTAGTTAAATTAAAACTTAGAAGGAAAGGTGATTTTTAAGGTGATGGTGATGCATGTTGATGATCACAGTGCTAGCAGCTTCCCTATGAATTACTTTATTAGCTAATTCAAATTAATGGATTTATCTCATATAGCTGTTCTGCCTGGTAGGCTCTAACTTGTAAGGGTGTCTTATAGGAAGAGGGCAGAAAGTTCACATAATGAAATAATCTATGGAATAGGCTTTGAATTACTTGAATAATAAAGAAACGTGAAACTTCAAATGGAAGCAGACACTTCAATAAAGGCATTTTGTTTTTAAATCAGTTCAGTTTAATGAGATAGTAAATATTTTTAAGACCTGCTCATATCCATTCCCAGAATCTGAAAAACCTAAGGCAATTAGTAAAAATTGAACCAGCAGAATTTTTGCTGACCTGTCATGGTTTAACCCCAGTGGGCAGCTCAGCCCCACACAGCCGCTTGCTCGCTCCCCCACAGTGGGATGGGGGTGAGAATTGGAAGGGCAAAAGTGAGAAAACTCATGGATTGAGATAAAGGCAGTTGAACAGGTAAAGCAAATGCTGCATACGCACGCAAAGCAAAATAGGGAATTCATTCACTACTTCTCATCGGCAAGCAGGTGTTTAGCCATCCCCAGGAAAGCAAGGCTCCATCGCATGTAACAGTGACTTGGGGAAGACAAATGCCATAACTCTGAGCGTTCTCTCCTTCCTTCTTCTTCCCCCCAGCTTTTACTTCTGAGCATGACATCATATGGTATGGAATATCCCTTTGGTCAGTTGGGGTCAGCTGTCCTGGCTGTGTCCCCTCCTGCCTTCTTGTGCACCCCCAGCCTGCTCGCTGGTGGGGTGGGGTGAGAAACAGAGAAGGCCTTGAGGCTGTGTAAGCACCCTTCAGCAATAGCTAAAATATCTGGGTGTTATCAACACTGTTTTGGTCACAAATCCAAAACATAGCACCATGCGGGCTGCCATACAGAAAATTAACTCTATCCCAGCCAAAACCAGTACGTGATCCTAGGGGGGAAAATTGCTATAGTTATAAAGTGAGTCCCATGAGATTTCCATGGCTACTGGTTAGCAGAAGAGGGGTTTTTTCTGTTCTGAGTAAGTGGCTTGCATCTTATGAATCTCACTGACCTTTTGTGGTGATGATTGTTTTTCCATTTAAATATAATCCTCCTTCCTTGGAAGCAGGTTAGGGCTTCAAGGGCAGTAGGAGAGACAAAAACCATGCAGGACAAAGAATAGCTGTCAATTTGCTCCAAAGGCTTCATAGCTTATTTAGACATACCTGTGATTACACAATTTACCAATGAGTCAATTCTCTGGAGTAGGCAAGCCATAAAGACCTACAGAAAGTGCACTTTTACAACCAGTCTAAACCAATCTGTGTCCATGCTGCTCCTAACAGGGGCAGGTTCCCTCCCCTGGCAGCCCGTTCCTGCAGCCTCCCTTATGTTAGCACCAGCATTTGTGCAGCCGTTCAGCCATATGGGTCAGGGAGTTGCTCCAGATGGCAATTAATCAGTTTGCAGTGGGATTTCTATTAGAGTGGGGTTTCTTTCAGGCTGATCATCTGTCTGATCAAGCTGACAGCCTATCTGCACAGGCACGAGCAGAGGGAGGGAGATGCTGTGACCAAGAAGGGATGACTCCACTCCTTTCACAACAGTATGGATGTAGATTGGTGTAATAAGCCTGTTGATTCCTTTGACAACAGAGTTGGGGTTTTTTGTGGGGTTGATGTCATATATCTTGGTATCTTTTGTAGTCAAATGGTAAGTGTTGTGACTTTCAGCCCTAAATCACACCATCCTAGGAATCTCCTCCAAAACCGTACTCACACATTTCCTAGAGCACTTCCAACTCACATAGTGTTCTCAGTTTGCTGGGAAATACATGTGTGCAAAACAGAGTACACAGTCAGATGCCCATTGCCCTGTCAGCCAAGAAATTATGTTGCTTCTTATACATTTACAAATATATAAGCAATTTTTTAAAAAAAGTTAAAGACCAAAACATTTAGAAAACTAATTAGAAAACTAATTGATCAGATAGATCACTTGGAGGATACCCTTATTTATCATCTCACCAATTAATACATTTTTCTAGGAATGTGTTAAATTTCTTCTGTTTCCTCCCCGGTGCAGACTGCCTGCCATATTGATAGCTGTGTAGGACTACTTTGTTTTGCAGGTCATAAACTGGTTGTCTTTTTTAGTTCATAGAATACTTGTCACCCTACCACAGTGTTTAACTGGATATATGTTCACTTAATCTGTGACTTCCTTTGTTTTTTAACACAAATTTTCAGGCTCTTTATCACAGCCTTCCTGAAGTCTGAAGTAGGGTTTCCAGCCACTTTGTGTTTTGCTCATAAACTGCTGCCATGAGTTGAGGTTGAGGCCATCTGTCATCAGCTTATGGCATCAAAAGCAGAGACAAATAAAAAAATGAATGAGATTCAGGAGTTTACTATGTATTTTACTGGCAATGGCTAATTACTGCTGTTCATAGAAATGCACATCTGCCTGGGTTGATTCAGGGACAGATCTATATTTTTACCCGTAATTTGAGTACCTTACCACATCATAATTGTTAAAACGCTACGCTGGGAATAGTCATTGTGGAAAAACTATGATATTTGTTAGGTGACCTGATAATGATGGTAAGTACACTTTATTGCATTAATTGGACAGTTGTTATCACAGTAAAGGTAACAGGGATTTTTCTGTGTGACCTGTGCAATGCCAAGCTACTCACCTACCACTGGCCCTTTTTTAATTAATTGTTTCAATAGTCAGATTATTTTAGTAAGCTTAAGTAGTTGTGGGATATAAAGTTCTACAAAGAAAGAATAATCATGTTGCTTACGTTTGATCTCCTGTTTGATTTAAAAATAGTTCCTTTGTATGAAGTATTAGAACTCTTGACACTTGCCTATTCCGAAGACATTTTCAAACAGACTAGGTGATCTTGGTTCTTGGGACCTGTGGAAACAATATTCATAGTCTAATCTCATAAGCAACATGCAAAAATAAAGGTCTTCTTTGGGTGGAAGAGCTGCATTTATGAGTAACTGCTAGGAAACGCTGAAATGCACAATGCTAGCTTGGGGTTCTCTCCCTTTCTGCAGTATTCTAGATAGTCCATCACTATAGTTTATGCAAGCCAATTAATTACAAAAAATTACAAATAAGATGTTGAAGAATGTCCCTTTGCCCTTAGGTTTCCTTCATGTTGAGATGCTGTAAACATCTGAAGAATTATTCAGGACACTACGGTGTCTAAAATAGGCTTTTTTGACAGGTGTTAAGGAGAAATGAGATAAGGTTAATCCATACAGCATGTCTACTTACTGGAGATTGCTCTCTCTGACACATTGCTATTACTCTTGGTGCTACAAAGGAAGAATATTTCGCTCTCTCATTATTAATTGCAAGTTAGCTATCAATTTACTGTAACCCACACAAAAACTCCAATAAAATATCTCTTCTTTTTGATCCAAATGCAGGAGTGATAGTCCAAAAGTGGAATTAGTGGGCAGTACAGTTTCCAGCACTCTAGAGAAAGACTCCTCTGAAAGAAGCAATGACATCGGTAAGTTATAGTGCTTTTTATAGTTTGCCTACGAAATTCATGGCGTAAATTTCTGCTTTTTAGTGACTTTGTTATGATCCAAAAGGCAGATTGAGGATTTGGCAATGAATGTGATTGCATTTATATCAAATTTTAACTGGAGGATTAAAGGATCATTTCTGCTTTACTTAAAAAAGTTTTGTCTGGGTTTTCTGTTTAAAAAAAATTTTAAAAAGGAAATATGGAATGGTGAGCTATTTTGAATAGGAGGGCTTTTGTTATTTCTGTTTAAAAGTCTGAAACAAGTGAGATGGCCAATGATAATAAGTCATACTAGTTTAACAGATGTAATATTAGTGCTGCCATATTTTTAATGCTGCAAAAGATTGTGGTTTTGGTGCAGTTAGTAATCTTTACACTTTCCAGTACAAAGGAAGAGAGACCCAAATTCAGGCCTATTTGAATACATTTTACTGCAAACACCAATTAAAAGCAGTCTAAATTTCTCCTGAATATAATAATTTGTGTTCCAGCAACACGAACAGTTTAATTGGGAAATCACCTGGAAAGGAGCAACGCTAGGTTATTTTTCTGTCTTCTCTCACCCTCTTTCCTTCTCAAGTTGGCAGCGCAGGAGAGATGTTTGCCGGGGTGGGTGCCGCAGTAAGGAGCGCTTGGAAAGCAAGGTGCTCTGACTCTTGTCCCAGGGCTGTAAGCAAAAGCCGCGACAGCCATCTTCTACCTCTACTTAGTAATACGCCGGTGGCAGCTGCTGCCGTCGCTCTCCTCCGCAGTCGCAGCTGTGCCGCGAGAGACCTGTTTTTGTAAAAGGCAGAACCAGTAATGGTTCTGAATGTGTAAGCATTACTACCTTTCGCTGGTGGCGTTAAACGTTATTTCGGTGTGGTGGTACTCAGACTGCTTTATTAGTAAAACATTTCTGTAAAATAGGATACTTTCAACAGCCAAACCTGCCTTTTCTTCGGACTTGAAAGCAGAGTTTTAAGTTAGAGATGGATTTTAATTGCAATGTAACAATAAAATGCTAAATCGATTTCACATAGGTTTATGAGCTTCTCAGCATCCATATGTCTGCTTTTTTTTAACCTTCTGCTGTTGCTATGGTTTATGATAGTAACATTCTTCTGGAGAAGCAAGTAGTATGTTTTTTCCAGATTTTCATTTGGGATAAACATGGAAAGTTAGAAGCTTGTGATAAATTGCATGAATGTTTTTATTGTAGAGATTAATATAAAGGAATGGGATTGAAATGCAGTCAAATTCTACCATTTAGTGTTTGTTACTCGTGTTTACAAATTTGCTTCAAAGCATGTAAGCTTTTGCTTACTTGAAAGAGAAAGCTATGACTGCAAATAGCATATAGTAGTCTGATGGAAGTAAACTTTTTTAATCCTTGTGCTAGTTTCCTTGAATCACTATCAGGATAAAAGCTTAGAGTGTTTTGTATTTTTCTGGGGTTTTTTTAACAACCTATAAAAGGCTAGGTAGGAAATTTGATTTATAATAATTTTCATGCAATTCCAGAACTTGGGTGGGGTTTTTTTGTGTTGGGGTTTTTTTTTAATGGAGAATAGCAGCCAACAGAGTCCATAAACCAAAGCACATACACAACATGTTGCAAAGGGTTTAGCTGATGACCTCCTGTTGCCACTAACAAGGGGAACCCATTGAGCCCAAGGATAAAATAGTGTGAATACTTAGATAAGTATAACTTGATAGGGTCAAACCAGAATGGCATTCACAAGGGCAAATCATGTCATTCGAGCCTTTTAGACAACTCGTTAAAAGAAAAAAGAAATAAATTATGATTTTGGAATGAAAGTGGACCCAAAGATCATAACTGATATGAACTTTCAGGAGGCTTTTGACGGCTCGTGTAAAATATTGTTAAAGAAATAAACAACCTTTTAAGGGAGGGTAGAGCAATAAATTAAAACTTAATAAGCCAAAACAACTCACAGGGGATTAATGTCTTTTACTATGAGGAGAGGTTTGGAGTTCAGGACAGTTTATAGGGCAGTGTAATTGGAAAGATTTATCATAATGTGTTAGATTTTTTATTTATTTACAAAGAGAACAATGGGTTGGTGAAATGGTGTGGCTAAATGAGTTATTAGTAAAAATGGTGGATGAGTGAGTGAGGTCGTCCCAGTGTATTCCAAAACACTGATGGGTCAGGCAGTGTGAATCCAGATAATATTTAACTGTGGTATGTGTTACCAGTGTTGCCCCAGGCTCATGTACTCTGTGGGGAGGACAGCCTCAGCTTCTCCCGAGGTTCATCCTTCCAGTCAAAATGGATCTGATAAATCTAGTCATTTGATGTCTTTGTAATCCAAATTCACACGAATTAGAGTGGACCTATTTGACAGACAAGGTGGGGCTTAGCAGTAGACTTTGAAGAAAATGGAAGTTAAATGGCCATTGCAGCAGCTCGGGTGTATGACCATTCTGGTTACTGGGCTCCTCCTTATTCCTCCATTGGCCCCAACACCATTCCCAGGCACTTAAGAGCTCTCGGGGAGGACAGAGGAAAAAACAGCAGACAGTTGCAAGTTGCCTCACCCTCTTCATGCTTGTGCTAAGTACTGATGGTGAATCGTGGACTGAAAATTAATACTACAGCACACTCCTGGCTTTTTTGCACTAGTGATGTTAAGCTGGATAATGGCTGTCATGTTCTCAGTGTTTCCATCCTATAGCCAGTCTAAAGCTCTTGTTCTTTCATTCAAAGCAGAGAGATGTAAAAAAAGCACTGGAGAGACCGTTTTGGCTAGAAAAGCAAACCATACTAAAGCTGGATGGAGAGCAGTTTTCCATTCTGTGAAACCTTTTTGAGAATTTCTAAGTTGGTTCCTTTTCTTTATCATGATGAGACCCAAACCTTTATGGTGAGGGAGGAGAAGATACAGTGTCCTTCCATATGCCATCTCCTAAAAAACAAACAAGTGAGTAGCAACAAAAAAATCAGTAATTCCATCAACAATTGAGAAGCAGTTTGCAGAGGGGAACTGGGGAATGCACATTCACAACTTGTATTCTAAGTCCCCTATTCTACTAGATCAACGTGTTAAACATTGCTTTTTTTCAGAAGATACGTTTTTCTATCTATTTTCTAAGTAATATTCCATCAGTGGAACAGTGTTGTCTAACCAGAAGACCCCACACCTTTAAAAACACCTTTAAAAATGTTCTCACCCAACTTTACCGATAAGGAAAGTCACAAATGCTTGAGCAAGGCTGAGGTGATGTGTAATACTGTGCATAATGTTCTGTCAGTTGCATATATAAAACGTTATTTTTATGTAGATGTTAGCACATGGCTTGATTTCACTAGCATGTTCTGCAGAGTTGTGACTTGACATTTAAATTTCTTGATAATAATACAGCACTGATTACAATTTTGCAATCTGTACTGACAAGTGCAAGTCCTGTTCAGCAACATCACTGCTGATTGTAGATATAATGGCAGCTATTACTACTGTTGTTCATGCCTTTGCTTCTTTCCACAATTTTTACAACAAAGCATTGGAAAACTAGCCTTCAGAATATATTATTTAAGAGGAACCATTCCCCATTTCTCCTCACTTCTTCTTTTGTTTTCTTTTTCCCTGTTTTCAGTGATGCCTTTACTTTCCTTTCCACACATCTTTCATCCAGCTTTTCCTATTTACATCTCTTTGCCATGGGTAACTCTTCTTCATTTCATGAGGGTAAGGCTTTTTTTTTTTCTGTTTCTTTTCTGTCCTGTGTTTGCTTTAGTTGACAATGCATAACAAATACAAAAAAGTGTTTTGTACAACACCTAATGTGTACATGGCTATTACAGATTTTTTTTTAATTAAAAGTTGAAATTGAGTGTACTGTGACAGAAAATTTTGCACCATAGCATTGAAACGAGAAATCATTACAGTTTATTTTATTTTACCATAAGACATTTTAGTGATATAAGTGACATGTACAGTTTGCACGCGCTGTTTGTCAATGCTGTGGTTTCATTAACCTGTTCTTACAGACAGATGGTGTCATCGCAAAGTTTAATGCATATATTTGGTTGTGATGTCCTTACATGTTACAAACCAAAAATATTTAGCAACATGCTAGGATAGTTCTCTAGTCTGAAAGAAGAAAAAAAAAAAAACAACAAAACCAAACATAGAAATTTGAAGAGCGCTCATTAGCTCTCAGTGGAACGTGCACAGTTGTGTCACCCAAGACTTTGTCTCCAGTAGTTACATCACAGTAGTTACATTTGTTGTAGAGTCTCATGTACCAACAACTGTTCTGGATTGACAGTGGCTTTTTGAGCTTAGTTTAAAATGCTTCCAAAGCAACATAAGCTACACTGAAAGTAAGCCCTGTTCTACCAACAGAAAAGTAGTCCTTATGTAGAATTACATTGATTTAAACAGCTTAAGTTAATGCCTTATGGCATAACTTGACTTTTTTTTTAGGTTACATGTTTCTTTTTAATTTCACAAATAATTGTTATATCGGAGGGCCAGTGCAATGACGGAAACATCTAGTGCATATAATATCTTACTGGATCAAAACCTAATGCTTCCAGAAAATTACTGCATTATTCCAATTAATTATTGGTATTGAGTTATTTCTGCAAGTCAGGATTAATCCTAAGTCTTTTAACTATATGTATACACACACTTTGGAATCCTGCAATCCTGAAACAAGACTTGTCTATCCAAAATAGGCTTGCTTTGAAATCATCTAACACTTAAAATCATATGGATTTAAGCTAAGTGATTTAAAGAATAAGCCACAAAGAAATAAAAATGATATATCTACTGTGGAAATGCTCAGTTAATCCACACAAGAAGCGGTTTCTGTGCTTTGCAGAAAGACTGAGCTGCACAGGCGCTTCCCACACAGAGCCAAGCGGACACGTCTTTCCAATATTTTTCCTGGCTCTTTACACATTTTGCATAGTATTTATGAAAGCAGTTAATAATCTTCATCAGTGCTAACATAAGGCACATATGCCTTCATTGATTCCTGCTGAAACATATAGTGCTGGTATGAATGTTCTTAAGAGATTCCGTGAAAGCTGGTTAATGTGAGTCCATTTTTCAGCATTCCTCAGACTTTAATCTTCAGAGCATTTCCTGGTGGATCATGGAGTACTGGCTGAACCCACGTTATTAGCCGTACTCTTTTTCTCTCCCTCCCCCCAAGCCTGGTGCTAACTTGCCTGGAAGGGTAGTTAAAAATACCCTACTTGAAAATATCTAATAAACAAACAAACAAAAAAATCTTCAGTAGATCGTGTTTCCTTGAGTTGTATTTGCAGTTGTTCTAGAGCTGTTACGTGCTCATATTTGTTAGGAGGGGTGATGCTGTGCCTCTGACTGGAAGAAAAAGTGATCTAATAAGATTTGGCCCACACTAGGGAAAAATACAGAGAATCTTTCCAGTAAAAAGTTGTAGAACGGAGTGGGTTTGTCTTTAAATCACAAGCTGTTATACTGTGAGACATTGTAATTATTTTACCTGAAGACACAGAGTAGAAGTTGGAAAAAAGAAAATACTGGTAAATATAAGGGTTGGAGGACAAAATGTGACTCATATAATGAAGACCAAAATCTGCCTAAACCAGTTCTTTCTTTCTATGCTGCTGTTCAGGCTCATTTTAATAGAGTGAAGCGAAGGAACAGAATTACCCAACTGGGTTAAGTTGTAATATTTATGTCAGTGAATCAAAATCACCCATAAACAGAGTTGTGAATTGTAAATATTGTAATCAGGGTTATGTTAATGGTCCGTTACATAAATGAATTAGGTCTCTTGCCCCGGAGGGTCCAGAAAAAGGCAGTAAACCAGAAATTTAAATCGTTCTCCATGTGTGTCAAATTGAGGTGCCTGAAAACAGCATATCCATTTCTTCTAGCTCAGTTTTCTTGACCTTTCAGTTCTTTCTTGGCATCTTCTGAATCGTTAAAAATAAAATCCTTATGAGGGCACTGGCAAGTGGTTAGCAAAGCTCATTATGGCAGCTTTCTACATTCGGCGATAGAAGTCAGGGTTGAAATGGGAAAAGATAATTGTATACTTTAGGAAAGGTGGCTGTCCAGTGACTGTCCTGGGAAGCCAGGTGAGCTAAGCTGGTTCCCTCCAAAGCAAAGAACCACGCAGGCAGGCCTCCCCGCAACATCGCTGTTCCACTCCTGAACACAGTAACCCTGCAGCCAGGGAGCCCTCCTGCTAAAAGTACATTACCCACGTCTTAAAAAAGAGTCTGCAGTTCATTATGGGTGAGATTCTGCTGCCCTGACCCTGGCCGGGAGCATGGCTGTATTCCTTGAAGGGTATGATGCTGTTCAGCATGGAGAGAGTAGCAGAATCTGGGCACTTGAAGTAGTTAAAATAATTGTCATCTTCTGAAAATTCCCAGTAATATTCGGATTATTGTTTGAGTTGTTTTTTAATTAGTGCTATATATTGAATGGATTTTAATGCAGAAGATTTCGTCTGCAGTATCTCTGTCTCATTTGATAGCTTTCAGGATGATTGTATTTAAAGACAGTGTGTATACCATTCCACAAGCCTATTGTCAATCTTTTAAATGTATTGAAGATGATTATGAAATGAGATCTACCTCTGTGGCTTTTGTGACATTATCTTCTTCAAATGAATTGAACACCACCTTTGCCTCATTTCTTCCAGCCCTGCTGTATTTCTGTTCTATGAAACCTCGCCGTTAGCATTCTGAATGTGTTGATTCTGCTATTATCCATCACTTTCCATTTCAGTTTTCCCAAGGTGAAATCTCTCTGCTAATTCAAAAAGCTTTCTGTCTTCATTATATATAAATGACTTTGCCCAAAGACTAAAAAACCTAACTGTAAGACAAAGTTGAGGCCCAGGCACATTTTATGCCAGAATAGTAAATGGAAGCGGGAAAAGGGGTAAGGAAGGAAGCATAACCATTTAACTTTTTCCTTCTGGGTTTTTTTTTTTTTTGGAGGGATTGAAGGTTGTTTTCCAGGAAGGTCCAAGTCTAATGAGCTGAGAACTTTTTCCTTAAATAATTGTTTTCCTGGATCTCAGCATTTTTTTAAAAACACCATCATCGTGCTTTAAATAACCATGTCTCCAAATGAACATAGCAATGGGGAAAAATATCCTATTCTTAACTGGCTTGGAAGGATACCAGGGGATAATCCTTGCACAGCTAATATTTTTCATATTCATTACATAAGTTTGCTCAGTAAGCCAGACATTTTATTGTACTATACTCGTATATTAGAATTACTCTGCTGTCTTTCTCCCCATCTCATGAATTACTTCATGAATTACGAGCTTGATCAGTGAGACAGTAATAATGATGAATGCATCTGTTTATTTGTAGAAAAAGTATCAACTATTTTTTTCATTAGGGAGTGCGACTGTTAATTGAAGGGTGCCCTCCATGTTCTATGTGTTCAACAGAACCTTCCTTACTGTTTGTTCTTACTAACAGACACAGAGAAAGCTGGACCAGTGCAGAGTTCAGGTCTGTTGGATGCTGATGCTGCCTTATGGGCAACTAACATGGCTGTGAATACAGTAAACTGGACTTTATTTTTAATGACATCCCATTTGGTCCAGCTCAGGAAGGTTTTGCATTTTGCTTATTAAGTAAATTTAAGCTTCCAGTTTCTGATAGCTAACTAAAACCAAATCTCTGCATTTAATGATCTCAGTGAGTATAATGTAGTCACACCCCTACAACCTTGCTTTCCATTTGCAAAAAATAACCAAATAACCAGTATAAGTTAATTCATTACTGAATCTACAGTATAGATGACAGCAAGGCAGAGGTCTCTTGAGTGGTTGTGTTCCTCATTTTCTTTACCAGTTTACTATATGGGAATTTTCCTGGATGAATACCTCATAGGTGCTGACCGTGGAAGGTGCTGATAACCTTAGATGCTAAGCAGATTTGGGAGCAAGAACCACATCTAAATAAGGAGAACAAACCAGGGGGGATAAAGGGCATATGGAAATACTAGAAATGGATTTACTATTTTAGCATTGTACCAAGTGTTGTCCCTTACACTTAAATAGAATTTGATTTATAGTATCAGCTGAATGGCTGTGATTTCACTAGTTTGGCAGCAGATTTTACCTGTGGAGCCTTTCCAACCTCTGCTGTGCTCTTTTTTTCAAATTCAGTGCAGGTATAGGCTGCTTTAGTTTATTTTTCTAGCTATCAGAAGTGCATTCAGAAGTGGAAAAAATGGAGGGTTCCCAGTATTTCTTGATAATACAAGCTTTGCACAGAAATGTTCATCTTTCATGGTATTCATAAAATGCGTGGAGCAGATTTTATCTGCAAGTGCTCATGGATCTTAAGGACACAAATTAATACACACTGTTTTTATCAATACATTTTACAATTTAAACATGAATATTTGATTATTCTGATAAAACATAGAACTCTAGGTAATTATTAGTTTATTTAAGCCAAAGAAACACATTGAATTAATGCCTTCACTATGTTTTTCATTGATTGTTTTCCATATTAGTGTAGATACTTATCTTTTGGAAGAACCGAGGAAGGGACAGTGGCGCTTACCATAGAAGCAGCAACACAGAGAGAGGAAAGTCATCCACTGGAGCCTTCCTAGGCTGCAAGATAACTGCTGCCAGTTTGCTGCCCCCCAAAGCAGTAGTCTGCTCTTCCTCTCAGTTTTAGCAGCTTGTATCAGTCCTCTGGTACTGATACTGATCCTTCCTTCAGCACGGGTATTTGTGTGGCTGGGCACATGCTGTTGGAAAATGAGCTGGATTAAAACTAGCTCAGGAAAAAAAATAGTAAAAACAGTTAAGTGGGAAAGAGTGGCTGGGACAAATGGAAGGATTGCTTCAGCCTCCATTTGTACCCATGTATGTCAGCCCTACACATTTATAGATGAGTGTATATTTTTGACAGCAATATATTCTCGCTGTGCAACTTAACAAAGTAACACAGTGGTGAAAACGAAGACGATGTATTAAAGTACATTACTGATTTTCTGTGTGATCTTAAGCAAGTATTTAACAATCTCATGCGTCAGCTTCAAACTGGATATTACTGGAAACGAGCTCTTAGATTTGCATTTTTTTTCCCCAGAAAATAAATTTTTACTTCCATTTCTCCTCTCCTGAAACCCTGAAGTTCTGTAGGACTCCAGATGGGTTTTGTGCAGTCTGCTAACGTTAGCTCATTTTTACTTTAAAAGCCCTGTAGCCTCACCTGATACGTTGGGTACAGTTGAGGCATTGGATTGCCAAACTCCCATTGACAGACTGGGTGACCTACCTTTGGACGTAGGTTGCACTAGTCAATAAAAAAGCAATGAGAGAAATACCTGGTAGAGGACAGTGGGGTCACAGGTTATATATAGAAAGAGTTGTGCCAAAAATAGAGTACTATTTGGAGGTGAATAACCTTAGACTATTTCAGGGCTATTGAAAGAGCTCTCTTTTTTTTTTTTCTTCTTTATTTATCTCCCAGAGATGGAAGAATATTGCTGAATAAGGAATGTCTGATCCCATTTACTTCCTAGCTGCCAGATCATGAGTACTTGGAATCAGCTTAAGTGTCCTTCAGTGCATATAGTTTATTGCACAGGCCCATTAATTCATTTGGTTTTCCGTTGTGTAATTTTGTACGATGGTTGTAATACAGCAACAAAGCTGGATCTTCAGAGATTCATTGTTCTGTAACAGTCCTGAAAATTAAGTGCCCACTATAGGTAACTGTTAACTTAAAAGCTATTCCTTCCTACATGTGTGCGATGAAAAATAGTCTCTGAATAATGAATATCATTCCAGGATCTGATTCATGTCTGAAAGTACTTTTACAGAATTTTGGTTTATCTTGTCTAAAGTACCTCTTGTATGTTTTCTGACTCATTTCTGCTTATATGCAGTAGGGCATTTTGAAATGGAGGTGAGTGAAACTGATATAACCCATAAAAATAGATGAATGGTGTTAAGCCATTTGATTCAGGCATGTAATCACGAGCTGTGGTATTCCTTCAGCCTTCACGTCGTTCTTTCACGTAAACATGCTAGCACGTGGCTGGATTCAGTAAATGCTTCCCCAGTGCATTTCACTAACCCTGAAGACAGTCGAGACTGCATTCGAGCAGACCTGTTTTTCCTGGGCTCTGTACAGCTTCAGGAGCCTGTTGGAGTTTTTACTTACCATAACTTCTGCACTACTGGAGATATTCCTCTCACCTATAGCTACTGGAAGCTATGCTGCCTCCAGCTGCAGGTGTCCGGGAACCTGCAGATCGCTTCCAGCTCGATCATTCTCATTCTGTGCTCCCCTAAGCAATTGCTGCAGGTGCAACGCTGACAGTACAGTCCTTGAGACAATGCATGCACTGTCTTATGTCTCCAATTATTCGGGGAAAAAAATTACTAACCCCTTTATAGCACGATGGAAATTTTGAAATTCTTTGTTCCATGCCATAGGACCTGTGTTGTCATTTAGCTTTCACTATGCCGAGAACAAAGCCAAAGGCTCCTCTACACTTTCCCCTTCTGCTTTATCGTGTTTGAGATGGAAGAGTAATTGTGCTTGGCAAGGGGGACTGCATTACAGCTGCCTTTGATTTCCAGGGTTTTTTAGTGCCATCATGGAGCCTAAACGTATGCAGAACACTGTGACACAATGGGGAAAATGGGATTTGATTTCTCTGAAATTAGAAAAAAATTGTGATTCTTTCCTTTTGAGGACAATTGCCAGAAAACCAAATCAATTTTATTTTATTTTTAAGACTTGGAAGGTTTTGACTCTGTAATACCAATTGCTGAGAAGCTTAATCATCCAACTACAACCAGACCAAAAGCTACTGGCAGGCGACCACCCTCCCAGTCTCTCACGTCTGTAAGTTAATTTTCCTTTTCTTTTGAAAGTATTTGTTTCTGATTCTTTTCTCTCCTCCTATTTGTGTTCCCTGGTGTTTTTACTACATTTACACAGCCATTCCTTCACACGTACAGTGAGGCAGAGAAATGCAGCTCAGGAAAGTTAGTGTCAAAAGGCTGCCGGTGTTTTGAATACTGATGTTTAAAATATTCCCTCCCTTACAAGATTTGTACCCCCTTATTTGGGTGCTGCCAGGTATTCCTTGCCAACCATGACTGAGGCCAGAAGAATCCTTTATAAAAATCTCTGGAATAAGCCTGTTTGTGCTAAGTATTAAGGACTGTGAAGGTGTCTCCCAAAAGAAGCATTTCCCTTGGTTTCTCTAGGACACTCTACCAGATTTTGAGGACAGACAGACTGTTGTCAGCCTTCAACAGCTCTCCTTGACCCACCATGTGTTTCTTCTCATTAAGCTCACAATTGTAAATATAAGGGTGATTTAAGTTTCACTCTCTAATATTTCTCTTTAGACAAGTTGGTCTCATGAACCATACTTTGGAAACCACTGCTGAGTTTTTCAGTGTCCTTTTCTTTGGGGCTTGGGGTTTGTTCATTTCTGTGCTTTTTGCATTCTGGAATATCAGCATGAGAGCAACTACTGATGGTTACCCATGTTCATGTTGCTGAAGAAAAATGAAGTGGAGGGAAACAAAAAGGATTATTATGGAACTAATAGAACACAAAAAAGAAAGCTTTCAAAATTTACTATGTACATAAATGTAGAAACATAAAAGACAAGTTCAGAGGTCTTTCTTCCCCTGTCAAATCTATGGGGAAAGGAATGGGGGTGGAAAGAACCGTTTGCAGCTTTACGAAGAGGCCGTGCACAAGGCAGCCCTGCAGTGCCAGCAGTGTGCACGGGCAGCAGCATGGGTCCTCTGAAGAGCAGCAAAGTGAGACCTGCACTGAGCAGAGCCATGGCAGAGCTGCCCGGGTGGCACAGCTGACATCCCCACGGCACAGTGCTCAGCGTCCTAGCCAAGTAAGGTACAGCTCTTCCTGCGAACACGAAGGTGCTTTCATCTTATGACATAATGCATGCAAAGATGTAAATTAATGTTTATTTCAACTCTTAAGTATATCTCATTTCATAAATGCTTTGAAAGCATTCTAGCTTTGAAAACAAGATGTAAAAAAGGAGGGTAGGGGTGGGGGACGGTCCTGATTTTAAGTATTGTTACTTTGAAAATGATAGCTAAAAATAAAAAAGTCATCACATAAATGCTTTTCTTCTTCCTTTGTTAAATTCTTGTACAATCAAAATACCTGCTTTTTTTTTCCTCTCCTGGGGTATGTGTGTTTGTCTATATAGTCGTCCCTTTCAAGCCCTGATTTCTTTGACTCACCAAGTCCTGAAGAAGAGAAGGAAGAACATGTTTCCATTACACACAAAACTATTGAAGTGTCAAGGAAATCAAGAACTGTTACAATATCACAAGTAAGTTAATTGGAATGTCTCTGCTTAACCTTATCACATGCATCTTCATTTTTGAAAACAGTATTCAAATATTTATTTTTAAAATTTAATTCAACAATCACCTGGTAACTGGCCTTTTAAAGAAGCTTAAAATGGTAACAGTGACTAAAGACTGTTCTGTGTTTGAAATGCAAGTCTAAAGTGAATTGCACAGTTAAAATGTCTCCATAACCATACTGTGAAAAAATCCTTCTAGTGTAAATACATTTCACAGAATCAGAGAAGCTAGGGACATAAATTTTAGAAACAAAGGCGCTTTCTTGCAGCTGTAAATTAAGTTTATGTTAGAAGAGTCTGTGAGCAGAGAAAATACAACTCTCTGACCCACTCCAATAGTATGTGAATTTAAATTTGCAAGTATAATCACTTTTTATATTGGTATAATTGTATTTTTATAGGCTTGTGCCATTTTCCCTGTATATTGGTAAACTATAGGATAATCAAGTACTACAGAAGGAGTATGTAGATCAGGCTTTCGAGGTTGGAGCTATTTTTTAGTACATAAGGATACGTTTAATAATACAAATTTTACATTCTAATGGTATAACAAAAGTATTTGAATGATGAAGTCACGCACTTCTGTGATCAAGTTATAAGGATAATGTTTTGCTATACAGCTCCCTCTTCTGGGAGCACTTGCATTAAGGAATGCTCTTGGGCCAACATTCGTAATTTATATGCTGGTATGCCAAGGATGTAGATGATGTTCCTGTAAAACAAGATGACTGCTATCAGAAAGTAGCTGCTTGAAGCTTTAATGTTGATAGCCAGTTAAGCTCTGGAATAAGGTATTCAGTGTGGATGACTCCAGTTGTGCCTTGCTCACTCGCTCCAGGTTTGAACTCAGCCTGACGTCTCTTTTCAGTCCAAAGGAAACTTGCATCTACTGATATAAGGGTTATCATCCATGAAAGATTCATTTATAGGTACACATTACTCATATATGCACACACATATATATAAAATGTTAAAAGAATAGTTAAGGTCATGAAGTCAAGCATTCCAGCCACTGGAGTGATTCAGCTTTCTTGGGATTATAACGCCGTTTTTATTTCTATGGTCACACTGGTTTTTCTGCAGAACATTTTCTTTAAGCGGTGCTTGCCCAGGACAAGTTCTGTGCTCAATCTGCTTGTGTGGTGGGGAAGACTATTTTTCGCAGAACTCAGTGGATCCTGTTCTTCCCTGCCCATCACACCTTCTCCTAGTTTTCATCTGACCACTAACTTTTCTCTCAGTTAATTCGTCCAGCTAATGCCACCGCCCCAGTCCCCAAGTCCTCACTTACAATGTCTCATTCTGTTTCCATACCATTTTTTCTCAATATCTTACCCAATTTGCCATTCAATTTCAGTATCTCTTTTCCAAAGATAGAGTTGGAGCATTGCCTAGTGCTTTTTCTTACTCTCGGCCAAATCAGATTTTCAGGTACTCCTGGTAGCTGTCATATAATGCACACATTAGCATTGCCAAATAACAATGTGATAAATAATTAAGACTCACCCTAGTTGCTATTGTGATAACTGTACTTGTACACTGTTCTATGTATACAATGAAGCAGCTGGTCATGTATGATAGGTGGACTTCAGTTTTTCTATACCTTGTCTAATAAGTAGAGCACTGGATTGCAATTCAAGAAGCATGAGATCCTTCTGAGCTAGCCACATGGTTCCAGGGTAACTAGGTTAATGCTGTGTTTTTCTGTTACGTTCCTGGAGGAATAAAGAGCCATTGGTAGTTATGAGGATTCACAGAAGCTTCAGTTAACAGAGGACAGTACAGTGCATTTATTTCTTATTAATATATTATCATATTGAAGTCATGGGATTTTGTTTTTACATCATACCAACAAGCAAACTTAAGGAACATTTTGCTGGTTTTGTAACACTAAGGGCAACATGTGACACATTTTTTAATTTTTAAAAAACATTGGGTGTTGAAGATTCCTTCAATGGTTAGTTGATGATCATAAATTTAATCTGCAAAAAAATACAACTTGGATTCTTGGCCATGCAATTTTGTGCTCTTCAGGAGACATCCATGGATGTAGGTATGTTCTCACAAACTTCTAAGAGAAACACTGAGCATCTTTCCCTGGTTCATTTCACTGCTAGGTCTGAGATCTTGGAAATGCTTGTTGAAGACTGGTTGTAGCAACTGTGGAAAGTCTTAATGAAGCTGTCTGAACTTCTGCGTCCCAACTAGAGCCCCTCTGATGTACATGTACAAAGATAATGACTAATCGTTATATTTATCATGCTTTGGCCAAAACTGTCCATGTTTGACTATGGGCTTTCAACATTACTGAAGAGCAGCAAAATACTTAATATTTAGTAGAGGTCTGATTTGCATAAAGCTTTCTCCAGACATTAAATGTTATTCTTTTTGTTGCAGGTATCTGATAATAAAACTTCCTTGCCTCCAAAACCAGGAGGTTTGGCTAGTGGCAGTAATGTACAACCATCACTATCCCCTTCACCATTACCTGGATTTCACTCAATTGCTATGGGAACAACAGGCCACAGGTCAAATTCCCCATCCCTGTTCGGTACTGAAGGAAAGCCAAAGACTGAGCACTTGAGCCAAGGTCAGACTGCTCTGGAGGAGCTGAGAACACAAGTTAAGGAGCTAAGAACCATCATTGAAACCATGAAAGACCAGCAAAAGTAAGTACTGCAAATCACAGCTGTAGGTGGGATGCATTCATTCATGCATGGTGGTGGCACTTTCTTCTTGAGCTCGCCTTCATGTATGTTACTCTGCACAGTTTGCCTTTGTGTTTCTGAGTGATTTTCGTCTACTTTCCTGACAGAACATGTTCAGGGGTGAGAAGCTCAGGAAAAAAGACTGGCACTATCCATCTGTAAAAGCTTTTTTTTTCCTGTGTTGTGACATAAGCAGATGTTTATGGGGTGTTGAAAAAGTTAAGTTACAAGCTATAAGCAGTGAATAAGGTTCTTATGTTGTTTAATTTGCCAGTAACTATTTGGGAACTTGTATGCATTGATCTTAATAAGGAGTGCATTTGTTCTAGTTGTAGTACAAATTACTACAAGTTCCTAAGATTATTAAATCAATTTGTTGTTTGACTGTTAGCACATTTTCCCAGGAAGCTTGTATTACAAAAGGAATTAATTGAATTGCATTTAGGACATTTGAAGACCTTTGTGTTTATGACCCTGAATCTTACTATTTTAGTGTTGAGCATCTTTACTTTCTTTAAGCTGCTCATTTCTTAGGAGAAACTGGGGCTGGCATGTAGCTCTTGCTATTCCTGAGAATATTTAACATTTGGGAAACTAAAGCTTCACTTACATTGTCAGCTGTGTGTAGCCCAGGCAAGAAAAAGAAAAGGGAAAGCAGTGTGCAGAGACTGTGGTGGAACAGAGGTGTGGGGGGAGTTTGAGAGAAGATGCGGGAGGGCATGGTTCAAGCTGGATTTAGCCAGCAAGCCCCACAGCTTCGCCTCTTAGGCTGACCCCTGCTCCTCTGGTCTCCCCAGCCCTTCTTGCAAGGGCTGCTTCCACCTACTGGTTTCTGTCTTAAGGTGAGACCACTCAATGGGAGCACAAGAAGGTGTCTGCTCCTTATAGCTATGTTCCCCTTCCCAACAAAGAAGGGTGACAGCAAATCCATATTTGGGATCGTTAAGTCTTATAAATGAAGCGGAAGGTTACATTGTATTGCTGGCATAAACAGCTTTTAAGTGGCTTAAGTATGTGTGATAGCATGGGCAGGATTTGTGTTACCAATTCCGGTAACCCACCAACAGCCAATCCATCTACATTTTGTACGGATTTGTATGGAAGAAAGGCAGCTGGGTGCTGATACAGTGTTGATACAGCTAGTCCAGAGCCAAGCCTGTGGATGTGGGGCTGTTAGGAGGAAATGTATTATTCATTAGCAGTATGGGGTGGGGGGGGTGCTGTCCTTTTATAGAGAGTCTTACTTCTCTGTAGTATAGCATATAGTATACAAGAGTATGCTGACTTTAATTAGTTCTTCAGAGAAAAAAGGTAACTAATGAAGCAGGGAAAATATGTCTCCAAGAGGTGATCTTTTGTATTTTACTAGTTTAATTGTTTCCATTCTGAGCTTTTTTTGCACTCTTTTAACAGAAAAGAGATTAAACAGTTGCTGTCTGAGTTGGATGAAGAAAAGAAAATCCGTCTACGATTGCAGGTACTTAATTATTTTTAATGTTATGGAAGTATTGGCAGGTTTGATTTAGCCTCAGGTATGGGACTTAAAACTCTGCTAAGATACTTAGATTCCAGTGAATCAAAAACTACTAACATTTCTGAAAGGGACATACCTGTTCCCTTCATAGTGTTGCCAGTCCATGTCATCTATATTGCAATACTGAGTTCTTACTGAAAAGCCTGATAATTATCTAAAAATTTATCAGCACAAGTAGACAAATTAAAAAAAAAATTAGACACAATATAGGATTCAAACCATGATATTTTTTAGTCTCAGTTTTAATGGCTCGATTTTGTCACAAATAAAATCATGTCTTTGTAAATGATTTGCTCTCTCCCAAAGCTTTATATTTTGTAGTAGGCTTGTCTTAGTGTTGATATGCTTGGGATATTATTTCATATAGCAAGATTTTTATGTCTGCCTTACAGACTGTACTCAGGTTGTCTTTACTAAAGCATCCGAAACAATATAAAAGAAGGTGCTCTGATTAGGATCCCAGTTACTGCTACCATAGTTTGTATAGTACCTTCCCTCTAGACGTTATGGTGCAGGCTTAGTCATTTGCCCGGTAGCACGCTGCCCTACTTGTGTGAAAGTGGTGGAGCTGGGCCTTTACTAGGATCGCTGACTGTGCTGCTTCCATATGGAATGACGTTGAAACTGCTTTTCTGGGTTTTGGAGAGTGAAGTACTTGATAAGTGTTTTAGTATTGATTATATTTTATATTTTCATGGTATAGGTCAACTGTACTTTTTCTTTGTACTAGAGAGAGAAAATAGAATTGTAATTTTATTGGGCTGTTCCTGCTCAGTAAAATCCTTGGGAACATGGCAAAGGGTGGCAGAACTGGGGACCCATCTGTGCTCCAGGGCTGCCTAAAGGACTTTTATGCCTGCAACCACATAGGAGTATGGCTTCTAGTAACACACAATTCATGGTCAGCTAAAATTGAATTTTTTTAGGATAAAATCAATGAACATTTTTAATGGCAGTTATTGATTTAGTCTAACAGGCCAGACTATTCAGAGGTCTGGATTCTACCTCCAAGGATGGCTTTACATCTTTATAGAGAGGCCTGCATTGATGGTTTTAAAATTATGATCGTATAGCTGAATGCTTTTACTCTAGTTCAAATGTTGCTTATACTGGTAAATGTTCAGATGCTAGCCAAGATGGCATAATTAGCTTTACATGAAGTTGAGAGTTTAACAAACAAAAGTTGCGTTAGTTTAAGAGTGCTCTGATAGTCATAAAGTAGCACAGCTCTCAGTCCACGTATTGAAGACGACTGCCTTGATGATATGGCGCAGTCGAGCACTGTGGGTGGGTTTGAATAAATCTAATACCCCTGCCTCCACAGGGTTTCCAGTTTCTGTCAGAGGGACCAACTGTACAACTAGGGCTGATGATGGTTTCAGCCACATCCTTTTACCGCACAGCTGTACATCCATCAGGGCCCTTAAGGTGCCTGGATGCAGGCTTGGTGGGGGTAGAAGGCAACCGCCATCCCTACAGCAAGACCCGTCCCTATAGGAGAGATACGATAGATTTTGCTCCTCAGCTACCAGCGCTCATTTCCAGCAGTTCAGTTTACTTGTGCCAGGTGTAAGTGCAGCAGCTGCTGCACGGACACAGTGCTCATTCTGCAAGTAATTCCTGGCAGCAAGCTGCGTGGCTTGTAAAAGTAGTAATTCAAAGAGTTTGAAAGGTTTTGTGGTACATTCAGTGACTATACTCGTCAAGCTCCGAGGGGAGGAAGCCGTGAGTGGCACCTTATGCAGCTGAGGTCACCTCAATTTGTGAAATCTGTGGAAATAAGAGTAGGACAAAACCCGTACTCGACACCTGTGGACAAGATGGAGCGTGTGCTTTTCAAGCAGCACCAACTGTGCCTTAGTTTGTTAAAGTATCAAATTTAATCACAAATATTTTGTTTGTTTTCAGATGGAAGTTAATGACATAAAGAAAGCTCTTCAATCAAAGTGAATACTTGATAGGTGGAATGTTGCATTATTCTTCATGACTGAGACTCAAATTTATGCCCCAGCCAAAATAACTTTGTGCCAAATGATTTAAGAATTGCCTCAACATCCCTTTATTTGAAGGATTAGCACAACAGTTTTTGATAGCACAACACAAATACCAACGACGAGGACAAAATTTCCACCCGAAGCAGTGCTGTGTGGCACTAGTTGTGACTGAAATTGATCTTCTTGTGCTAAACGCTCTCTACTTCAAGATCCTAGGTGAAATGAAAACTCAGGCAGTTTAGTCCATAGTGGTACTATTTTGATGATATTTTTCCATAAATAAAGTGTATTTCAGATTATCTGTTTACAAGCTTTATGATTTTGACTTTTGGTTTTTTATTGTCTTTTGTCACAGATTTTAAAATGTTTGTACTGCATATAGCCAGGAATGAATGTTAATGTTGGGGCTGGAGGGATTATTTTTGCTTCGAGATAGAACAGCCTACTTTCTGTTATGGTTTTAAGTTCTGTTAAATATGCAATTTTATGTCCCCAAATCCCCTACAATTTAAACTTACGTTGTGTACAGTAACGTATTTACAAGAAGGAAGCAAACCAACAGAAATCTGGTCTTTGCAATGATTTGTGCCTTTCTTTGCCACACACTGACTGGAGCCGGTTGCAAGCCAGGTCTCCCCAATGTAGCTACCGTGACGACTCCCGTCCCCGGTGTCCGGCGGAGGTCACCTTCTCGTGTACAGCTGCTCAGTCAGTAGAGCCAGGTTTGTGCGAGGTGGCAGGACAAAAGGGCGCACCTGAGAGCAGCTTTGTCTTGAGCAGCTGTGGCTTTTTAGCTTTCCTGGTTTTGATAGGCCTCTCCCTCAACTTGAATGTTCATTTCCGCTTGATTTTCATTAGATGATTTAAACGCCCACCTCTGTCCCCAATTTTGCACAGAGTGAACAGAATATGCATTATTAAAGCAAAAATAAATAAAAGTAATCTATAAAACGTGAATAAAAAGTTGTATTATTTCATGCACAAGGTTCTCTATCGTGTGACATTGTTTCATTTGCTGTTTATGCAGTATTGTTTGCTACATTATGTTGTACACTTACAGATTGATACACTTTATAGTGCTGTTTTTGCAGCAGGACTTTCTTTTCCTCATTCTGTTGAACCTGATGCTTACTTCATTTCTTCCAGTTTCTCTGTTTGCTTTCCTCCTTTCAAAATAAGGTCTCCCATTTTTCTGTCCGTGGTTTCATGTGTTCTTTACTAGCCGCAGAGTATCTCATACCTTGACAGCAATCTCTGTTGAGTTTATACAAAGCGTTTAAATAATGATATTTTTGCATAGTGTGGAGTGAGTGGGTGAGTGATATTGGTGATGCTTCAGAGTGACAAAAAAAACTACACAAAGGATCTGTTTGTCATCTCATCAAATGCTAGAGCTGGCTCCAGCCAGCATATCCTGTATCACAGCTAACCACCCTGCCTGCCAGGAGCTGGATGAGACGTAGCGTTCAGTTGGCTGGTCACGTTCACACATGGTTGGCAGAGTTCCCATAATCTTTTTGATATGCATAGATATATAAAATACCCACGCTACCATACCCAAATCTTGCTTTATGGGTCTCAACTGGCAATACGGAACCTCGCTGTTGGGATGATTTCGTCTACCATAGCATCTGCTTCTATTGTAACAGTGGTGTCTGAGATTGAAAGATCGGATGGTGAAACTTGAGAATTTTTTTAAAAGTCCCAATATATTGCTCAATGTACTGAAACAGAAGCACTAATAAAATATTTTATCACTGAAATGCTCTTATTTAACATTTCTAAATAACTGCATTAAAATATTTTTGTACAAAGAATGATAGTCCCACCATCGCTTTCCAGCAGTAAAGATTTCTAGATTATTCCATGGTTTTTTTAGTAGCAGAGTTAGGAGAACAGGAGGAAATGAGGGATAAGGAGTAAGAATTCTGTTTGGGTTTGTAGTCATACATTTGCAACACGTATCCAGAAATGAACAGCTCTGGCTTCCTAATTGCATCCCTGGAAAGAGATAAACTATTGTATCTCTGGTAAATAAAGTATTGATTCCTGAGCTGTACCTCAGAAACATAAGAAATATCTCAGAAATGTTCCATTTTTTTACAAATGGAACATTTTTCTCCTGTTGAGATGATAACTTGTCATTTTATAAATCCAAGTTAGAAGTCCAACATATCATGCTTTGTAGAAGAAGGTTAAATAAGATTTTGTGAAAATGCTTTGTTTGGAAAGTTGATTATTCTGGGAGAAGAGAGTTTGTAGAAATACAAGCTCTTCTTGCTGCATTTCATTGTAATAATAGAAAGTATTTCACATAACACATGAATTTTCCTTTTTAAAGAGGATCAATTATGCATTAAACCTGTGGATATAAACTGCTGCTTTTAAAAATGTTTGGGTTTATATTTGAAGAAAAACAGAAAATGCTGGTGAGCTACAAGGTGATTTTGATGTGAAAATGATTAAATATTGTTGTTTGAAGAGTTGTGTAAAATGACTACATTAATATGCACGCACCAGTCTTGTGGCAGACTTTTACATGTTTACATGTAGAAGTCAGGTGTGAAACATCAGGCTCATGCCTTTGGATGATAATATTCAAATACTTGATTTGGAAAATTTTTAGGTTATTAAGAAAACAGTTTTATGTTCTCCTTACATTCTTTTTTCAACTCTAAAAGGAGCAAGTATTTCTTAATGTGAGATCATAGCACTTAGCACTTTAAAAAGTTCTACGTAGAAATAAGATGGTAAATATTCAAAGTTTTTATTAAGTTCTGTTACTTAAATTTCGTCTTCTGTATTTTTCTTATTAACAATCCTTTTGTAAATGAGCAAAGGGGTTAGATGACTCTGTTGTTATGCCAACAGGTCAAAGGATTGAACACAACTGTATGCAGTAAATGTTTGTTTCTAGGTGTATGATAGCCAGCTTGCCCAGTAGACTTTGTGAGCTACTTTGTGTATGAAATGTCCCTAGGAGTGCCGTACGCTGTGACAGCCAGGACTGAAATTTGCACCTGTGCAAGCAAGGTGAGAGAGCGCCGTAAAACACCCTCAAAAATTCATGTTCTGCTGAAGTTACGGAGCCGTTTCACTCATCTTGTGGAGTTGACTCTGGTGTGAGCAGGCTCCCCTCTCCCCCTGCTCAGCCTCCATACGAGGCTGCCCTGCTGCAGGGGCGGCTGCCCAGGGGCTGCGGCATTACCAGCTCCTCTGCACAGTGCCTCATGCGTGGAGTCTGTGTCGGCACAAAAATACGTTTGTTGCTGCAGGGCTGGTGTGGTGTGAAGATGTCTGGCATTCCTGTGACTTCCGTGGCCGTGCCACGTTGCGGTCATAACTGTGCTGACAGCTCTCACGCTTTTAGCCTCGGTTTGGGGCTTTTATGCTCCTGTGGACCTGCCTTGGGAGTGGGGGGAGGCTCTGGTCAGAGTTGTTGCAATTCGTGGGTCCCACAAATACCCACGGGTGGGGGTGATGTGCAGCACTCCCGCCTGCTGGAACAGCTGGTCAGCAGTCTCTGCTGCAGTGCAAGGCCGGGAAGAGGTGTGAGGTCTCCGGTGTCTGCTGCTTCTCTGAAGAAAGGACCCTGGGGCTGGAAACAGGACAGAGGCACATTGATGAGGAAAGTGTGAAAGCTGGTTAGAGAGAAGATACCTTTCATGCAGGTGGGCTGTGGTTTGAAAGGCAGGCAGGAATACTGCTTAAAAGTAGAAACAACCAACCACTCCGCAACTTCTGCATTGAGGAGGTTTTTTGACCGTGTGGGGGTGGCAGTGCTGCTGGGCAACTGCAGTTCCCGTAGGCTTTTGGTGAGGAGAGGGTCCTTCAAGCACTGACTTCTGTTCAGGGCAATCCTTAGGTTAAAAAGAGCCAGAAGGGGTGGAGCTGAACTCCCCACACTAAACATCGGGTACTTGTATCCATGGTTATTAATACCCTTCAGCCAGAAATTAGATTTCACTTGGCACCTTTGGCTTCAGCTGACTCTTGAGCTGGCCTAGGAATTAGCAGCTGCCTGCATGCGCCCGGCCCATTCACTCCCCGCTTCCTGCAGCTGCTTCCCTCCTCCTGCCCTCCCACCACGGCCCCTCCGCTCCTGCCCATTCCCTGCCTTTGGAAAATAACCAAAGTCCTTAGGTCGGCAGCCCTGAAGGTGAGAGGGTGCCAGCGCTTCCCAGCCTGGAATAGAGCCGCTGAGGAAGCAAAAGACACTTTTTAAATGTCCGCAGGAAGCTGTGGTGCTGTGTGCGCGCTGCCGGGGGATGAGCGGCCTCGGCCCACCAGCCTGGTGCAGGCAGGCCGGAGCTCTGGGCCGCCCTCCCCTCCACTTTCTAATCGGGTAACAAAGGTTATCCAACCCACTCAACACACTGGTGTTCAGTGTTAGCTCTTTTAATTAAGATGATTTCCAGCCCCGTGCAGGCACAAACTTTTACAGGTAGCTGGTGTAAACCCCTGGCAGCCTCAGGAAGAGAGGCTTGGGAGACTTTCTTTGCGCTGCCACAGCCAGGCTTTTCTTGAACCCGAGTTTCTCCCGCAGCTGAGTTTCCCCTTTCAGTGCTCGCAGTTCCACTATTAGACAGTGTGGGGGTCTGGAGTGTGAACAGCCAAACTAACAAAACGGCTTAAAGCTGTTGTCCTTTTTTAAAAAAAAAAGTATTAGAAATTTAATCATATTTTTAAATGTGTTAGTACTGTGGGATGAAAATTTTAAGATGTAAATTAATTTTGTTGAAATTGTTACCCTACATACTGGAGTGCTATCTTAGTGTATTTTAGCAAGTTAATTGACTGTAATTCTAGACAAATCTCTAGAACCATGAGAGTAATTGTTCTGACATGTTGTAAAGGTTACAATAGGGAGGCAGGGCCTACCAATCTCTCTTAGCCCCTCAGATAAGTAGGTTTCAAACTCTCTTATCTTCCTTTTTTTTATGTAGGAAAAGCAACTGGAGAATGTAGATGATAGTCACAGGAAAACGTAATTGGCTTTTATCAGTACGATCTTAAATAGGCTGTTTCTCTTGGAGGAGAAAACTTGAAAATTAGAACGACAAAGCAAATTAGATAAGAATCACCAGGCTTCACAAGCAATTTTGAATATCAGAACATTAAAGAAGTATCTGTTTTCAAAACCTTCTCTGGTAAAGCCCCTTCACTTCACTGCACCCAGACCTGGTGTTTTCATTTGCTGGGGGAGATCCTTTTCCTCAGTACGACAAGCTCTTCCCTGCATGCTTCATCCCAGGTAGGGAATGGCTAACGTGCTTCCGCAGAGGGACCATCAGGCTACCCTTACACCTCCTTGGGTAACAGCAACAAAGGGTTTGGGATTTTGTGAGCGCGCTTTTTGGGCTCTTCTTAGAGGTAGTGAAAATTAAGTTGGGCAGCTGTCCCTGCTACAGGATGACCCAGGTAAACCTGGGTTTACCCCCTTCTGGGGATGGTTTTCATCGCGAAGGGCACAACAAGCACAGGAGACGGCACAGTCCTCACAATTCATGCACCATGCTCTTTCTCCTAGCACAAAGCACCACAAAGCAGAACAACAGCTAAGGAAGGATAAGTAGAAAAGTAGGTGCACCTGCATAGAAATTGCTGCTGCTAGATAATTTGGCTACTCTGAATTCAAAGAGTCAAATTTACTGAGCCCTGCTGGAAGCGCAGATGCAGCCATTTAGCAAATAAAAGCACAAGGCAGAGGGAAACATGACAGAAATTTTGAGACCCCAGCAAAGGCAGTGTCGGCTGAGGAAAGCTAGTTCACTAATGGATGGCAAGTCTCTCCGCAGAGGTTCAGGATGTTTGTGCTGTGATTACACAGTTGTGCCTGGTGTGTGTGACTCATCTCCGAGGAACGGAAAATTTCTGATGCGCTGACCTGAAGCACCTGTTCACCTCAGAAACGCAGCTCAGTACCCTGTGCTTGGGGAGCTCTAACACAAGAAGGATGCCACGTTACTGCAATGGCTATGAGCTTCGATATTGGACTTGGACTAATTGAGATATGTTAAAATCAATGAGGCTGATTCAGTCAAAGTGCTGATTCAGAGCTCCCAAATGTCACCAATGCAGCAGGTACCTGTCACCAAAGCACTAGCTGGAGCAGCACCTCTCTCTGGGGTAAGCCCGAGTTCTCCCACTCACATTTTCACTCACCTTCCAGATCCCCTGACTCAGGCCTCATGCTTCCTCAGCCTTCTCCTGCATAACTATAAATGGCAGCAATCTCAGACTCTAAACCTCTTCTTGTCTTGAATTGGACACCTTCCCGCTCTAGAAATGTATGTCCTAGCGCTCCTGTGACACGCAGGAGGGGAGCTGCCCACCTAAGGATGCAGCCCACCACCTCTGCCCATGTGAAGGTGCTGATGCTGCTGCCAAGGTAAGCTAGTTGCCTTCTGGAGGCTCTGGCTGCTGTCTCTTTGCAGGCTGGACTGAGATGTTGCTGTGTCTCTGTTAAACAGAAAGTAAATGGGATGCTCCACAAGTTGGTTTCATGCTGCAGGTGTGTGCATGCCATATGGAAATCTGCAGCTCATCGATCTTTTCATTTGGGGATGCAAGAAAGAGTAGCTGACATTTGTCCTACATGCATGTGTGTGCCAAAGTAATAACCTTGTATTTTATGTCTTTGTTGCTGTGTGAATAGCTAAGAACACTCCAGAGTAATACTGAAACCATTCACAGTTTTCCAACTGGATTTAAATTTCTAGAGAAAACAAGGCTTTCAGGTAACAAAAAGGAGTACCTTTTACTACTCCTTCTGGAAATCTTACTGCTATCATCAGCTCAACTCTATTCTTCAAATAGCTGTTATTTGGAATTTCCCACATCAAAAGAAGAGGTAGATGTTTCTATTACCAGGCTATTAGCAAACCATGTATTGGTTCCTGTGAAAAGGTCAGGAATTCTCTGTGCTTTCTCGGTGTCTTGGATGTGAACAGGAAGTGAGTTACTATTTAACTTGGTTTTCACTGCGAAGTGCAGGAAGAAACTCTTTGGTACTTAGACAGAAACGTGATTTGACACAATGATGAGCCGAAGGTCTCACAGCTTTATCAAACTTTTCTGGAATGACTCCTATCGTGCTGGCAGATAGACGTCTGAAAAGGGACTGCATTTGAGCGACAAGGTATCTGGCCGTAAAATTTTCTAACTGTACAAGAGTGACGTGTTATTTGGCAGTGGCTTTAATAGCCTCGAGCATGTGACACTGCTCTAGCAAAGAATAAATGTAATAGAAGTTGGCAAAGCAGAGAAGACGAAGTGTCTGGCATTGCACCTTGTCTCACTGTGTAACCAGGAGAGCTTCAGGACCAGTTGTAGACTGGTGTGCGGTTAAGTATTAGGTACATTCAGGTCCCATCATTAAAAGTACTGAGAACTGCACCTAGCCAAACCCAAATATTAAAATCAGACCAATGCTAATAAGCTCACACTTACAAAGCAAGGGCATCATGGAAGCAGAGAAAATAGTTGCCAGAGGTTTTGAGAAAGGCTAATGTTGCTCTCTGTCTCACTAGGTGCCTTAGCTGTGCTCCTACCAATTATTGCCCGCTTCTCCCACGACTTTTCACACTGCTAGTTCATGAATGTGAATTACTTACTGATTAAAAAAAAAAAAAGCCCCTCTTTTGGACATCAGTAGACTTCTTTCTTCACATATCAAGCTCATATTTAATAAATGTTGCAATTTCTTGACTGCCTTAACAAGAAGAATATGCAGGTGCAATTTAAGGATTCTCGCTGAAGTTGCACTAAATTTCCATATTTGCCTAAATAGATGAAGTTTTCATTAGTACCTGTTATAAAAGCAAGTATTGACATAACAGATGAGGGGGTTTTTTATTTGTCATTTCAAAGCAATTCTTGCCTTTTCAGGATTCCTTTACTTTTCACAGTCCCAACTGGTAATACCAAACCCATTGTGATTACAGATATTTAAAATGCTTTTAAGCAGCATTGACAGCTTTGCTTTTGCTAAGTTTCTAAGCCCCATGTATCCTCGTGAACCTGGCATCTACAGCAATATAAAAATCACGTAAATGTAAATAAAAATGAACCACGTATTCTAGTCCTCTCCATTGTTTGTACAATATGTGTGCATAACCATGTTGTGTTCCCCGCCACAGCCACAATTTTGCTGGGCTTTCGTTAATCAGTAGACAGAACAACCCTGTCTAACTGGAATAAAAGTTAATACTCAGGTGGCCTTTATCATGCATATTTCTTCAGTGAGAAATAACTTGAGAAAGGCTAAAAGTGAGAATCTAATCTTGTCTCAAAACAGTATGCAAGAACAACTGCAATGAAAGCACTGAGCCATGACACGTAAAGAAGTCAAAGAGACTTTGATCAAGCTGAAAACAGGAAAATTGATCAGGCCCGGTAAGAATATTTAATCTTCTGCCCACGCAAACATTTTAAACCAGACCTCTTGAAGATGCTTCTTATTCTTCAAGGAAATGTGTATTTCTCACCTCTAGGACCTGCTGAATTGGAGAGAGACCCAACATGAGGAGCAGTCTGTTAGGTTTAGGACTGCGGAAGAGAAAATATTCATCATGTCAAGATGCTGTACGAGTGAAGAAATCTAGGGCTGATATTGTTCAAGTATTAATATCTAGTACTTGAATACTAAAAGTCAGAATGATATAGACAGTCAGCTGAGGACTCCATCCTCCTAAGTTGAAAGTGTTCTCTTTCCCCAGGTTTTCTTGAGGTTTTTCTCTAGCATTAGTCATCTTGGTGGGGGTTCAGAAATTTCAGGGTCTAAGGGAGGTCTTTCTGGATGGAGGCCTGGTTTGGTTTTCTCCCATCTGAAGTATAAACTGGAAGTTATTTGAAATGTGTTGAAAACTGGAGATAAGTGATTTTCTGTTTGACTAATTGATTGAAGATTGTATTTTGGAGTACTTGAGTTAACTTCTGGCTCTAAGCTGGCTGTTTGCTTCTCAGTTCCTGAGCTGAGTGAGGAAGGCCGGAAAGCCACAGGTACTTAAATCAGAACAAAGTTTTTAACCAGACTTTATAAATGCACATGCCTGAGTCTTGCGTAATTGATCTGATCTAGCTGTCTGATAGAGAGAAATAATGTAAATAATGCCAACTATCAGCCATATAGAAAGTGTGAGCTCTCTACATTGATAGAGATTCAGGAAAGGGGGTGTGTGTGGGGGGTGTTCATCCTTCTCTTTGCTACTGTATTTACTGGTGGGTTGTTGGTTTGTGTTGGTTTTTTTTTTGTATTTCAAATGCACACAGTCATCTATAAGTGAAATTCTGGCTTTGTGGAAGCTATTGAGAAGACTTGCATAACTTTTTCACTGCTAGCCTGCACTCCTTAATCATTCACACTCCCAAAGACTTGCCTTATAACTACTCAAAATCCAAAGGCAAGAATTTTTGATGAGAGTGATGGATGTCCTGAAAACTAAAGGAGATGAGGAATTTGGAATCAAAGCCAATTTTGAAATTGATTCCATTTTGCCCTGTGTACTTGTGATCACACAGAACGTATGTATAAAATTATCATTCTCCAAGGCAGGCGGAGAGGAAGAGAAAGGTCACCCTTTGACTAACCTTGTATTTCATACAAGATGTCACTCTGTCCTTCATTTGCAAGGGGCAGTGACGAGCAGATGCTGCATGCAACATGCTTCCCTGTGCAAAACAGTGGATCTGAGTAGAACACTGTGACCCAGCAGTTATTTCCTTTGCCTTCGTTCTTTGTCAGTAGGTCAAATGAGCTCGTGAGGCCTCACGCTCTCCAGTGAAAGAAAAGCAAGAGGAATCCCTGAGATCTCTGAACCCAATTCCAACGTTGATTTGGTGGCCAAGGTGTTTTGACTTCACGTCACTCTGAGGCACCCACGTTTCCCCTTGCAAAACAGGTGTGCTTTGCTGCAAGTCAACTTTTAAAGCTTGTAGCATTTTTAGGCCTCTTCATGAAACTTTTCTTCAAGAATTATCCATGTTGCTTAGCTCCCATTGTAGAGAGTTAATATTTTGAATCTGACTTCTGAACAAAACCAAGCAGTTTATTAGACTTCTTAGGGAGAATTCACAGCATTTTATTTAAACTCTAGTAAAGCTTCTACATAATGACCTTGAAAAAGAAAACATCTTTTGTCTGGATCCATGCTTTAAAAAAAAAAAAAATCTTATCTTCCTGTTCAGTAAAGAAATTAACTCTTTTCCTCCTCATCCACATGACAACACTTCTGTATGGTTACCTGGAGACCTGCTCACCGTGAATGAAAATAAGTGGGGTAGCGTACTAGCAACAGTAATACTAAATGTCCATTAACAAAGTGTTTGCTCGGAATAGTTTAAACACCATAAATTGCATTAGCTTGTGGAGGGTTGGTACAGTGGCTTGTGAGGAAAGAATTCGGACATCAAAATATTTTCCTTAATGCCTGATCTTCACAATACAGAAAAAATTCTCACATCTAGGACACAGAGTTCAGGCTTTCTGGATGCGTGTCCATGCGAGGCGACGGTTGCCTTGACAGTGCTTCTTGGGGGACCTGTACGGGACGCTGCCGCCTGGCCTCAGCTGTGGGCTCCCTGCCTGGGACGCAAGGGCAGGAGGGAGATGTGGTCGTGGCTAAGGATGTGCCCGTGTGTGAGCATGGTCAGTGCCGAGTGCCTGTGGACGGACTCCTGGGCACCCCCGCACCAGGTGTGATGGATGCCCGGGGTACTGTGCTGGCGGGCAGTCTTCAGGAAATACTGCCAGGGCACAGGCGGGCGGATTTGCGCTTTGGAAGAACAGCTCAGATCTGCAGGTTCCCCACGGACCTGGGTGTCTTCTGGTTTACTTGGTACTTACCTGAACCAAGAGATCTTGGTTTGCCCTGACCCTGGGTAAAATGGGAGGACCCTCTTTATAGCTGAAAATGTTAGAGTGCAATGAAATTGCAGCCTGACATTTATGTCACCAGTTCTAGTGTGTGTTTTCTTTAAAAAAAGGGAAGCTAAGGTATGCTGTAGCTATACATGCATCAGGGGAAAAGGTGGCACGTCTGCTGGTGGAGTCAAACTTGATATAAATTTACAGCTCAGCTTTACAAGTTTGAACTGTAAGTTTGTAGCTCTGGGAAAAAAAGGAAGGACTCACTTCCCATTAGAAACAACTGCTGCTCAGGGATTTGCAAAATGAAAAGGAAAAAAAAAAAAAGGTGGTGTCAAGGACATCTATTTTCTTTGGAGCACTTGCTGTCTTTGTGAATTGCAGCAAACATATGGCTCCTGGTGTCTAAGCAGTTAATATTCTGCACTAAGTAGATTTGATAGGTGAAAAGTGCTGCCTGAGAAAATTGTGGCATCATCTTTATGTTACTCTATAAGAGCAAATGTTGACTTCTCGGGTCTATGCTCGGTTTTGTTAGGCAGGGTTCTGTGCAAAGGCAAAAGGTTTTGGAAAGGTATATGAAAGCTGAACGTTCACTTCTGGCCTGGACATTTGAATAGGCAACCCTGGGGGCAGGGTGGCTCTTTTTATAACCTCATTGCTGGACCATGTTTCCAAAAGAGGAAAAAGCGTTGCATGACTTACCTTCTTTCTTCTAGATTTAACATTTTTTGGTTTGCACAGAAACTGTTCAAATATCCCCAAACCTGAATCTCCCATTTATTCTCACTCAGGTGACTTGCAAGATCTGAAGATACTGTTGCTCAGTGGAAATGTCAGGCATACCAGCGCTGAACCACAGTTTCTGAAGACTCAGTTGTAATACACAAAATGAAGCTTCTTCCTTTAAAAATACTCCTTGTTTCTAGATTGAAAAGAAAAAGCCTGTGAACTCTGAACAAATTGCACCAGGTTAAACTACTAAAAATGGATATTCAGAGTGTGGCGGCTTGTTAGGAAAAATGCCCAAGGAATAGTGAGGATACTGTTTGGAAGACAAGTGGATATAATTAAGAAATGGGGAAAATATCCTCTTCTTAATTATGTTCACATGAAGTATCTACTAAGAGAAACTGTTGCTCTGTTTCAAGACCAAGAGACAGACCTCTCAGCAAGCAATTTAAAATGTTATGTTCTGCAAATGTGCTGCAAATGTTAAAATCTGCAAAATGAAACCCAAAGTCACATCTTAGGTCTACAACAAACTAGATTTTGATAATCTCTAGCAGGCAGAAAAGGCTTATTTATTATGTCTCAGTGGCATCCTGCTAAGCAATTCCAGCCTACATATTTGTTCTGAATTAACACTTCAACAATTTTCAAGATTACAGAAAGCACCGCGCCATGCATCTGCTGTTCTGAACCCATTAAATTGCAACTTGTTTTTGCATGTTAGATGCTGAAAGCCTAAGAATAATCGAGTAAGATAAATGCTTTCCTGTGCAAATAATCCCTTAACTTTGCCAGTACTGTATTTTTCATTTCAAGTTTTAATACCAGCTGTTGAACCCAAACTTTCTTATAACGCAATAAATACAAAGTGGGATTTGTATTGGGGAGGATCATAAATGTATGTGCTAGTGCTTTTTGTTGGTCAAAGGCTGCAATGTGCACACTGAGTACCTTCCAAATGCAGATTTAGATTTTTCTCCTGTTACATCAGCTAATTGGTGCATTACTGGATCAAGGCTAACAGAGTTCGGGTTGTCATATAAAAAGGCTTGCTCTTGCCTGAAGAGGAAAGCTGCCAGGAACGAGTGGGATCTCTGGTGGCCGTGGTATATCATTCCTCCAAAGTCTCATGTACTAGTGCTTTTCTCAAAAAAAGCACACACACCCCAACCTGTGGACCAAATCCAACAGCTTATTTGCCCCAAACTCTCCAAAATGAGAAACAGGTTTGCCTCTTAAATGATTTCTCCACATCTAAAATCTTTACAAGCCACTAAGCAAACGAACACTGCACAGTGCTATGCTATCCTCACACTGGAGTGTTTCTCAGAAAGACTGTCTACTGGAATTCTTATTACGGTCACCAAACCATGGTGCCAGACACCTAAAGAGGAAAATACTGTGCTCTAAGTCTTTGGTGGTTGCTTTTGTTGTATTACAGCACATGGCAAAGATATTAACCTGGGATAGCCACAAGGAGCCACGCTGCAGCAGAAGGTGAAGATGCTGTTTGTTTAAAACCTCTTCTGTCACAGTGAGTGAAAGATCAGATGAAAAAGCTTTCCAGACAGGTTTACTACTTCAAATACAAATTTGCCTGAGGACTGTAGTTTTCCACTGTTCCTTTGATCACTGGTAGGCCGTGGTCTTCGTAGGGTGTATCGGTGTCCTTTTGACAGCTGCGGTACAAGGCCGAGATACAGAGTTATCCACGTGCAGCCTGCCTTTCACTTTCTCTTGCTGCACAAATCAGCAACTCGCCCAACAGCAGTGCCAAAGCCGAGGCTGCCGTCGTCAGTTTAGCTAATAAGAAAAATGTGTTAGTAAATGGGATGCTCAAAATTAATTTTGTTCTTACAAAGAAGCCAGGAGTTGCCACAGAGGTTCTAGGAGCTGTTTTTACCACGATCGTGGGAGATTTTAAAGAAAAGAGAAGGAAGTGAAGGATGAACTATTAACCCAACTTCTAATACAGTTTGTCTGTGGTCCAAGTCGTTCACACAGCAAGAGAAAGAAGAACCAGTGGGGAAAAAGCCATGATAGGGCGAGTCGAGGGAGGAAAAGCAGTAGCAGTTGCCTTTGCTTCTTCAGAAACAGGGCGGATCTAAGATGCCAACCGCGGGCAGACCCCCGGGTTACGAGGGGTGCGCCTGCCTGCGCGGCTCGGGAGGAGGCAGCCCTTTCGGGGCGGCGGCGGGAAGCCCAGCCGGGGCTGAGCCGGCTCCTCACGGCGGGCGGCGGGTAAACGGCTCCCAACGGCCGCGCGCGCGGGGCGGGGAAGCGGGCAGGGCCCCTCACGGCAGGCCGGGGGAAGGGGGGCCATAACAGCCCGACGTGCGGGTTCCTCGCTGCCGGCCGCTCGCCTTAACCTAACCCCTGTAACCCTCAGAGGAACCCGAGCGGGGCGCGCGGTGCCACCGTGTGAAATAGCAACAAGAGCCAAGCGGTAACAGTGGAGTAGCGGGCGGTGCGCGGAGGTACAGCATGCACGGCGAGGGGCGGGGAAGGGAAGTAATAAACGAGGCGCGGTCGCCCCGACGGCGCTGCCTCCTCCTCAGTACCGCCTTGGTCGCGGAGGGAAGTGGGGCGTTTGTCCTGTGAAAGCACGGCGGGCTGCCCGGCTGTGCCGCCGAAGGGGGAGCCGGGCTCCGCGCGGCGCAGCTCCCCCGGGCTATCCCGTCCCGGGAGGGCAGCGCTGAGCTCCGCTCCGCTCCGGCCGCCTTCACCTCGCCCCACCTCGTCCCCGTGCCCGCCTGCCGGGGAGGGGTGCCTCCCGGCCGCAGCGCCCAGCCGCGGAGGGGAGGGGAGAAGCGCGGGGGGAAAGGCCGCGCGGCAGGAGGGAGCCGCCTCACCCTGCGCCCCGGAGTTTGCCCAACTGTTTGCGATGGGGCGCGGCCCCGCCTGAGCACCTGCCGGCAGCCACCGGCTCCCCTCAGTCCTCGGCGCCGCTATGGAGAGCCCCGCGGGCGGCAGCGCGGTAGCGGAGCCGGCGCACCCCTGCGCGGAGCCGGAGCTGCCGGCCGCTGGCCCGGCTGAAGCGGCGGCGGGCGGTGGGGAGGCGGTGGAGGTCGGCGCGGCAGCCCCGCGGCCGCGCTGCCTGCGGGCCGTGTACGTGCTGAACGACCCGCCCAAGGCGGGCGCCGGGGCGCGGAGCCCCGAGGCCGGGGCGCGGCAGTGCCTGCTGCGGGCCTGCGAGGCCGAGGGGGCCCAGCTCGGCACGGTCAACTTCGGGGAGCTGGACTTCGGGGAGACGGCGGTGCTGGACGCCTTCTACGACGCGGGTGAGCAGGCTGGGCTGAGGCGGGGCCGCGGGGCGGGGGCTCAGGCTCGCCCCTGCCCGGTGCCACCTTCCCGGGTTGTGTGGGGTCACGGCCGGCCGAGCTGGGGAAGGCTCGGTAAAGGTGATGCCGGAGAGGCCAGAGAAGAGGGGGAACGGGGCAAATGTGAGACGGTGAGGGGGGGTCTTGAGAAGGGGTGTGGAGACAGGAAAATGGCTATGAGGGGAACCTTATGTAATGGGAGCAAGAACCTGGTCTTCAGGAGTGTCCTGCACATGGAGGAGGAGGAGGTGTGTGAAAAAATTCAGGCCCTTATAGCAGCTCTTTCAGTCACCACGTTGTGTTGCCCCAGCAGGACTGTGGATCCTGTGGTACCAACCGAGCCTTAAGGAGTAGCAAAACTCTTGCTACTGTGTTTTACTCTCCCTCTTCCAGCTCCCAGCCTGGTTGGGAGCTTAGAGTGAGACATAGCATGAAGACAGGCCAGCCAGAAGCCTCTGATCTGGCTTGGCCAGATGCTTCATGTTCACTGCTCTAACTCCAGACCTGGACAGTGAAATTGGCTTGCATGCAGCCAGGACCAGAGTGATCCAGCAATTGCTCTGAATAAGGGAGCAGAGAAGCATGCCCTGAGGAGGAAGACTTGTGAGTATTGGCCACCCTGTCCAGGCTCCAGTTGGTGACTGGTGTCTGATGGTTCAAAAGAAAGCTGCTATCCCTTCTCCACTCAAAAAACACCTGGCTGATTGGGCACTATGGCAGAGAATTGTGAGCTTTTTGAGCAAGCAGAGGAAGCCCCTGAGTTAATAGGTATTATTAAAACTAATCAAGGTGAGTATGTGGACATGTTGCAGACATGCAGAGGTACTTTTTCTCCTATCCATATGAGCAGGCATTAGGAAACTGGGGGATTCACAGACTCCAAAGAGGGAAAGTACTGTTAAGTCCATGTTGATGTCCATCTTTCACAAGAAGAACTTTGTTTTGCTCATGAGATATGTTAAAGAATATTTCTTAAAACTTTAGTCTTATTTTAAATTCTCATATGATGATGAGTCCATTTCATCCCCTGATAAGTCACCCAATTATTGAGGAACCTCATGTCCTTTGTTGCTGTTTTTTAACTTCCCAGTCAGGGGATCTCTGCTAGCAAGGTTGACAAGTGTATAATAAATATATTCTTTGTGTGTCTTAGTACACAACCATGAACTAGTAATTTCTTTGTGTATCATCTCCAGTGTTTTTGTAGCCCTTCTGAAGGTAAGCATAATAGTGTACTCATCAATGCAAAATTTCTCTGTTTCTACTAATAGTCCTATTAATTTATGCACACACCTGCTCTGCATTGTACTGAGAGCTTGGGACAGTTATTTAAAATGTTTTCTTAAGTTGCTGCATTCTGAAGTGACTGCCTCTTGTCTGGGAATGTGGCCTACCTTCGCAGACATTTGCATTCAAGACATCTTGTAGGACCAAGATCACTTTGTCGGTGATTAATATCACTTTGTAATAATGAAGTGCCTTGTTACTGGATACTCCTGCAACACTCATAGGTCCAGGTTTAGTCAGCAAATACTTCATATCATTTTTAGTGTCCATTAAAAACTAATTGAATAGTCCTGAACCAGGAATTGTTCCAAAGGAGGCTGTTCAAAGTAGTCTTTGTGTGGATTTCTTTCCAGTTGCAACATTTTGAGATCAGCCAGGGGGACAACTTTTTGATCTGTGTAATGTATGCCTTTATTTGCCAAACTTTTTGATCAAAGCATCCTTTAATGATAAATTACCTGTATTAAGAAAAACTCAAATGGATTAGCATGGGTCACCTTCATCAACCAGACCTGCAAGCTGTCAAAAAGCAGAGAGATTTATTTGTCTGTATATACTTTTTTGAAAACCATGCTGAATGTGTCAGTAGTATTTTAGAATTAATTCATTGTCAGGGGTCCTGATTTAACTGCTATTAACTGCAATGTTACCCTGAAAATGCAAGCATCCTTAATTAAAAAAAAAAAAAAGCTGTTAAGTATGAACAATAATTTTCATAGAGTGTTTATTTTGCTCTTCTGTTGTTTTAATATTTTAATAAGTAGCTCTTCTAGCATCAACATTTTTAATAGCTTTTTTGTTCTTGCATTGCTGCAGTTACTGTCTCTTTTTTAAGTGAGCATCTCTGTAGTTCCCTTTTATCTTTTTTTAAAATAGTCAGGCTGTACTGATATTTGCCCCATCCTTTGGAGTTTTCCCAGTTCCTATGGTATGTCTAAAACTGACGTTCAGAGGAACCCTCAGTCAGAACATTTAAACTTCTAAAATTTAAACTTAGAAAATTATGCTGGCACATTGGGGTGAAGTGTCTTTATCTTAGTACTTGCTGCTTCATTTCCTCCTACTACATGCTAGAGGTGGGGAAATTTTTGGTCCTTTAACAATGTCATATGGAGTAATTACATCTTCTTGCTTCATTCTGCAAAGGGACAAAAAATATCCATTACACTTTTCACTTTATTGTTTTTCTTTCCTTTTTTCCCCCCCCTTTTTTTTTTCTTTTATCTTACTGGTATCAGCTAGCAGTGGACCTAAGTTTCATATTGGATTTTCATTACCATGGATTTTAAAGTGCTGCCCCTTTTTTTTTTCAGTTCTCATTTTATATACAATGATCTGTCATTGTTTCCTGATAACTTGCTCTGTGTTGTTTAGTGGTGAGTTCTCCCTGCCTCATGTTTTTGAATACCTATCAAGCTATTATCCAAAACTGCTGAATCTGATAATTGTTCATTTACATGCAACATTCTTAATCTGCTACCCTGCAATTTCTTTTATCTTTGAAAAATCAATCCTTTTTAATTTTTATATTTTATAGATACAATTGATTGTTGCCATATTCTTTTTCCAGAATATATGTTGGATTGGGACTGTTGGCATCTATTCAGTTCTTAACGAAGAACAACATTAAGAATGAGTTTTAATATGAGCAATCCTATGGCTCATGATGAACTTTCTGTGTTAGGAAATTACTGTGTGTTTACTTTAAAAAGAAAAAATCTAAAGAAGTTTTATTACTGCCTGTGTAAGATATCGAGCAGATGTTTCCCATACTGAAGATATCTATTATAATGTGTATTTACTTTCTGTACACTATGGGCAGAACCTTGAGAAGCAGTTCCTCTTGCTCCTAGGGTGGGAATTCTCTAAAAGATGCTTGCCTGTAGCCATCTCTTGGTTTACTAGTTGGAACCGTACCCAGTAAGTATCTACTAATGCTTAAAGACTGAGTAGTGAGGTCCATCTCATTGTGAATAGTAACGACAGGGTCTTTGTTAAAAGTGCTATCCCTTATCCCTTTTTCCCCACTCTGCCTGAAATTGTAGCCATTTACTTAAAGTCATAAGACACCCCCACCCCCCACCCCTCCCGGCAAGCTTATCTATCTTATTTAGTATGAATCTATAATATAATGATTCTTGGAATTGGTACCTTTGATGACAAAACCAGCAAACTTTAAGGACAGAGTGCAAAGAAAAAGATCAACAGGAACCTCTTTTTCCTGTCTGCAGGCAGATTTTCTAGTAGATGATTTTTCAGTAAACCACTGAGAAGAGTGCTGCAAAACCACCTATATTCCATAATAAGAGTATGATGTCTCTCTCTTCTGCTTGAGTGTACTCATTACTGACTTCCCATCGTTTGAAATCTTATCATGTGTGACTTATGCCTTTAGTTAGTTATTGCAGACCAGCAGGTAATGCAGAATGACCCTGATCTTAAGAAATCACTAAACTTTCTAAGATGCTTTGCTAAAGGGGAACTATAGCACTTGTGAGAGCAAACTTACAACAAATTGTGAAATAGGGGCTTGATGACAGAAAGATGAAGTCTCTTTGCTCAGCCTGTGCTAGAAACAGGCTGTCAACAAAGTAATTTATGTTATGCAGAAGTGGGTGATGGTATCTACCTAATAGAGAAGCAACAAGGATGCTTGCATACATTGACTGTATCTCCAGGAAAAAAGAGAGGCAATGTTTTTAGACTGAAAGCCACGGATACCAGACATTAGTGTGAAGCTTTTTTGCACAAAATAAAAGCAATTTTACACAGGAACAGTGAGCCTAGGAGCTAATTGAGGATTTTAAAAATTCTTCAGAATTATCCCATGCAGAAAATCAAACTACAGGCACTGTAGTGCATTCATAAACAGCTTAAGAGACATAGTCAAAAGGTGAACATGGCTTGGTTAGTGATGTTACAGGTAGAGTGATTCAGCCTCTTTGTGCTCTTACCAGAGCTGCAAAGGATCTTTCTGTTCTGGATGTACTAAGAAAGCAAACGTGATGTCAAAGTTAAATGTCTGACCTGTGTCTATGGAAAGGTGATGCTAGATAGAAAGAGATGTAGCTTTCACTTGTCTACCTGAAACTTTATCAGGGCTTATTGCCTGAAGTGCCACAGTATTTGGCTACAGTGTTAAGTGAAGGAGTGGCCTCTACAGTTGCATGAGTTTTGGATGTTCCCATTTTGGTTCCGTGAAATCCTGTTTCTGTAGCTGATCATCCTTTTACCTCATGAGGGATGTACAGCAATCTGTTTTGAGACCTGCAATGTTTCTTCGACCATTTGACCACAGCATTTAGAGATGTCACTGAAGTCAGCAGGATGAAAGTCGACTGAAAGGAAGACAAGCTAGAGAGAGATTGGAGTCCCGAGGAATAAAGCTAAAAGTTTGCCTGAGAAAAATGAGTATTCTTCTGACAGTCCAGGAACTATGTTAGATCATTTGTGAGTACAGTGGAATATGTTGAAGTCTGTTTCTGTTGTTTTGCTACGTATGAACTTCTCTAACCAACATCCTGCATAAGGCAGCCCCAAAATGCATTGTCTGATACCTGTCTCTGCAGCCCCATCTTCACTCAGAGCCAATGTTAGACTTGGGAGGGGGCCCAGACAGAGACTGAAACATGGGTCCTCCTTACTTCTGTACCATAGTTGAACCACTCTTAACATAACCCGAATTTCTTGTCCTTGAAACTCTTTTTCTTCATGTTACACCATGAAAGGGGAAGGAGGAAATGTATGTTCTGGATCCTAATTTTCAGGCTCTGGCAGCCACTGAAGGAATCATTATTGCCTGTACCCAGCTGCCCACCCTGAAGCCCTCTGCAGGCCAGTGTCCCCACTTCAGAATTGGCAGGGGTGCTTCAACTTCTTCAGTCCAAAGGCTAGTATGTCAGGGTACAGTAAACATTTGTCACTAGTTTAAGCTAATATACGGTACAGTAACTAGTGTAGCTGAGCTGTAGGCACATGCTTGTCTTGCTGACTCTGTTGCAGGGATTGTAATCTCTGACAGGAAGGTGAGAATGACAGCTGAGGACATAACTTCTTAAATAAACTTTGACAAACCTTCCTGCTGCACTTTATCTTTGCCCCTGGGTGTGACAGTGAACAGTGGGGAAGGGGTTAAGGGTTAGCTCTCTGATGCTTACCTCAGCAGGCAGGGTTTGCTGTTTTTCTGAGGAATACTTAATATTTTTTCTTTCTTTTCTCCTGCAATTGGCTCAATGGCTAGGGGTGTATTTGCTTTAAATCTCAGGAGATGTATATACCACAGAATACAGAAATGTAAAGAGATGCAAACCAGCCATCTTCAAAGTGGGAAGGTGGTGGCTGAGAGGCTAGGACTGACTAGGTTGGATATTGTGCTGCTTTGATACAACAGCAGAGCTATCGGGACCTGATCTTTTATCTCTGTATGGTACTGCTCATCTAGAGCAACTACAGGTGCCTCCAGCAAAGCTCTGCATTGTGCCATCGAACTAAATATTCTGATAACAAGACCCTGTAATATACCAGTATTGTAATCTTTTTATATCCAAGTGCGTGAGGTGAGTTTTAAATGACAGTAACAAGCCTGATGCAATCCATCAAGTTGATATGTTACTGTGTTATGATACATCTCAGGTGCTGTGACACATGTATTACATTCAAGAGGTGTATTTTGCTTTAATGATGTTAGTTGGGGTCAATTTCCAACATTAAGTGTTCTTGCAGAAATGCTCATTTGTGTTCAGAGATTTGCATGCTTTCGCTCAACAGTGGAGAATGTTATTTTCTACCTGTCACCTGTGAAGAATGGATTTGTATCAACCCTGTTGCTTTTTCTGTGTGTAACCGGAAAGGCTTCACTTTGGTTCAACTTGCATGTATTCTGTGAAATAGCTCCTGTAATGTCAGTTGAACAAGCTTAGAAACATGCAAATAAGTAACCATGCACTGGTTATCCAAATAAATAACCATAAATAGGTTAGGTGGAATTAATTAACTTTCCTTTGGTATATTGCCATGGGCCAAATGCAAGATCAGAGCTGTATTCAGAGAATGATGATGTTGTTAAAAATAAAAAGAAGAAATATACCCTGATTCTCTAATGGAGAGAGATTCTGTTCTATTACTTCTCCTTTTGGACCTAACATCTCTTTTTAGTTGTGATGGGTCATGTGGAAAGAAGTACTGACAATCCAAACCTAGTATGAGTCCTACCTTTTAATGAAGTTGTTTGCATCTCTCAAAAACTGGTGCTAACCATGCAAATTTGGACTTTTTTCATTGTTTCAAGATGAGATTATGTACATGTGCATGCACTGTCTATGTGAAGTGACTCATTTCTGTGCCATGACTTTTGGATAAAGGAAAAAAAAATTAGGAATGCAGTTCTTTTTTTCCTGTTCTTTCCTCTGCATGAAACTTACTTGCGTGAAAAAAACCAATAACAAAACCAAAAACCAACCCAACCTACAACTGTCCATTTTCTCTGCTTGTCTTTCTCTCCTCTTGAGCTTAAGTATTAAATATGAGAAGGCTTCCAGGAATCTGTCTGTGAACCCTTTATCACTGGGTTTTGTAGCTAGGAACACATCAGATGATTTCTAGGTGTTGAATCAGCTAAGAAGGAATATTCTCGCGGAATATAATACAAGTTGTGTGTGTGTCCGTTTTGTTTTAAGTTACTCTGCAAGTAATATTTTTCACTGTATGATTAGAAGTCTTACTGATTCTCACTAAATAGGCTTAGTTAGACAGAAGCTTTTACACCCATTACAGCCATTACAAATGATTTAGAAAATTTGAACATTTAGGATTATTCTGAAGAGGTGAACGACTGCATCTATCCTGAGCTGCCTTTGATCTGAAGACCAACTATTGTCACACAGCCCTTGAAAACACTGTAGTTAAGGTGTTTTTGTTTTGTTTTTTAAATATTGCTTAAATGTTTTTTGGGAAATGACACTTTTCTGCAGCATTTTCTGGAATTCTTCTTATAAGTAAATGTTCTGATTACTGATAGGAGGAAAAAACCATGCTGGCTATGCGTACCAGTCAGCAAAATCTAAAGGTCACTTTTGTTTTGTTTTGTTTAAGAATGATACACAAACATATTTTTCAATATAGTTCCTAAGTCACTCTGAAGGAATCTGCTGTGCCATTTGACCATGAGATGTTGGCAAGCAGATCTCTGGTTCTGCCTTGTTGCATTTCAAGTTGACTCTCAGTGACATCAGAGAGCTCCTGAAAAGAAGCTGTATAGGAGGCTGACAGGCTTGAGTCAACCAGGGTGGGTGCATGAGGCTGCTTATGGGGAGCCTGGTTCCTGGCCACTCATCTCCTTTGCAGTGATTGCATGCTTGTTCAGTTTTGCTGTGCTGTGTGTAGCATGTTCTTCATAGGTTTAAGAATTGTTTCTCTAAGACCTGAGGTCACAAAATTAAGTTAAAAAAAAAAAGAAATATTTGCTTATGTTGGTTAATTACATTGCTTTAATTTCTATCCTGCCATGAAACAGACAAATTATGATAGATACGCTCATTTTATGTTCTGCAGTCATGTCCTGCTTTTATCAGTGTAATCATACATTGCTTTTTTAATCGTCAAATTACACTTGCATGTTAACAAATGGTGATGTACTCCCTAGTTAAAAAGTAACTAATGTTCCTGGTTTGCAGCTGTAGAAGCTTGAGGTAAAGCTCTTCTGATGTGTAAGGAATTCGTGCAGAACTCGGGTGAGAACTTCAGACTTTTTGGCTTCCTCTATATTCCACTTATAAGATGGCCTCAAGTCCAAACTCGCTGGTTGTCCATGCTGGCTGCAAACCTGTGTTCAATTGATACTCAGGGCATACTTCTACTTCGACGCACATGGAGGAGCAGCCCCAGTGGTGGTTGCTTGGCCTAGCTGCTGCCTCTTTTCACACTGCAGTGATGTTACGCGGCTGAAATTAGGCAGTCAAGATAGGTGTAGGGTCTTTCTTAGGAGGACCTCAACATGGTTTGCCACTTGCAGATGAAATTTGTGAACATGGTAGGCTCTGTTTGCCTTGCGCTTCAGCACAGATGTGCATTGCTTTAGCCTCAGGCTGCCTTTGAACAGCAATGTGGGTGCCTGAGGGTGAGCCAAGAGAGGGAGCGCAGCTGTTGCCTTATCCTGCTCCCTGGCACACGCTTGCTATAAACAGCATAACTCCAGTCTGTGCTGAGGTCAGTGTGATTCTGCTGGCAGCTGATGGGCCAAACGTGTCCCACAGTATGATTTCACCTAGCCTGTCGTCTTTCTCTCAGGAGTGCTGCAAGTACCTTCACTTTTTCCTGGGAGGTTGGGGTGGCTATAGAGGCATGTCAGGAGCAAAAGCTCCATCACTGTAGTCTGCAAGGAGGGACCCAAAGCTGGGACATTAATTCTGACACTTAAAAGTATTGGATCACTGTGTCATGGTAAACTGTGCTTGCTTTGTTTATCCTTCGTAGTATTCAGCCTGACAAGGTAAATGATTCTGCTGTGGTGTTCAAGGTGGCAGAACTGAAACTTTTCAGATATTCTCTGGTAATGCTTCCGAGCATTTAAACTTTCATCTAAGTCAGTAGTTCAGCAACAGTTATGCCTTGGAGCTTAAAGCCAAATGGGATTCACAACTTTAAAAAATGTACCCCAGCTTTTATTACATTGAAAGTACATGATCCCAGCCTTGGTAAGCACGCTCTTTCATTGACCGAAGCGGGCTCTGATGACAGGCACAAATCCAAAACAGTAATGGCACTGTTAAGACTACATCCCTAGCTTTCTGCTGATCTGGGGTGGTATAGCTAAATCCAGTATTAAGGGCAGTACCCTAGTTTATCATAGCTGAACTTGTGCATGTATAGCTGTGTCCACTGTAGCATATACTGCTTTTCTGCTTAAATTATGTTTAAAAATTCTTCAATATCTCTTTAAAGTAAGAAACAAATGGTAGTTGTAAATAGAATAATCTTGAAGTGCTTTTTAACCCTGTTTCACTCAGTATAATTTTTTTTGTTTCATTTTGTATCAAGTTATGGAAGGAAATGTCTAGACTCTCTGCTGTTTGTTTTTTTTCTTCTCCCGTTTAGGAAAATATGCCTTCATGCACAGAACTGTAGCTCAACCACTGATGGCCATTGGCCTCTCCAACATTTTGAGAAATGTTGTTCACATAGTACCTAAAGCTTTTGAAGTCTAAGCCCAAAATGCATTAGTTCTGGAAAACAAACACACACCCATGTAAATAAGCATGATGATGAGCCTTCCCTAAAACTCTTCAGTTTCCTACTGGTGTCAGCAGTGTTTTCCATGAATTGTCGTACTCCATTGCCTCCAGGCCTGTCAAAAACAGAGTTGTAGATTCATGAAACTGATTGTGGGGAAAATAATATGGGAGTTACTTGGTTTACACTTGGGATACTGACTTATTTGCCACTTGATTGCCTTCCTCTCTCCTCCCTGCTTTAAATTTGTTACAAATATTTAGTAGCTAGCTCAGCCAGAAGAAACTGTATTGACAAGTGTCTTTGCCTTAGCAATCACAGAAAGGCTGCAGGTTTTGTCTAATGCAGAAAAATATCTGCCCATAATAATTTCATTCAGGTGAGACTAGCTGCATTAACTCTCCTGTTGCTGCCTTTCCTTCACAGCAGTTGAAGAAAGAAAAAGGATTTTTTAAATTTTTTTTTTTTTTAAATTCTGCTAACTTGTGCGTGTGTTGAGGGGAGAGATTTCTTGTTAGTTTTGCCTTTGCTCTGAGAGTGACAAGATGAAACTGGAGTTGGGAATTGGTAAATGAAAACAGTACAAGGCTGTATTCTGTCTGTGTGTTGCTTTCCAATGGTGCTAGACCAGTCATCTCTGCTGCTCTAATCTTAGTCGATAATAAAAATTTGCAGGAGAAAAGCTAATGTTTACAATGGCGTTACTGTTTGGCACTAGGCTTCCTTACTTAGCAGAGCTTCTGTGTGCACAATCATGTTTAACAGAGTAACTGTCCACTTTTATCAGCATCATCTCTGTCTTCTGTGGAACTGAGTTATTTGTTTCAGATATTTTCTTTGTAAGCGGATGCTTAACATGCTTCAGTCTTTAAACCCAGTCTGAGAAAAGGACATGATTATCAAGCTCAAAGCCAGACATTGTGCCTGTTCCTACTGCTGTTGTTCATGGTCCTTAAGATAACTGACGAATTATGGGTTGTTGTCAGGTAGAGAAAGTATGCAAATCAGAATGAAAGGAAGTCTGAAAATGGTTGAGATGGATTTTTTTGTTTTCATGGTAATTAAGTTTCAGAGTTGATAAACTTACCTTTTTGCTTATTATAACAACTACAGAACAAAACTAGGCAAGTCTTCATCTAGTTTTTGGAAAACCAGAAACTGTCTTGACTTTCTGGCTTGCAATCAAGGCACAAAAGAATGCTTGATTTTTTTTTTTTTTTTTTTTTTTTACCCTTTAATGCCTCTTCAGATTCCTTGTTTTGAGTAATGATTGCCTCTGAGAAGATATAATACAACTTCTGAGAAGAATAACAAGTTAATTTCCTTAACTTTTGGTATTTTGGTCAATTTTAAAGATGGATGTTCAGAATTTAGGATCTTAAATCTAAACTTTCTTGCATACTCCCACCATGACACATTTACAAGGTACACATTAGCAATGTACTGTTGATCCTTTTCCTTCAATATGACTTCAAATTTGAGTTTCCACCTTACAGTCCCTAAAAGAGGTGGCAGTTGCTATTCTGTCCTGTCTGTTTAATAAATCTGTGGGGCCTCAGATCTGACTTTGGTAGTTGCTCAACCCTAACTTGGACTTGTATTTCATCAAAGCTCATAAAGCTTTAGGGATTCATGTAAAATGAATGCTGCAATGTGTTGAATAGATCCTTTCCTCCTTCTGGAGCATATGCTACTCTTCATGAAAATACTCCCTGTTGTCACAATCCCTGAACACTTTTAACAAATCCTTTGAAAAATATGCTGATTTAGTCTTGTCTTGCAAGCCTAACACTTAATTCCAGCTAGTGAACAGCAGCCAGACTAGTGCCAAAAGAAAAAACAGTAAATGCCCACTTTCAACAGCATTTGACATCGTCTGATAGCCTGGCTGTCTCATAGTCATACTGCAGAACACAGTAAAAAAGATGGTTCTAATGGTGCGGAGGCAGCCTTGTGGCTGGCCTGGCCACAAGTAAGAACTATGCTGTAAAAGCACAGACCCAGTTTTCTGGCCTGGCCCATAACTACATGACAGTCTGTCAGAGCACTGATTCCAGGTATTCTCCAGCAGAATTCAGTGAATGTGGCTAGTAACATCCTTTGTTTGGAAGCAGCGTAATGCAGGGAACTATGTTCTGTCGTCTTTTGTATCTTTGAGGTTGGTAATAAGATAATCATGAGACGTACTCAATTACCAAACAGCATCCCAGTGATGCTGATTTTTTACATACAGTCTGTCACAGTTAATACCATTGCTGTGATTATGAGAACTTAATCTTTGAATGAAGGCTAGTTTAGTCAAGTGAAATCAGGCAGTATCAGAACTGATGGGAAGATTCTGCTGATGTATGCTGAAGGCACACAGCCCATGTGCATCAAAATGCCTCAGGACTCTGTACAGTGTTTGGATAACCTGATAACACAGATTTCCAAAACATTTTCTAAGAAACTGCTTGCCATCTGAAGAACACCTGAATTACTGCTGTGAAGTTCTTTTTTCCTCATTGCATCTGAAACTGTGCTTGTAAAACCAGCACACGGACTCTAGTGATACAAAATTCAGTGTTCTGCCTGCTCCATGGCTCAAGACTGACTTACAGGCATAGGCATACATACATACATATACAGAATTCAGAAATCTTCAAAAGGGAAAATTTGCTTAGTAGAAAAACTTGCACATTAATAAAGATGCTCACTGTTTCTGTAGCGCCCCCCCCCCCCCCCCCCTTTTTTTTTTCAGTTTTGTTTTTATTCTTCTTTGCTGATCATCCCCAAATCTGACTGTGGTCTTTCCCCAAAATAATAAGAAGAGGATGCTCCATCAAGAAGTGCCAGAGATTTCATGAAGTCTGTTTGGGACTTTGGACAATGAAAGTACTTACAGACTGCTGATTTGAACAGCAGTATAAAAACTTCAGCTGTGGATTCAGTTGTGTGATAAATAGAATGTTGCAAGAAATCAGCTTCAAAACAATACTTGTAGAGTTAGATTAGCTTTTGTCTTGTAAATTTATCTTGGGATTTATTAAAAAGAGGAAAAAATACACCATCAAATACTTAAACTGAGATACTGTCAGCATCCATGCTAGGATTTATCTTGTGACAACTTTATGTGTATGTATATTTTGAGGCGAACCATCCTACACTACATTTAATAAATGCTCGAGACCATGTTTAGGGGCTTGTTGTAAAATCACAATTTAATGTGATTCATTGTGTCTGATGAATCACAATTTGGAAGTACTGATATTTCTCTGACTCTAGAGAGATCCTATGATGATTAGCTTTGGGTATCTTACTTTTAGTTATAATCTTAGTTAAAGTAGGGAAATCTAGAATGGATCTGCGGTGATAACAAACAAGCTGTGTTCATGCTTAATATTCCCTGTCTACACGCTGGAAGTAATAATGTGTAATGTATTTATAGGATAGTTAAAGATTAAGAAGATAATGGTTGTGACTTGCTTTGGAAAGGCCAGCTACTGAAATTCTAGATTCTGTTAATCACTACTTAGTGCCTTGAAATAGATTTTTCTCATTTTTTTAATGAATGTTGCCCATTTTTGGTATTATAGTGTTCAGTGGTACATGAGGATTTTTTCAGTAGTGCATGCAGTCTTTTAGGCTGGCACATAAAGCTTGTACTGTTTACAGGAAAGTTAAAAATAGCAGATAGAATCCACATCTGCCCAGCATCCAGAATATTAAATCAGGAACTCTGTATCTATATGTGAGTGCAAGTCTCTTGGCTCACAGAGGATGCTGTGGCTTTATGTAAACTTTATTTTCATTTGCACTTTAATAATACTGCCTTTCCTCAATTAGCATTTTCTCTGTGCATAATTTATTGTGCTTTTATGTGGGTCCTAAATGGCAGTCTAGGAGGCTATCAACATCAAGAGGAAATCTGTAATCTAGTTATGAGGTGGGATACCTCAGTTTGGTACGTACAAGTTCCCAGTGCTATTCATAGAGATGTCTCTTGATGGTTTTTGTTTTGTTTTGTTTTTTTTAATATTTGGGAAAAATAAGAGACTCAGAGTAGGAAAGTCTCCTTTATTTTCGTATGCTATATTTTTAATTCTTAAAAGAATAAAGGTTTTAGCTTAATCCAGATTTATGAACTTTAATGTACTGAAATCTTTTTTCTTTCCATTGTAGTGCCTTTTATTTTGATCTCTCTTCTTATCTCTTACATTTCTTTGGGCAGAAGATAAAGCTTAGCATAATTTTATGTTTTCAAATGTTTTTGATATATGTTGTTGGCCAGTGTGTGACCTGTTGGAGATGTGCAGATTTGGCAGTTTTTTTCTGCTCCCCAGCCAAGGTATTCAACATGAAATCATGGGTGACTCTCAAGTGGTTTAGTTTGGATAAATATCTAAAAGTTTGGAGCTTATCTAAACCTCCTTGGCCTAGAAATTGATTTGCCTGCAGTCGGGGAGGAAGGAACAGCCTTTCTTGTTGAATTTTGTACTTTTCTTAATTTCACTTAGGCCAGATTATCCCGTAAGTGATCTTTTTTTTGATACTTCATTCCCTTTCATTGCCTTTTATGACCCAGCGTAGGAAGTGCAGAGGTGTAGGAAAAGTTAAATAAAGTTCACCTTTCTCATTTTTCCCCCCAAACTACAGGCAAGGTTCAAGTTAGGTTCAGGGTTGGGGTGTTTTTTCTGTACACTCTCTCAACTGGCTAGCTCAGCTCTAGTAAACATTGCAGTGGAAATAGTCTCATGTGACGCTTGGCAAACTGCTGGTGCGGCAGGCAAGTGTGAAGCGCCTGTTTTTAATTTACTCAGCTGTTTCTTTTCTTCTCTGCTGTTAAATAGGGCAGAGAAATGACAGATTCTGTAGAATTAGTAGGCTCTTTGGCTTGCAGAGAAATTTTAGGAAATAATGCTATCCTTAATGACCTGGCATAGTGAAAAGTATGTATGATGTGAGACATCTACTCATTATGGCTGTGTAGCATCTATGTCAAATTTTTTAATATACTGAGAGTATATAAACAGGGAAAATTATTGAACAGGTATCTTTCTCAGATCATCTGTGATGGGTAAGTATTTTTGTAGTGTCCTGGATGTGTAGATTCGGAAGCCTTTTTCAGTCAGTGATAATGAATTTGGGAAAAAGTGAAGAGTGACTTCTGGAATCTTCATTTGCCTAATGTCTGTGAATAACAAAAAGGGAAACAAATGTAGATTATTTAAATACTCTTTGAGAAGTTTTGAATGCTGCTTTGTTAGTATTCATTTGGGTAAAAAGATGAAATGAGCACATGGAAAGTGCAAATATCTGTCTTTTTTGAGGTAGGATTCAGGTGTATTGATTGCTCTGTAGATGCTTAGCTATTTTGCAGATGGAATACTACAGATGCTAAATCAGTATTTGAGTTGTTACTCATGCCAAGGTACAATTGAATGATAGAAGGGAATAGCTTAGGTAAAATATTAGGAATTTTCTTCTCTCTAAAGGCATTGGGTTTGTTACAAACTACCTTTAAAATGAGGGCTGTTTTTCAAAGCCACTTTCTGTGTTCCAGTGGGGTATGTTGATTATTTTTTTTTTCCCCTGAAAAGCAGAATCTTAATAACTGCATGGTCACCAAGTCCATCTTTGAAATCTCAGTTTATGTGACTAGGCTAGCATCATGCAGCAGCTGTGGGGTAGAAAGAAGCAGGGATGGAATTCAGTTTCACAGACAAGCATTCAGCTGCTTAAGCCATAATACTGCCCTTTCTCTTCCTGCAATCTTGTCAGTCTCTGTCATGGTGTCACTGCTCATCTTCTGCAGCCAGAGGCAGGTGGGAACTGCTTTGTTCACCACATACCCCGCAGTCACTTGTCTGCTGTGAGCTGTGGTGTTTGTCAGCCTGCGATAGCAAATTGCTTTAATTTACTTTTTCTTCTTTCATTTTTTTTCTTTTAACTTCTGTTGGGTGCACACTTACAAGGTTTAAATAACAGCCACTGTAAAGTTAAGTACTTTGTTTTGGCACTCAAGAAATACGATTATAAAACAGTGTGGATGACCATATCTAAGAGGTGTTTGTGTGGGTACTATCTCAGCCCAGAGTCTTTTCTACTACTTACAGAATCGGATTTTTTTAGTTACAGATGCAAGTATGTTTTATTGTATGATATCTAAAAAGTGAGTTTTCACAAAATTAAGTTTTTAACCTTTATTTCTTTCAATTGTTGTAAAGTCTAACAGTTTCTTAAAGTACTTTTCCAGGAGGCTAGTGGGAAGCTGGTAGCTTGATACCACTCACAGGACTGATCAGTTGCAGTTGACAGCGCTTCTGTCTGCTACTGTGCTAGTACTAAGTTAGGCAGAAAGTATCAAGTCAATTATAGGTTGAAGGATAAGGGGAGGATAGAATGGGAAGAGAGAGAATCAGAGATCATGGGTCATGGGAAAGAGGTAGGAGTTGCAGGCAGGCATAAGCGTTCATCTGCCTGAGCCATGAAACTGCTCAAATGGCTAAGATCCAAGTGATGAGATCTCTGTCTCAGTTTCTAACCCAGGAGCTTGAAGGCTGTAGTTTTACAAAGAAATGGTATAAATATTGATCTCTTGTGCATGTCACAACTTTCAGAATTCATTTATTAGCAGTGTGCAGACCTTGGCAGGACCCAACTGATATGATTGTGGTTGGTGACTTTTTCGTCCCAGAGTGGGTAAATTTTTACATTCCTTCCTCAAGGAAGGGTAGCTGTGCAAAGAGGTGTGTACTGGGTGAGTTTCCAGTGACAGTGTGTGTGGACATTCTTTTTTTTACCTCTCACACCACTGTGAGTTAGCTCCCTCAGACTTGAGGCTATGTTGTTCCCAGGACCTCACAAGCTATAGTATGAAAGCAGAAAAAAAAAAAAAGAAAAAAAAAAGTCTGTTACTAGCTTTAGTATGAATGTCATTGCCTTACAGGGAAATGTAATGCTTATATTTGGCTTGAAGGTAATTGTACTGAGAATTTAATTTGTGTATAAACTTCATCCATAGGCCCAGAGATTATAGTCACTGCTTCAGTGTAACTAAACAATCAGGTTATATGAGTAGCAGAAAAGACTCTCAGCTGAGATAGTACATGCAAAAACACCTCTTAAAGAACAGTCATCCACGCAGTTGTATAATCATATCTATTGAGTGCCAAAACAAATACCATAAGCTGGGATCCACAAATGATCTCCCAATTTATGGAAAACTCAAGCAAGAGTTACGCGTTTCAGATACTCCTTTGGAAATCTTAGCAGAGGGTTTCAGTTGTGACAATCCTTCCTTTTCTTTCTCACAGGCAGAGAGACTGCGGGTATAGTGCTGATGAGAAAGAGCTGTAGTCCTTCTCCGTTGGCCGCCAATTTGTTGGTCGGCTGGTGGGAACATCTGCAGGGAAATATCTGCTGAGATATCATTCTTGACTGAAATGCCTTAATGGCTAATGAAATTCTTCAAAGCAGAGCTGCGAGACTCTATGCAGGGGGTTCATAGCACTGAACACCTTCGATGTGGGTGTCTGCAGTCGGCTTTGACTCCCTTCATAGTTAGTGGAGAGAAATGGGCAGTTCTGGGCTGCAGTTCATCTCATGCTGAAGTAGACTTCTGACAGATCAGACGAACGGTGCTCTAAAAGTGCTTTTCCTCTCTTGGTGTTGACAATGAAGGGAGCAAGGACTGTCTCATCTGAGACCAAACATCTCCCTTGTGACTCTGACCAGCTCACTGCTGAAATCTTAGCTTTGGAACAAGCAGTGTTTCATGAGGCTAACAAGTACTTCCAGACAGCCTGACTTGTCTGACAATTTTCTGTTTTGGTGCTTGGAAACACTAACGCTTCTTAATTTGGCATGAGAGGATGTTTAACATTGGCCAGAAGAAGTTCTCCAACACAGTCTCAGAAATGACTGGGTTGTTTTTAATTAAATCTTTTATAAAGAAAAAAAAAAACAACCTGAAGCAAAGACTGTCAAAGTTAAAAAGGACTGAAAGCAAAGCTTTTTCATGGAAAACATTAAGCAACTTCTAAGCTTAGGCATACACTGTTTTCAGTGAATTGTGTATTTCCTAACTTCTGCAATTCAGTATTGCAAGAAAAGCTCTTTGAGGATTAGTTCTTTGTTTTCTTCTTTCCCTAAACTGCCAACTGTACAAAAAATAATAAAGTCTTCTTTATTGCCTTGCCTTGTTTGAAACTTAGTTGTACTGTGAATTTAATTATATTTAAGAAACACCTACAATGTTTCTTAAAGCTTTTGCTTTTGGTATCCAAAGTTTTTGGAAGAATCCTTGCTTCCATTCAACAAAAAAGTTCCTAATATGCAATTGCAGGGGAAAGAATTGAAAGCTTCAGGTGATGTATCTAATGAATAAGGAAACCCCAAAACCTAAAAATAGATGAGAAGTCAGGTTACAGATCAACCCCTAGAACTGGCAGTGTTGCTCACCTGCTGTAATTTGTTCTGTTCCTTTTAACTAAAGTGCAGTTTCTTGGGTGATTTAATTTTTGGAACAAATGGTTATTTTGATATTAAGGAACATGTATCAATTATAAATATGGCACAAATACTTTGTCATAGTTTAGAAAAATGAATAGTTTTAGAAACTAGTTTCTCCTGAGTTGCAATAAATGCCACTGGAGCATGAAAAATATGTTCTGGTTCTATTTTTAATGTGTGTTCCATGTACCAGAGGACAGATGAAAGATGGTGGTATCTGAGTACAACTGTAAAGTAACACCACAGTGCTAACATGAGTAGTGGCTGTAATGTTTGGATCTGAATGTAACCCTGTTGTGGAGTTTGTTGTATGAAATGAGTACTTGTACAGAATTATGAAAGCCAGAGATGAGCACTGGCCCCTCAATCTTGTCTGTGCTGTTGTTTTGGATGATTTTGGATGATTTGTCTGATTTTCACTGTATCCTGAGGGTTGATTTTGCTGGATGGGAATTGCCAGTGAATGTTACAATGTCATATGTTACTAAGATAGCCTAAGACTAAAATTTTCAAATGTTGTTGCCAAAGGCTGGTATTTGAAATCAAAAGGAAAAATGGTTACAAGTGAGAACTGATCTCACGAACAAGAAGTTTCTTTCTGGTTATGATTAAAGTAAATATTTAAATATGTTTTTTGTATTCCTTACCTACATTAAAATGCTTTCAGGGTCTGTGTACGTGTTGCTGTGCTGGTTGCATTCGTTACTGGTTTCACTCCAGCTGCCTGTGCCTCCGTTTCTTCCACACTGGATTATTCTGCTGGCTCCTTCTTTGGACTTAACATTTCACCACCTGCAGGATGGCTATCCAAAAATCTCTTGTTCCTGTGCCATTTCAGGCTGCTGGGGCTTCTCCCAGTGGTTTGAATGGAAGCCGTATGAGACACTCTTGTGATCTATACATGAAAAACAAGTGTATGGGTTTCCTTATCTCCACTTTCAGAGTGTAATCCAGGCTATGACTTGGTAAGTTCTAACCATTCTGGTAGTTTAAAAACTGCTGTATTTCAGCTTTTTGCCTTTGGTAGCTGAGAGGCTTAAATTTGAGCACTCCAAACTTTTTAGGTGTGTAGGAAGGAGGAGATGCCTTGCTGGGCCACATGAAAGGACTCTCTAGCATGTACCCAAATGCTGTGGTTAGAAACAGACTTGAATGTCAACTCTTCCTCCTCCTCCTCCTCTACGTGCATGTGCCTGCTTTCCACACAAAGGCAGTGGGTCAGCTGGATCTGGGCTGTGAAGTGCTAGTTGGACCACTTTGCTTAACGCAGCTGTTCCCAGATTTGTCTCTGGAGGTGGGACACTGCCAGTTTTAATGTGTTTGTGTGTTAGGTGGAGCAAAACAATTGTCCTAATTGTTGCAGTTAGTAATGCTGCCATGTAGTGGAAAGGCTCATCTGAAAATTAAAGTTTTTCGGTTTTCTAGGAACGGCAGGCCTCTGGATTTGCCTGGTCTCTTCAGGACAGTTATTTAACAGCTGACTTCCCTTAACCAAGAATGCTGTTTCTGCTCAGCTAATACATAGTTAAAATTACTTCTTCAGCACTCACAGTATTCACATTCACAGAGCAGAATGACTTCATGGGGAAGGATGTGAAACTGTTTTCCAGAGCAAGAGTTGACACACAGAAAGTAAGAAATGCAAAAGAAAGGTCTGACTTTCCTCCTTGTGTTTGCTGTTCTGATAATGTTGGCTTTCATGAGGGCTGCAATTGTTAGGCTTTTTTTCCTTTTTCCTTTTTTGCTTTTTTATCCTAGGTGAGAGGAGCAGAACTGGTACATTTTGGTGTGTGGTGCACCTTTCTCACCAATAGATCATTTTGTAACATAAAACTTGTGGCAGATGAAGGTAAGATTAAAGCCACAACTGAGTAAAAGGCGAATGACAAGCTCAGTCTGAGAACACAAATTAGAGGTGTTGCCCTGTTTTTGATAAAACATGTGCCTGAAATTGCCACTTTACAACAGTCCTTTTGTTTTCCTGAGCAAACAAACGATGGATGAGCACATTTCAGAATTGTTGCCATTTGATGCCCAGGTTTTCAGAATACTAACTTAACAAATCCATTAGAACTGTCAAAAGTGAGATCTAAGTTTAGATTTTGCTTCATTTTATAGTCAGAGTGGGTGTGGATGGATAATACACCAGAATCAGAATCTAATTTTCTCTGTTGTCTTCCCAAGATAATAATCCTTTAAGAATAGTGAATTAAAAATTATTTGACCAATATTAAAGTTGTCTTATTTCTCCAATTTGTGATTGGTGTCATTAATAAAACCTCAAAATCTCACTGTTTTTTCTTCAGTGCTTAGTATATATCAACAGAAAGAAATCTTCTTTTTTCCCAAATTAATATGAGGATTCATACCTAATTAAATTCTTAAATTTCCTGTCCTTTGAGTTCTCAATTCCTTTGGCCTGTGAACTAAACGTTCTTTCCAAAGGAAGTGCCCTCACTGTATCAGAAAGCTTCAGACCTCCAATGTGCATGCTTGTGTTTCCTTTTCTGAAGCAAGAAATAGGCTGAAACTTGTAGTCAGACTCCAGCCACAATTGAATTCTTGTGCAAAAGTTGATTGCAGCTTATAAGAACAACCTTCCTTCTTAAAGGTGCTTTGTAAGCAATTGCTAAACTATTACAGTTAATTTTAATTTAGTATTTATACAAAAGCGCAGTACTTGGTTTTAATTTACAAGAAGTTAAGCTTAATCTGAAATATATGAAATGGTTTTTAAGAAGTTGTTTAATGTGATTATAATATGTACAAGTCTATATTGTGGGATAAATCATTGCTACCTACTTGGTTTTTATTTTTGTGACCAATTCTGGCCCTATAGCAAACCAGTGAAGTTAGCAAAGTTCGTGCTATACTATTGCAAACTTGGAGAGGTTTAATTGAAATACTCTTGGTTTCAACCAGAAATTTGTAAATTTAGAAAAAAGTTGCATGTTTATGTCTCATGAGACTTTTATCTTCTAAGGCAACTTCTGGTTATATTTTTGTGTTTTACTTTGTGATTGGAACAAACTTTTTTTTAAAAAATAAGAAAAGTAAGCAGATTCTTACAGAATAGCATGTTTTAGAGCAGTGAGATTTTAATAAAACTTGATGCATTGAGAGAGCCATAATAGCATCACAAATGTTGACAGTGGTTTTACGCTAAAATTGGCTTGTGTTTAGGATCTAATGGAAGGCACTGACAGTTTGCCGATATAACAAACTGTGCTGAAAAACTACCTTAACAGTTTTGTTGGTAGTTACTACCATGCTTTATTGCTTTGAGCTATTCCCTCTCTCAGTTTCTGGGAGTACAGGGTGTATTAAAGTTGAGAGTGTGCTTTTTGTTTTAGCTTAAATGAAAGCTGCAAAGGTTCCTAGTTTTCAAATACACTTCAAATTTTACCATAATTGTTTCCTCATAAAAACTTTGCTATTCTTTCTTTTAAAGGACCATGCAATCATGCAGAAAAAAAATTGAATGTGCATCCTGAAGTTATGGATTCTTGAAGATAGTTATGATGATTTTTTTTTTCTTTAGGAGCATTGTTGTTCTTCTGAAGAATAATTTTGACAGTTTCCTCCAGTGGATTTCAAGGATAACACATTTGTTTATTTACTAACTATGAAGGACAGTGATGCAAATAGCCAATAATCTGAAGCAATAGTAATCTGAAGGTTCATAATTTACCAGGATGCTAGTGAATAACAAGGAGCAGAGTTCTGCAGTTTCCTTCAATAAGGTTTCTGTTATCATGTTAAGATTTTTTTTTTTTAACTCTATTATGTATAGATAGGTTCCAAATGCGGAAAAATAATGAATCTATAATAATGGACTAAGGTTCTTGCTCTCCACACAGATAAGGCTGGATGGAGGTGAGTCTTAGGTTAGAAGTTGAAAGCAATACAGACTTTTTCTGACTTTTTCTTCTGTTAGGCCTCCTGGATTTCATTTAACTTTCAGCATATTTCAGGCTATTTCTTAATTTTCTCTTGTTTACTACTTTTAACTTACAAATCCCAAAACCTGGTGCCAAAATTTTCCTTTTGTTGTTGCTAGCAATGCCATAAATCATACAACAGTCACATGAAGACTTGTGATTCACTTAGATCATTAAATTATATGATGCCTTCAGGTGCATTCCAGATAGAGAAATAAGTCCTCTGGTTTTAACCTGTGTAGTAATGTTTTTCCTGTTGAAGTATTTATTAGTTTCATAGTCTCCTGTTTTACCACAAGTATTGATCTCTAATCTTCATTTCAGTTGTCATAGTTATTTATCGCTTCCCCTCTCTGGTCTCTTAAGACACCCTAGTGTTAAAATATGTAAACTGTAGTATAAGAAATTATTTATGTGCCATCTGCTGCAACAATGCAGAGACCTAATCAAGGTTGTACTAGTAATACTGATGAATTACCTTAATGCACTAAAAAATATACAGATAGCATAATTGTTTTACAATGGAAACAAAAGCTTAGACAAATTAACTGCAATCAGATACTTAATGAAGTGAGGTCTATTTTTGGGTTCATGACAAAAGAGAACTATTTTCAGGATGAAAATAGTTTCATGCGCAACTACAAGAGAACAAAAAGAGTTGAAAAGATCTCTTAAGAAGAAATGACGAAGGACACATTTTTATGGGTATGTTCTTTTGAATGTGAGTTGCTGCTGCAGAAACAAAGCAATGAGTTTAGATGTTCTGTTCCAGAATCATCCAAAATTGGTCATGTGCAACATTAAGCACATCTCCAGACCCTCTGGTGGATGCATTGTAAAGGTCTTTGTACTTTACTTGGAAGTCTTCTGCCTTTACAGAGGGGCTGTACCTTCCCCTGCTCTCTTTCTTTCTGAACATGGGAAACCATATCCATTGGTCTTTTAGACCTATGTGAAATGTTTCATTATTCACAATTCCTCATTTTTTCACAAATGTTTCGTTCAATTCAAAATTCCGCATTCATTACAAGATTTGATCAAAGTTGGCATTAGCTCTTGTTTCACACTTGTCTATAATGGAGGAGGATGAACCTAAATTTGGAAGGGGAAGCCCAGAAGTATGTTTGGCTGAACAGGCTCTCCTGATATGGAGGATGGGAGTTGAGGATGAAGTATGATTGACTTATGTTTCTATTCATAAATCAAGCTTTGTGAAGCAGATACTAGTGTTGTAGTATTTCTTTTTATGTATCTCAGGAAGTTTAAGGGAATTTTTGTCCCTTATCAGCCATACTAAATATGTGGTTGAAGTACAGGGCCCCATGTCTGTGTTTAAAGAACTGTAGATGAAAGATTTTAGCATAAACCATAAGAAAAATACAGGACAATTGAAACAGAAATATTTGTGGTGTCACATATTAGCATTGTTCATTGAGTGATTCACAAAACTGCTTACACCAAGAAGAGAGCTGTAACCCTGAAAACAGTAGTGTTGGGGAATGTGCTTAGACCCAGTGATCAGTGACACTGAGCACCGTACTCTCAGCACCCCGTGCACTGGATAAGTCTTAGGGATCTGCTTCTTTAATAAGCATTTGTTGTTGGTCCTCTGTTCTCCGCCTAAATTTGCATTTATTTCCTGGGCCCACGGGACTCAAGCTACATTTCATTAGCACATTAGTAAAGCTAGTTTGTAAGTAGATCTCTTTCCTCCCTGCTCCAACTCTGCTGCTGTTCCTGCTGGAGAGGGTCTTGGAGAACTCCCTGGGAATGCAGCTGCTCATCACTGCTCTAGTCCACAGCCACTGGCACTTCTGATGCTCTGCTTCTGTCCACTGTCATTTGCTTCTGTGTCATCCTTGACTCCCATGATCAGACTGGATCCATTCAATTATCCTCCTGGTTTTTTTTTTCACTTACACATGCGTATTTTTGTGATACCATCTTCATCCCTGCTAGTCTTCAATTTGTTTTATTTCTATTTTATTTTACCTTATTCACACCTGTGTTCACAAGGTGTGAATAAACAAGAAAACTCATTCTCATAACTCTTCATTTGTCAGTGTGAATGAATATCTAAGTGATTAATAATTACCCTTTTTAATGCAGATGCTTACTTCTGTTCTTATGTCCATTTAATGGGTTTCCGATACTACTTACGTTGTTACCTAGCAGCAGTCAACAGAAGACAAATTTCAGTTGTAGACTACTACATATGGCAATGAACTGTGTATAGCCTTGTTTCAATAAACTCTGTTACGGATCATTGCTCACATTGTATTGTAAAATGCAATATTTGTGTGCTACATGAACACATTGTCTAAATTATCTTACCAGGATGGTGGTTGTGATTTCACAGCACTCTGGTTCCATAAAAACAATTTATACAAGTGCTAAAAACAGTCTAAGCTCTTAGACTTTTTTTTTTTCCTAGATGGTATTTGATTCTAGGTCTGCTTGTTAGTTTGTCTTAACTTTTGTTTTATAGATCATTTATGTTTTCCAAAATGATTTTGTAATATTGGGGTAATCTAGATTGGATGTGTTTATGGAGCTGGGGTTTACTGCTTCAAGCCTGCTCAGTTTGTGTGACCCTACAGTGTGCAGTATACCAGGAATTTTGTCCATGCTGTAGAGAGCTGGCTAAACAGGAACTGGAAAGATCATCAGTAGATGGTGCAGGATTTGAGGTTCCACAGGGATAAGGGGATCTTCTCATGTTGCCATGATTTTGTGTTGGGGTTTTGGTTTTTTTGGGAGGAGGGGGGGTGTGTTTGGATTTTTGTGGTGTTTGTTTGTTTGTCTTGTTGGTTGTTTGTTTTTTTTTTTTTTTTTCTCTTGAATGGTGATGTTTTGGTCTTAAGGCAGGTCATTGTCTTTGGATTCAAAACGTTCCTTGTGCTTTAACAGGGAGTCTGTTAGTAACCTGAGGGACTGGCTGACCCAGTGTGGTGTGTTAGCATAGCCTGATGGAATTGTACAGGAGTGTATATTCATTACAGGCTTTTCCAAGAACTTGCATACTAAGTATGGGGTATTGATTCTTGTGATCTCTAACCTCGGTGAAGCCCAGGTAAACTGGCTGCTGTGTTTGGATCTTATACATCAGACCTGCTTTTAGATTTCTTGTTTACTAGTAGCTCACCCTCCTCTGTCATTCCGCATAGGTACAGACACTCTTTGTTACCCCTTCAGAGATGTAGGCTTTACTGCCCAGCTGCACTGAGTCTCTGGAATCTGTTTTGAACCTCAGACTCCCCTGTGGTTTCAATGTCAAGGCTCTAGTCTCATGAATACTTTGCATTTAAGTTCATCCATCTGTCCCATAGCGGTGAAAGCAGACAGACATATAGATACAGACCTTTAGAAAGCTTTAAAGCAAAATTTTCTTAGGTAGCATAGAGGATATAAGGATCAAGGAAAAAAACTCGGCATTAAATGTCCTCTTCTCCAGTTACCTCTCCTCTCTGTACTGGCCTTAGGCTTATATGAGAACCAAATCATGAACTCAGAATCTTTTGTCTGTCTCTCAGCTGTTCTGCATAATGTGGGGTATTTCTCTTTAGCTCTCTGTATAGGTCATCTTCCACTGACATACATTTTTTTACTTCCATTTCTGACTAGAATACTACCCAAGGGCAGGGGAAGTCTTGCTCTGACTACTTGTGGTTGAATTGCCTCATTCCTGCACCCTCCATCTTGAACATCTTGCCTGTAGCTTTTAAGAGTCAACTTTCACAGTCATTTCTTTTTCTACTGTTTAGGAATTTCCTGTTCTCCAAACCTCAGCGTCTTAAGATAAACTTGGTCTCACAGTTTTCCATAATTTTCTGCTACATTCCTGTTCTTAGAGGTTCTACCTGAAGGTTTGGAGCCTTCCATCCTATTAGGCATTCAGGCTGTCAGGCCTAGTTCAGAGAACAAATGCAGAACTGCTGCTTCACCCGAGGTATTCCTGATGCAGTGGTTTCAAAACCTCAAGCAGAATTCATAAATTCTGCCTCCCAGTTACTATAACACTGTGATAATTTCCTGAGTAGGTTCTTATCTTTTATATGAATGGTAAAATTTACTTGTACCATGAGAAAATTACCCTTATTTGAATATATTGATTTTGTCTGTCCAAATGTATGTCTAATTTCAGGATTTATTTTAAATCCTGTGTAACAATAAAATTGGTTTTAAAATGATAATTTTTTTTTAGCAATTCCCCCCTCCCTCTCTCATTTCAGATGTTGCAGTTGTGGACATGAGTGATATTTCCAAGCAACCATCACTGTTCTACCACCTTGGCGTGCGTGAAAGCTTTGACATGGCTAATAATGTTATACTCTACCATGACACTGATGCTGACACTGCTCAGTCTCTCAAAGTAAGGTTCTCACTTCAAAATCTGCTTCATTTCAGAAATATCTTTAAATACCTGATTCTGCAAATGTTTGTGTTTTTCTGAAACTTCCATTGAATGTGATTTCCTGATAGCTACATAACAAAATCATGCTAAGAAAAACAGCTGCTAGCAAAAATACTAATGATTAGAATAGTATAAAAGCTTGTTTATAAGAAAAGATCCATAGTTTGGTACTGATTTTGCTTCAGATGGTTAGACTTGGAAGTGAGAGTGTAGGTCTGATTTTTTTCCTTCCTTTCCCTCTTTTAATTAGAGTACATGTAAAAAAATGTTATGGCCTGTATAATAATGACACTTGAACAAGGGCTGTATTGCAGTCTACTCCTACTATTGAAGCACTTCTGTCAGATGAGTTTTGTATCTCCTAGGTGCTGAGTAACTAAGACTACAGGAATCTCCTTTTTATTGCTGTTTGAAGATGAGAGATCCTCACCAAATCTTTTTATAGGCCTGTTGTTCATTTTTATAGTAGGATAATACATACTACAGATTTAAGTCCTGAAATTGCTGTTCTGGATGCAAGTCATATATTGTGGATGTTTGTGTCTTTCTCAGTGCAGGTTCTCTTTGGTTTAGATCCCATTTAGACTTTGATCCTCTGTATCATCACCTACTGCTGCTTTTAATATAATCCATTTTCTTGCTACCTTCACTGAGAGCAGCGTTGTTTATGCTTTGTGGTTTTTTCCTTTTTTTGAGATATTGCCTCTTGATACTTTATATTTTTCACACCATCAATGTCCAAAAATCCTTTTTTGAATTCTCCAACTTCTCTTGATCCTATAAGAATATTAAGTTTAATCTTCATTTTGTATGAGTCTCCTTCTCTTTTCCCAGAAAAGCTCTCTTCTGTCACAGCTTCTCTTTCTTCTTTTCTGCTCTCAATGTCATCGATTTTACTCTGATGTGTCTAGTATTCCATACTTCCTTCCTTCAGGTAGTGTGGTCCACATACACATTCACATTCCATGTGACCTGGAGTCACAAGAACTCGGAGTTGGAGCCTCTCTCACTCTTTGCTCAAAGGGGTTATCTGTATGGATAAGCGCTAAGGCATACTTGCATGCCCGCCATTCCTTTAGCTAGTCGGGGTGGGCAGGCATACAACTTCTCATCCTGCATTGTTAATATACCTGACTGCAAAGAGATCTTTCACTTTCATTTTTCATTAACACGTTTGCCTTTCTTTTATGCTGTCACTCAGATGTTCTGATCAACTTGGCAACTTGGCAAACTGGCACTCCCAAGGGTGTGCCAAAAGTTTGGGAAGTACAGGCTAGTCACCTTCTATTTGTCTTGGCCCAGTGAGGACCTCTGTGGATGGCTTTAATTTCTGCACTTTGTGCCAAGTACATATGCAAGCACCTGCTCCATAACTGGAGTGCTGAATGACCTCCAGGGTTACGTCCATCCATGGGTTGGATCTTCAGATTGGTTGTTGCCAGAACTTGCAAGTCTTTGCACTGTCAGTTCTGGGGCTTTTTATCTAAGCATGTAAACCTCAAGGACAAGTCTGAGGACCTGGGAACATTGGAGCGTGACTGGGTCACTTAAGGCTAGAAAAGCTATTATCTGCCTTCATCTCTCTTCTGCTAGGAACTCTGTCAGCGTCACTGATCTCTTCCTCATCTCCCAGTTGTTTGCATAACCTCCTTGGCCTACGTAGGCCCCTAGCATATCTTACTATGGGATCAGAAGGCTTGATTTAAGTTGCTGTAACCAAGTAGAAGAGATCCTCTGGATCAAGTGCTAGAATAGTTTAAGCAGGGCACTGGGACATGGTTCAGTCCTACCCTGATGTCCTTGATACCTCTTCTGCAATTGAGCCCCAGTTCAGTGTTCGATACCATTCAAATATGTTAATACACCTTTCTTAGGAATACTTCAGAAGGTAGACAGGGATTGTTCTTGGGTTCTTTCACAGAATCACAGAATCATATAGGTTGGAAAAGACCTTTAAGATCATCGAGTCCAACCATGTTCTTTCAGTGAAGAACAGTTCATGATACATTTCATGGCATAGGTGCTGGATAATTCTTAGAAGAGTTCATTTCTCCCTGCTGAGAAAGATCTTTGTCTGCAGTAGATAAAGCTCTACTGGAGATACTTGCTTAGCTAGGTAGACACATTAATTTTCAGATATGTGATATTTCAGATGTTTAAGCCTTCCATTGCTTTTGTTCTGAGATATTTTATTTGGCTTAAGGAGTTTAAGTTATTCAGTAATTCTGTTTAGGTTTGGTACCTTAATATGTATTTTTGACCATCTGCTCGTGTTTCTTTATTCTCAGGTTTATGACCGATTTGGTCAGGCTTTTTTCCCCTTCCCTTCAGGAATTTATTACTTTACTTGGATCTAGATTGCTGTGCATGCCTGTTAGGAATGGCTAGCCTAAGTGTTATAAAGGCAGTACTTATGACTGCTATTACTTCTACTGGGAAGATCTGTGAAGTTCAGGCAGCCTGACTTTATATAGCTTATTTCTTAGGACCCATCCTGAAATTCTCCCAGGAGTTGTCTCTTCAGTTTCACCAATATTCTTTCCAAAGCAACCTAGTTCCAAGCATATAAAAGAATACGTAATCTGTATTTCAAGAGGGTCATATTTGCAGAGCTAAACCTCTTAGATGGCCCCTGATATTTTGTCTGTTGTTGAGGAAAATGGTGCATGGGCATGATCATTTCTCTGCAGTGGTTGTCCAAGTGGATTTCAGGCTATCAGATGTGAAGTTACTCAAGCAGAATCATCTTAGGTTGTCAGAGCACATACAATTAAATTATATCAATAACCTTGCTTAGAAACAAGTCTATATCTAACATTTTTAGTGTGCCTTACCTGGAGATCTCTTTAGTTTCACCAAGCAGTGTTCATTGGACATGTAAGCCACCACACTAGAAGGAGGAGGAGGTTACTTACCAGCAGCTGGAAATCCTTGAGATCTGGTTTACATGCCCATTAGTTTATCATCTGCCTCATAGTTTCAATATCTCTCTTTAGATTTTGAGGTGAGAAGGATTAGGGTGTAGGAGGAGTGTGTTGGTCTGTGCCCATCCAGGTAGGAAAGGGACCTAAGTATCTTAAGGATACTCTTTCAGAGAAAAAAAATCTCCAGCTTTGAATGCTTTTGTCTCACAAATGCCCAGAGTGTGAGTGGGTACGTCGAGTGCTCAGCCTGAGAAACTCCAATTACTGGCAAGTACAACTTTCTTCATCTTCTGAGCACTTCTTTAAATAGGTTTCTTCTTTGAATGGTTAATTTTTTCCTAACCTGAACTACTAAGACTTTTCTTGATGTTGGTCTGTCCCTTTACTTGGAATTTGCTGCGGCAGGAAATCTGGATTATGCTGTGAAGAACACATCTGTGTGTATATATATGTATAGCAATTATTTTTATTGCACGTAGTAATTCCCAGTAAAAATGAATAAACATTTTTATTATCTTTTTTTTTTCTTTTCAGGATATGGTATCTCAGAAAAACACAGTAAGTATTAAATCCACATTCATTTTAAAACACCAAATGAGGATACTACATTTGAAGCAACTCTAATAACAAAGCTTCCAAGCATATATATGCTCTATTTGATTGAAGGAAGTCTGTTTTGCCTATATACAATTCAAACTAGTGGAAATCTTGTTGACTTCCTTTCCAAAGTAAAGCTAGATTAAAAAATTACTTTTCTTTAGAAGTTCCTTTTTAAGTTCTAGAAAAGTGCCAGTAGATGTATGTTATATATGTAGGTTGATAGATCAACATTTAAACTCAGAAGTTCAAAGTCTCTTTCTGCCTCTACCACTTTCACCCACTTATGCAAATATATATGTGTGTATAATATCTTAATAAGGGTTGCTGTTGTATCTCAAACAGCTTTGGCTTCTGCATACCCATCCTCTTCCTCACAAATTCACAGATTTTTACCTAGGAATGCACAAGCTTATTTCCCAAAGTAAAAATATTCTTACCCTTAATGCAAGTAAAACCAAACAAGTAAGTAAGCCTGAACCAAGATAAAATTTAGTGGTTATTTTAGGCTTATTGCAGTATGCCATGATATCTTAGACAGTTATATATTTTGTCATACTTCACATCATGTCAGTGGTTATTTTCATTAAACACTCTACACTGTTATTTTGAAGACAATTGAATTTGCAAAAATCTTAAATTTCCATTTATTCCTTTTTGTTTCCCCCTATTCACCACATGCTTTTATTTTCTTCTGAAGAATATTGATCAGGACTAAAGTAATAAAATGTTCTTAGAGTTTGCTAATAATTTAAAAGAGAACTAGAAAAAATAATGCATTAGTCACAGCAGTTTATATTGAGCTGCTGTTTATACTTGGCCGCAGAGCTGCATGTAGGCTAAAGATAGATCAGGTTGAGCGCATGAGTAAATCCAGGTTATTTTCCTGTCTGTCTCGGTGATCTTTGAACTAGTTTCACCTGTGGGGTGTGAACTGCATTTACTGGTCTGTGAAGGGGGGCCTCAGAATGAGGCAGATTTGCTTGTGAATGCTACTATCCATCAACTGGTAGATGATCAAAATGTCACAAGCATGTGTTTTCCCCTCCAGAGCAAGCAGGGGAATTGTGACCAAGTCATTTGGTGATAGTTCCAGAAATGGAGTAAAGGCAAAGAGGACGGTGGCAAGTTCAGCCTAGTGCGATCAGATTAGCAGCCTGAAATTTTTTCTTTTGGCAGATTCTTTCTCCCACTGAGGGATGTATTTACCCTCACATGGAAGAGAAGAAAAGATGGATCTGGTGACATGGTATTAGACCTGTAAACACCATGTGGCTAGCAAAAGGGGCAGAGAGGCATCCTAAAACTAGGATTCTGATCCCTCCTTTAAGAAGGAGGGATTGCCTAACCCATCTTCTTCAAGTGCTTAAATTAAGAAAACAATTGTGAGTAAAACACAGTGAGGAAAAAATAAATTAAATACCAAGTATGGATTCGTGACCCTTTTGTGTTATTTGAAGTTGTTCATATTCTCTTTGATTAGATAAATGTGCTCCCATATTGCATTATTTTATCAGTTTTTTAATCAGAAATTACAACAAACTAATTAGCAAGCTAAAGAGTTAATAGGTTAAAACTTCATGTTTTTCTAAGTTGGAGTTGACTTCAAATAGACAATTGCTTTCCCCTCCTTTCAGATCCAAATGAGTTGTCATGAGAGGCTTGCAGTTTGCCGCTGCCCCAGTGTGGTGCCACTGCTTTGTTGCTTGGTTAAATATTTTACAGCCGTATGGGCAATGTCTTGCTTGCAGTTAATTGCTAATGAGGGTTGCTGTGCTAGTTAAGTAGGTACAGAATTGGTGTGAATTTACTGTGTCCAATCAAGTACATAGTTACATAACCATTTCAGTTTAAATGCTGAATATAGATACAATAGTTAATACTCGTGTACTAGGGGGTTGTGTTTTCCTTTCACTTTTCCTGATTGAACAGTGTGGGTATGCCTCTGCCATAGCTGTGGAATAGCAGAAAGAGCTTGAATGCACTCTTCATGAGGGTCTGGAGACATGTTGGAAAGAGGATAGATACTTGATCTGCTAAGCCTTCCTCCAACCCAGAGGTAGCCACAGGAATACCATTGCTGGTTTTATGAAGAGACATCCTCTCTGTGTCTTATAAGCTCCGTGTCCATGCATCGGCACTGTGTATAAGGGAAGGGGGACAACTGAGATTGCTACCAGGCACAGCACACCATTTTCCCAGCAGCACAAGCGAAACCTTCTGTACTGGCTGCTGTAGCTCAGAGCTTTCTATGAGGTTTCCCTGCCCTCACGTTTGCTGTTTATCCTGCAAATCTCAAGTCATGTACAAAGGTGCAAAAAAATCATAGTGTAGAACAGATGTGGAGCCATGTTAAAGATGCAGAGAAGGTGAATGTCTAGTGTGTTGTCTGGGGTGATTTTTTTTTTTTTGTATTACAAGCAAGCCTTGAAGAAAATGGATGTTTTCCTTGTAAAGAAAACATTATTCTAATTCAGCATCAAGGAGGAGGCAAAAGCGAGGAAACTGGACGTAAAGCTGAAAACAATGCATAGAAAAAAGGTCAGCAATTCATTTGAGATTTGGCCTGAGTACAGCTGATCTAACAGTGAAAATTATACAGCAGCATGCTGCAGTGGTATGAGTCTGAGAGATTTAATAGCTTACTGTCTGAAAAAAGAATGTAAGAGTAGGAGAACTTCTTTCCTTCCCTCCACCATCCAGGAATGAAGTTTTCAGGGATAAGATAAGATGGGGGATGTGATTCAGTTCTACTTGACTCCCCCAAACAAGCAATTAAAATTCTGTATTTATAATCTATTGCATACTTGGATACAAAAGGAAAGAATTATAGGCTATTGAAGTTCAGTTCCCAAGAAAGAATTGTCCTGGCATGAAATTCAAGGTCCAGATTCTGTGTCCCATCAGTTAGGTTTCCTTCTGAAGAGCTCCTCAGAGCTTTGAGGACTATTTTCTGCTAATTTTACTGAGGATGTATGCACAGCTTCCTAGTTCCTGTCAAAATTATCGTCCATAAAATAAATTGCAATTATGCAGTCTTGCAGAACAGTTTGTTTCCTGTGTCATTATGGAAAAATCAAAGTTTGAGAGCACAGTGGATGCTACTGGACTGTAGAGTACAGGAAAATAAGTTTATCTATGGAAAATGGGCTTGTGCTTTGGAATTTCTTTAGATGTCAGATGGAGAAATGACATTTCAAGCATTTTGAAAAGCAAAAAATGCTTAAAAAAATAATCTTCCTCAAACCAATGTAATAGACAAAATCCATGGGAAAGTTGTTCTATTTTGATGCAACGTTTTGTCACTATCCTTGATCCCCCCACCCCTCCCACCCTCACCCCCCCCCGTAGGGAAATTTCCTCTCGTTCTACAGAATTTTAAGGAATGGTGCAGAAAAAAAGTCCAAGACTGAGTGAAGAAAAGAGTGCACAAGGAGCTTTTTAAAAACTGCTGGAGTCAGGAAGCAAAATGTCCAGTCCTTCTGGCAATAGTTCTAGCATTGGTTGCACATAGTTTGAGATACATACTTTGATCCATTCAGTTCGTTTGAATGTGGCATTAAAAATACAAACTAGAACTTCCTACTCTGGAAAAATCATTATGGCAAGTATAGAATATAAGGAGAAAGACTTAATAGTTAATTTTTCTTTAGTTGATGGTATGCCTGAAGAAATTTGAATAACCCTGTTAATTGCTTTCAGAGAAGGAATTTAAAGGAAAGTAAGCTGGCTATTAAACCAAAAGGTTTATTATAGTATACTTAGGCCTGTGGGCCTGATGAAGTATTTTCAGAGATTTAAATGTTGTTTGTTTTTTTTTTTATTAAATCCTGTAGCAGCTCTTATAGTAAGCGGAGAATAATGTCTGGGCCACGGAGGAGTCATTAGCAAAAATGATCTAAAGGGAACAGGATTGCAATTTATCCTTGCCACAAGGAATTTTTATGTTGAAAAATCACTTTTTATTGTAATTGGCAGAAAGTCTCTTCAGAGTTTCAGTAGCTATATAAATTAGAATGTATCTACTGTTTCAAGGCAATGAACATTTAAGAAAATTAAATAGAAAGATTTTGGCACTTGGACTCATATTGTCCAATTTAGTAGCCCCAATGGATTGAAATGAGAGCCAAGACTAAAGTATGATTACATTATATGAATTTAATAATCTGAAGAAGTAGTATTGCAGAATAGCTTTCTATTTTTTATTTTCTGATTATTTTTACAATATATAAAAGTTTGTATGATATGGTCATTTAATGATGTATTTCTAAAAAAGCCTGAGGCAGCAGGAGTATTAGAGTTTGCAAAAGGGCACAGAATGAAAGAGGAGCAGGAACGTCTTAAATACAGACAATCATTTTTCCATTTGGGGGGAGAATAGTACAAAGGCAATGGGTAACCCAGTAAATATTACTTTTAATGTTTCTAGTAATGAAATATGCCACTGTTACTACTGATATAATGAAAACTAAGGCTTTTAAAATTTATTTATGAACGTTAGTTTTTATGGAAATGTTACTATCTCAAGGGATGCATATTTGTAGTGGTTGGATTACGCTTAACTAATCGGGTAATGAATCTGATAGGTTCATAAAAGTAAGACTTCAAAGCATCTTAATGATGACACAAGGAGACGTATAGACATATAAATCACGTAGATAGAGAAATCTTACATTCTGGGTGGCAAAGCATTGCACTGTTTTCTTGGCCTTGTAAATATGGACTTGCTATAAGTATCTATATTCATTTTCTATTGTTTTTTTCTTTAATAATTTCTCTATTCATGTGTCATGTCTGTCTTTTTGATTCTTATGCTGTTTTGTGGTGGTGTTTTCCTCTTTGTTGTTTTATTCCAATTTGGAGTAGGTTGCCAACCACAAAGGTTTTCTTCGGGTTCAAGTACCTCCTGAATACCACAGTGGTAATCTGATAGGCAAAGTATGTATCACTTTAAATCTGCTTTCTGTTGAATAGATACACCATTTTATTACTGTTTTTCTAGGCATTTAAAAATGTATAAGGATACTTTAAGAATAGTGCTTGGCTGGGCCTTTCCTTTGAAGTGATTGTAATCTTGGAGTACTCATTCCTTGCAAGCTAGATCCTGAGAATTTAGAATGTTTGGATTGTGATAATCTCTCTTCACGGTCTTTACATAAAAATACTGCATATATTCAACTTCAGAAGAGGAAGTGTTTTTTAAGAGTTTATAATGTCTTAGTCGCCTGTATCGCAAGATGGATCGGAATGTGATGTCACAGAAAACTACTGTGAAAACCTTAATTCTTAAGACAACAGTGGATTAAACTCCCTGAATACTCAAACGTTTGTGACTTCTTTGAGTGAATGCAGTTCATTTTCTGTTATCCTATGTGTTTTCCTTTTAACTGCTTTGTAAGGTAGGGTAAGCACTCCTAATATTCTTGGTGCTTGAGTAAGTGGCAAAATGAACTGCATGGCTCAAATAAAATAATTGTGCTATTATTTGTGCTAATTATGCTAATTCCCTCTCTAAAAATGCAGAGATTTTTCTCAACATTATTTATTTGAAAAAAAAAAAAACCACCTTTAATTCTAGTGTGTCATCTCTGTCACAAAGTGACAGTTGCACCAGAATAACTGTAGCAGTACAATTAAAAAAATTGTTTATGTTATTAAGGTCAAAAACTTACTTTTAATAGCATTAGCAAAATGTTTAGAGGAGTATTTTAAGACAAAAAGCACTCTACATTTGGCCTGTCTTGCCTAGAGCCTAAAAATGGCCTATGTGGGCCTAACTCATTCAGCCCTTCAGCAAAGGCACGGCTCTGGGCTTAATTCCTTTAAACATTTTCCCCTGAAGAACAGGTCCCTCTCTCAACTTACTTGCAGTTATTTCCTGGGGTTTTTTTATGTTCCTAAACTTTTGGCTCTTTTTGTGGTAGATTTTGAAGTGTTGTGATTGAATACAAAAGTTTCACTGCTAGCATACTGGGCGTATGTTATTTGCTGGAAGATGAGCTATGGAGAGCTTTTTTTTTTTTTTTCCCCAGTCTGCTTGGGGTTTTTTTTGTAATTTTTAACTTAAAAATTTCTCAAAATAAGACAAAAAAAGTAGCTTAACTACTAATCCTGAAATAAACCAACTCAGCATACAGTCTTTATAAGCTATGAAGTTATAATTCTTTTATACTTAAATAAGTCATAATTTATAGATTATATATACTTGCAGCTGGAATTGCTATATATGCTACTTCATACAAACCTGTGCCATTTATTCATTATCTTAAAAAGCAATAGTTGGTGTACAACAGGACAGTATATTTTCACAATGATTAGCTTTTGGTGTCAGAGACCAGCATCCTGAGTAGATGATCAGAAGCAGCAAGGATGATATTTTCAGCCATCTCTAACCCTTGATAGCATAAGAAAAGTAGATGGGCAGAACTGGTATTTTACATAATGAAGATAAGAAAAACTCTCTTAGAAAGGCCACACACTCTATATGAAGAGGCTTTATAATTTATTATATGTAAATATTGGACAGAAGAAGCTAGAAAATTGGAGCTGGTTGCTTTTCAGTCAAGGTGACGTGCTCAAATATGTGCAGAGTTCCTGACTTCTGCACACAAAAATGTGTCTGTCATGGATAAAAATGTCTTTTTAATTGCATAGATTTCACTGTCCAAAAAGAGGCAAGAAATCTAAGTCAAATAGATGAGATGTTGGCTGAATAAGATTAATACAGTGTTTCATGCGTGTCATTTAATTTTTTTCTGAAAATTGCTTTGCTTTTTCAGTAGATAACTGCAGCTCTTTGTGTCACAAGATACATCATACTTTCAAATTGGATTCCCCCCCCCCCCCCATTGCAGGAAGAGCTAATTCACTGTTACAGGTTTAAGAATAGAGTTAAGAATACACAAGCAGCTTTTGTGTTGCACTGAACTCAGTATTTATTTGAATAAACCTGAGACTGGATTGTTTTAACATACCGGTGGTTTGGGTTGCAAATTTTCCAACTTCTTTAATAGGAAGTAAAGATAACATTGCAACAGATAATTATATTGTTGCAACAGAGATACTGTACTGTAGGGTTTATGAGGAAGGAATGTGGCTTGATCTTTATCTGTTAGAAATAATTTAAAATTCTAAATCCTTACAGACTCAGATCAGCAACAGCATGTACTGATACAGGTTTTTTTCCATCTGTATTTTTAGTAACTGCATGCCCTACATTGTTACTTCCTGTGAACAGTTTATTTCTCTTGTCTAGTTTATTAATGCATATAAAAATGTGCCATCTTCATATCCATTCTTTCCATCATCTCAGCATTCTCCCATTGTTCAAGGTGACTTTAAATGGCTACGGCTTTACTGCAGGCTTAGATGATATGAAAAAATGAAAGGTATGATTTTGCTGTACGTGTTTGATGCCTTGATATCCCCAAGGTGGCGGTTGAAGGGTATTTAGTGGTAGTTGATTGTGTTAGGTGTATAGTACTGACTCATGCTTCAGTGCTCCTATCTAGTTACTCTGTAACACAAAGTTTACTTTTCTTTTAAATGGCAGAGAATTGTCGTAGCTCAAAATGGGATACTAGTGCTTCCAGTAGCTGTGGAAAACTTCGCAGTTGTCTGGTTTTTGGGGTCTTGCTCAGGAATGGAAGACTCTGAACTCACTGGTTTTGGGCTCTGAAGGGCATTTCCTGTTTCCTCTCCCCTTTCAGCACCTTCATCATGTTTACACTGATGTGGTATATTAAGGATTTCTGGTTTTCGCTTCTAGAATTTTGTGTTAAAATTCTTACATATATTACAAAACATTTCAAAGGTTGGTTGGTTTGGTGTTTGATGGCAGCGTGCAGCAGATGTTTTGTAGGCTCCTCTGGATTAAACATCTCCATAAAGTCCTTCCAATGCCTGTGTTTCTGTATTTCTCTCTGTCTTTGTGGGGAGCTCTGCATCATATCCTTCTTAGCACAGAGTGAACCTAGAGCATGCAAGTACATCTCTGACCCCAAAATTCTGGGAGCAGAAGGTTAGCTTGTAACTGTCAGACCCTATTAGGGTCCGTGCATCACATAAAAAAAATTGAACAGTTTCATTGTATTGTCGCTTAACAGATCTGGACCCTTATTCATCACCCTTGTTAATATTTGTAACTCTTCCACAGAAAATTCCTTGAATTTAATGCTTGCAAATCTTGTGTTAAACAGTGCACTAAAGCTTCATGGTGTACCAGCCCTAATCTAGCTGTTTTTTCTGACAGTAAAAGATTCTGTTTATACACAAACATATTGCCACTTCCATTTGTTTTCTAAACTGTGCCTGTTTATCTTTTAGGCTTCCAGTGGCAATTATTATTTTATTCCATACATCGTCACACCTTGTGCTGACTACTTTTGCTGTGAAAGTGATGCCCAGCGAAGAGCTTCTGAGTATATGCAACCCAGCTGGGACAATATCCTCGGGCCACTTTGTGTCCCACTGGTGGACAAGTTTATGAGCCTTCTCAAGGATGTTCATGTTACGTCATGGTAATTTTACAACACATACACCTGCGGAACCTTTGATAGTCCCTTTTTAATGTTATGAAAAAAGATGCAGAATCTCTAGTAGCATTGGTTTTTTATTTTTTATTTTTCACTGTACTTAATATAGTGTGAAAAGAAGCTGCTAACTTTACTGCTTTCTGTATTGATGTCCTGCAGCTGTTGCAATTAACTAACCATGTTATGCTAGAAGTTGATTTATGATTACTTTCTGAAATATCAGTAAGCAAAGGCAGTCCACGGGTAAGGTAAAGTTCTTAAGTATAAATTACAGCGCATAAGGTTGTAATAGGAGATAAGATCACAGCCTCTTCATAGAGCTCAAAGCCAAAGACTGTCCTTTTCTGTCACCAAATAAGTGTATATATATGGCAGCAATGGCCAATCAAATGTAACTTCCACGTTTTGGTTTTTTGTTTTGTTTTGGAGGTTTTGGGGGCTTTTTTCGTTTGTTTGGTTGGTTGGGTTTTTTTTTAATATTAGCCTTCTGATATCACCTAATAAACACGATACTGTTCAGCCACTTCTACAAGGGACTGTTGGAGTTTTGAGGACTGGAGAGATGGAAGTTTCTCTTTCTTGATTGCTCACCCTGAACTCTGCAGCTAGTCTGGTTTTGTTTGTATTCTGAAAAACACTGGGAGAGACTGAGCTTCTAGGTTTTCTTTTTCTTAGTGTCTGAAGCATGAGGTAGCACTGAGGGCCCTCGGATTTCTTTCTCTTTCCCCATTGCCACCCAAGTGAAAGGCTCACCTAAAAAACTCCTTTTCTCACCTGGTCCCACTCTTAAGATCCCATAGATGACCCTGCCCACACACACCTTGTCCCTTACACCTCCATCCATGGCAGGTCTGCTATTCTCTGGCACCTTGCTGGGCAACGACTGGGATATTGCTGGCCTGAAGAAGCACAGGCTGCCTCCTGCGTCTCCAAAACAGTGCTAGAGGGGAGGCTACATGCAGGCAACACAGGCCCACTTTGAGGAAAGGGACAAGAGGAGGGGCAGAAACTCAGTAAAGTTGGTCAGCATACAGGAGAGCTGCGCTCAGCAGTGCAGACTCATGAAACTAGAAGCACAGCTCGTCCTGGTAGTAGTAAATTTTGGTACCGCTTAGTGTTTGTGTCATTGTGAAATGGTGCTCTGGGCACCAGCTGTCCAAAGCTACCTGTATACTTTGTCTCTGACATTTATGACCAGGGTTGTGGGTGATTTTGGTGTGATAATTGTATTGTGAAGTCCTACAGTAAAGCCTCTTTTCTCTCTCCCAGTTTCAGGCTGAAGTGCCTGAAAGAGGCTTTTGTACAGCTGCAGAATTAGACACTGTTGTGGTAGGTCCCTGTGAAGAGGAAGATGTAGCTAGATGATCCCTCATTCCTGCCAAAAGCTTGAATAAGTTTGAAGAGGTTAAGTGTTGTATCATTCGTGAAAGTGAGACTCACATTCTTAAGTCATTTAGATACTTTTGAAAAACATTACCCAGTATCCCCTTTTGGTTTGTTTTGCACAAGAAGGACATCTTGCACAATCTTGTGCATTCTTGCACAAGAAGGACAAGGAGGACATTATCATTAGCGTGGTAGAAGGCAATGCTGGATAGAAACCTGAGATTGGAAACCCATGGTGAATTTGGCCTAACCTCCACTGACAGTAAAACAACTATTAAAAGCTCTCCAATAGTGCTTACTGTGACTTTGCTGCTTTGCATTATAAACTTACATGTTATATGTGAGATATAACGTGTATTAGACAGAGAACTTAGTTTTCTTTCCTATGTGTAGGGCTTATGCTAAGCAAAGTTGAATACTCATTTGTAAACAAAAAAGGCATTGGATGCACTTGAGTATATGTCAGGTGACATCTGCTAACTTCCAAACTATAGACTCCATAAGCTGCTCCAGATAGTTACCTCTAAGTAGCCTGTCCAGGTCATTTATAACTGTCATACTGATAATGTATATATGATTTTGTATTCTATAAAAGCTCTGGTGTTGCACTGTGCACTGATGTTAGTGTAAATAAGATACACTTACTGGGGGCTTTTACATAGATCCTGCCCACATTATGTATTATGTTCATCAAACAGATTGCAACTAAATCAGCTTTTGGTGGCTTGGTGGTTTTTTTTGTTTGTTTGTTTCTTTGAAAGCCTTTTCCTCCTTTTGTGATAAAATCATGTACGTCTTCTTTATATCACACTGGTCTTTTCTCTCTGTGTCACTTTATTATCCCAATTGCTGCCTTCTTTGGGATATAGATATGATGTACCACATCTGTCATGGTCAGTAATGAGGCAAAGAAATGCCCCAGTTTTACTGTGTTGATAAAATTATCTCGCAATTCTGGTTATAAACGTATTGATACAGAGCCCCACAGTCTGAGGTGGGGCAAAGTGGAATATTTATAATGAATTAATGAAAATTGTGGAAACATTTGCTGTGCACCTCACTCTGAGGAAATGGTACTTTTTATTAGAAATTATGCTTTTTATTAGAATTATAACCATGTTTCATAAGAAATATCTAACAGTCTTCTTCCCATATGTCTATCTTTTATTTCTTTAGTGCCTACTATAAAGAAACACTGCTAAATGATATTAGAAAAGCTAGAGAGAAGTATCAAGGAGATGAACTGGCTAAGGAGCTGGCCAGGATTAAGCTTCGTATGGATAATACTGAAGTGCTGACTTCTGACATTGTCATAAACCTGCTTCTTTCTTACAGAGATATTCAGGTATGTTCCTAAAGACTAAGGAAGATTATTTTACCATGGGATTTTGGCTCTTGTTTGTTCTTCTATACTTGTTTGTTAAACAGTGATTCAAAGCTGACACTAAATTGTTACATTGTTTAACAGTTTGACTTGTCTGTTGGGCAACTTAAGGGGCTTTAGACTCTTATTTATTTTGCTTGTGAACAAGAGAGACAGATTAGGTGACTTCCTGAGGTCTCCTCCTTTGTTTTTAGTCATTTTTAACCTCCTTTAAAAAAAAAAAAAAGAAAGAAAGAAAAGAAAATAAAAAATTCCCTACCAAAGCAAGATGTTTGCTTTTCCCTTTCCTCCCTTGCCCCAAGTCAGATATATTTAGAAATGAAGAAAATGCATTTGTTGTGACCATTGTATTGGCCAGAGGTGCCCAAGTTGAGAGCTATTTTTCAAAGAAACATTAATTTGTTTTTAAAATATATCTGTACCTTTTTTCTTGTTTTTATTTTTTAAATAAGTTCTGCTTTGCTAAAACACAGCCTGCGTACTGTATTTCCAAACTGACAGTCTGTGTGTTTGACATCCCTTTTAAAATATACTTCCAACCATTCTATGGACATTTTTTTCCATCAGGAGCTAAGTTGGTTATTTCATAAATATAAATGTGTTGTGAGAGCAGTGGGTGACCACATCATCCTGCATTACCCAACTTTCCATTCTGAGATGCATAGTTTCCTGCAGCACTTTATCCAACTTCATTTTGATCGCCTCTGCTAATCATTTGCATTCTTTTGAAAGGTCTTCTCCCTTGAGAAATGTAATTATCTCTAAACATGTTTTGAACAAACAAATTAAGTAATGTGAGGCCATTTGTGATGTCAGTAAACTGGCCTCTTCAGCAATGTATATGTGCGTTACCCCTGAGAAACTGAAATGAATGCACAAATGGCTGACATACTGCAGAATGAGCTGTGCTGGAGTCTGCAATGACCTGATGAAGTGTTATTCATCAGAAGTCCTTAATAAGGCCTGAAAGAGCCAGACTCATCACCTCTTCTTCCTGGTGCTGGGAGTGTAATTGATCAAACTGGCCAGAGGGATTTAGTAATTTGGGCAGTGGCATTGAGGTGAGGAAGAGGCAAGTACTGACATGGATAGACAAAACCCCTGTTTAATTCCTTACATAAGAGTTTGTGGCTATTTCACTAACTCTTCTAGGAACAGTCACCTGAGATACTGTCTAGCAGTCATGATACATTTTAGTTTAGTGATGCTTTCCTCTGCTTTCAGTTTCTTTTATTTTCTTTTTTTTTTTTTTTTTTCCAATTCATACCAGGACTATGATGCTATGGTGAAGCTGGTAGAAACACTAGAAATGCTTCCTACTTGTGACCTGGCTGATCAACATAACATTAAATTTCATTATGCTTTTGCATTGAATCGGTAAGGATGATTGATTGAGGTTGTTTCATTTTACTGCTGTTCCATATGGGCTTATGTATAAATTTGTAGTGCAGATAATATCAAATTCTTTTCCCTTTCTGCACACACAGCCATCTTTCCTTAATCCCATACTTCCTGTGCGCAAGGACAGCTTGTAACTTTTGAAATCATTGTTTTCCAACAACCATCATTTTGTCAACAACCTGATGAGATCTGTTCCAAAGGCCACCTGAGTAATTGTGAAAGACTCCCGTGATACCAATGGGTTCTTGATCAGGCTGAGATTGTTTATTCTGAGTCACTGATTATTCTGAACATCTTGAAAAGTTTAGCATAACAGAGTTATGGGTGAGTTATTAAAGTAATAGGTAACAAGCACTGCTTGATCCATGAACACACATTCATGATACTGCTTCCTTGAAAGGCTAAAAGGTGATCTGGACCTACAGGCACGTTGCTAGCTTAGCAAGCACAGAAATATTATTGAACTCTTCTAGTTAGCTACAGATTTCTGTAGTGCCTATGTGTAGTCATTACTTCATTTCTAAAGAATTTATATTAAGATTGTATTGTAGAAAATACATCTTATACAAATAAAATCACACGTAATAATACAAGTAACTGGATAGATGCAATTCACATGCTACTAGAAGTTGTGACCTGCAATCTAAAAATTAGCACTGGGCAGCGTCAGGACGGCGTATGTCAAAGGGATTAAGATCTTAATGAAACATCTAGAAAAGCAGTTCTTGTGGCATTTTATGGAAAGTGGTAATAAGTCTGGTGCCATTTGACAGTTTCATCAGACTTGGGAGTAAATGCAAAATCATTGCTCAGAAAAATATTGGATATCACTGCGTCAGTTCTGTGTCAAAGAACAGTCTTCTCATGGCATTTTATAGACTGTGTTCTCTAAAAAAAAAATAATCATTCTCATGCAACCATGTGCAAGGTCATACATATAGGAACAAAGAATGCAGTACATGCCAACAGGAAAGTTCATAGAAAACAGTGATTTTCAAAAAGGATCCAGTGGTTTGTTAACAGGCTGACTGATCATCTGAGTGAGGCAGCGGCAAGTAGCTTGAAGTGATCTTTGAAAGAATGTAGTACTGAGTAATACAGAGTATATAGAGTATTCAGCATAGGTGTGACTGATACTGCGCATAATTCTAATGTCCATGCTTTTATGACAGCTAGCTATAGTAATGTTTTCTGAAGGCTGGAATTAAACCTATTTAAAATGCCTTTTTTATTAAAAAAGAAAACAAAAACCCAGTAAGTTCTGAGAAGTTAATTGATTACAATGAGAACTACCTCTGTGAGAAGAAATGTATCGGGTGCCAGACAATGCCCAGATCCCTCACAGAAAAAGATAACTAGACCCATGCTTGGAACCTTAACCCAAATTTAGATGATGATTAAGCCTTTTTAATAATAAGAAGGATAAATTATTAATATTTAGCTCTTGATACCAAATATATGAATATAGTTCCTACATATAATTCAGCTTATGGTTTGTTTGGTTTTTTTTTTAAGACTGGAAACGAACACTGGGTATCTTGATACTCCACTCCTGATATCATAGACCATTAAATCTTAGCTGATTAACCATCTACTGAGTCTCTTAACTTGTTTCACTGAAGTGTATCTTTCAGAAAATTTTGATCTGAATATATGAAGACAGAGAGAATCCATTTATATAACTTGCAGTTTGCTCTGGTATTTATCACACCTAATGAAAGATAATTTTCTCATTAGGCTGCTTAAAAATAAAAGGAAAAAATGCACTTTTGCTATAAAATTTTTCATGTACCACACAAGGCAGTATTTTAAAGTAGAAGCCAGTATTTTGACATTTCTTTCATTAAATTATGTCAATTATAAACTATGTCCCTGGCTGTATAGTTATTACTGTTATTATTGAATGGTATGTTTTTCAACCTTTTTCCCCCCAACTCCTAAAAATTGCAGGCTTGATCTTGTAAAGCTTCTGAAATGCAAGTAGTCTTAAGATATCATACTGATGTCTTGAGAAGTGGTTTCAACAAGAAGAATTTGACCCTATTTTTCAGAAGTTTGTCCAACTTTTTATTATTTCAGGAATTTGACTCAAGATGTTTAAATTTGCCAGTAAGAATCATGCTAGGGTCATGCCTTGTCCTTAGGAAAATATCCTGATTTGATCAGTTTTTGAAACTTTTTCATTTAGATGTACATAATAAAATTGGCAAGCTCCTTTACTCTCTTTGTCTTCAAATTCTTTGCATTTTGAGCAGCATGTGAACCTCATGCCATTAAATCTTCTGTTTTGGCAATGCCAATAGTACCCTTATAAGACAAGACAAAATGAATTGCTCATGAACTTGCTTTCCCCATCAACAGGTTTCATTAAATCGATCACTAGCCTGAACCAGCATGACTCTCCTTGTGTTCTTCTGGGAACAATTTAAACATTTCCACGGAAAAGTTTTTTCAGAAATAAATGACCAGTTTTCCATCAGTAAGAATGCAGAATTTAGCTTCTACAGATGTTTTTGCCTTCTTGAAACAAAATGATGGACAAAAGTCAAATTATAAGACTTGAACAGAATTTTCAGAATATTCAGAACAAATCCACTTAGTTCAAAATGACCCCTGAAGTGTTGCTTTTAGCATCTTACTTCCATGGGATTTTTGAATCACTTATTTTTTCTGTTTTAAAAACAAATTCTTTTTAGCGAGTTCTATCAGAATCTATTTATAAAAATACAGAACAATGTTTTCACTTAATATTCTATTAATTTCAGCATACAGAACAGTATTAATGTTGCTCAGTACAACTGATTGAGCCTACCAGGAACAACATACATTGTAAGCAAAACAGAATTAGCAGCTGTAAGAATAATCTGACCCTGCAGAAGTTAATGTTTGCTTAATTTCATTATGAAAGTGTGCCAGAAGTGTGATCATAACAGAGAAAGTAATTAATTTATTTCTTCTTGGACTCTGTAACTGAGTTCTGTTGACAACTAATTTCACTTAACATCAAGTCAGTGTTATTCTAGTGCTGCATAGAGCTAGCAATGTGGCAGGCAAGTGGTAGAGGATTGTTTCTGGGGGCCTCGGGTCTTTGCTGGTACATCAGGTGGACACAAGCCCAATCTGAACCACAGCTGTGTGCAGTTCTGGGTCCAGGTTAACAAGTTGTGCTAGGGGAAGGGACAGGGATGTTTTACTTTAGACTCAGCACCGTTCCAGCCTAGCTGCATGTCTTCTGGTTCAGAGCCAGCCTGGGTCTGACCTGGCTTGGATCATGAGCGAAGCAAGCCTGGGCCTGCCTGCAAAGTACTGTGCAGAAATGTACTAAAGCACTTACTGTTTGTAGGGGAGGCAGACATTTTCATGCTAATTTCTGGTGCCCTGATTCACATAGCAGGTTTTTAAGTACAGCCCCTCTCCTAGATCGCTGTCTTCCCCCCTGGTTTCCATCTCAGAGCAGACCATTGAGAGCATTTTACATCTGTTACATACAATATGTTACACAATAACATAGAGGCTAATAATGGATGTTTGCAATGACAGGCTTCTGCTTGTTTCCAAGCCTGGACTATCTAAATAGGTCACCCTGCTGGCTGCTTGTTTAGAAGTCTTAGGGAGCAAAAGGCCATTCCTCCACCCGTGTTTTAAGCTAGTTAATTTTGACTCCACACACAAGCAGAGCAGAGAGTGCTCTCTTTTATACAGATGTGGGTTGATTTAAGATGTTCCTTGTTGCCTCCCAGCTGAGATTTAGGTCTGATTGTATCTTAATTTAGGCACAGGATGGAACACATCTTTAGGTATAAGTTCAGCCCAAATGTGCAACATGAATGTTTTCAATATTTGTATTCACACCTTTGGTATGAAGTAAGATGCTGTGTAATTGAGGGCTGGGTGTTTCAGGGCTAGGTGGCTGTTTGCTTCAGTCCATGGGTATACCTTGCCTGGGAGGCAAGCACAGTGTAAGGAGAAGATGAGGTATGGGAGCTGCCATGACAGGATGTTCTCATAGCTTCAGATTCTTGAAAGCTAAGAAATTTCTGAATTAAGTTTGCCATTTTATTTCCTCTTTTAAATGTCTGTCTAATTGAAGGCTGTCTGATTTTTTTCCTTGAGAGCTTTGCCTGGTGTGGTGCACTGGAATAGCTGGAGGTCAGCTGGTCAGTATTTCAATATTTTGTGTCGATCTGCTTGGTAAAGATTTAACAGTGTCATATGATAAATAAATACACATTTATTATATGGGACAGCCCTCCACCCCACACATGCAGTATCATTAGTTCCTTATGGGTCCTTTCATGTTTATTGTTGCAATACCTGAGTAATTTATCACCATTATCATGGAGAAATAGAACAATGGTGTTTACTTACATTTACAGATGTGGAACTAACAGACAGATACATGAGGTCCACTTATTAAAGGTCCTTAGCTTGAGGTGTCTACAGTGTTATTTTCTTTTAAAGTATAAAGCATGAGGAAACATATTTAAAAATCCCATTGTCTTCAGCAATAAATGTAAATGCACCTTTATTAATTAGCCTTCAGGCTCTCAAGCTAGCGCTCCTATAAAATGAGGACTGCACATTTCTGTGGCCAGTCTTTGGGTGAAGGGACCTGCGTAAAGCTAGAAGACAGTCATGCCAGATGGCCTCCAGCTGCCTCAGGTATATGGTTGTCCTTTCTCCTGCAGCTCCCAGCCTCTAATCTACCTGCATCCCAGCTCCCGAGGCAGGGGCCTCAACACCAACAGCGAGTGCAAGTCCATGGCAGAACCTCACAGTAAAAGCAGCTCTTGTATGAGATAAGCAGTAGTCTTGTTTCCTTTAAACAAAAAAAACAACCAACCAACCAAACCAAAAAACATACAAAAAAACCCCCTTGATCACACAGTTTAATTTTACATTGGCAAGTACACATATTTATGTTGTCATGATGACCTGAATTTCTGGGTTTTTTTGAAATGTTGAGGTTTTTGCAGTTTTAAAGAGTGTTCCTGTGTGTTGTGCCATGGCTTGCATGCCACTGTTTGTTACTTTTCTCCACTCTGCTTTCCTGTGTGAGTGATAGCTATAGTTCATGGGACTGACTTAAGTTAATATTGCTAGCGTTAGGACCTGGCTCTTGCCAGATGAGCTCTTTCATGTACTGCTCTCATAGCTGAGGTCTGCCAAGTGCTTTTATTGATGAATTTCTAGAGTCGCACACAGAGGAGCTGGTCAATGATCCTTTTTTTGGAAGCTTTCACCCTGGGATTGGATATTTTACAGAATCTGAATATGTGAACATATCCAGTAACCCCTCCAATAAGTAATTTGTCTGAATATCTAGTGCAATGGTTGTCTTTATTAATGAAAAGAAGGTAGAAATACTACCTGCATGTATGGCATGGTGTTAAAACTGATTCTCTAGTATTACAGCTTTTTTCTTCCCTTTTTATTTAATTAAAAAACCCCGAGATTATTCTTGAGGGAGATGGACATATAAAGTGATTTAATGTGCTTTATTAATAATGTATTTATAATGTATTATATGTGAATATATTAATGCTTTTTCTGTTTGCAATCACAATATTTCAATGTTTTAAACTATCATGTGGATTAATTATGAGCAACACTTACATTTTTGATCCATCTGGAAAAAAAACCCAAACCAAACAGTGAAAGAAGATCTTAAAGTTTTTTTGGAAAAACCTACTATTGTTTTCTGCCAAGTTTTTTGTAGAAAGCAATAACTGTGATATTGCATTTAAAAAAAAAGTTTATAGAAAATCTCTTATTTAATCATTTTAGAATAAAGTGAACCATTTCCTATTCTGTGTTTTATATTGCCTCAAATTATCTAAAAGCATTGAGCAGGTCACATGAGCAGTACAAATCATAAAGCCAATAGGACAGGAAAGTTTTGCAATCCATTTCTGTGAATTTTACTTGTTTGTAATCAGGTTAAGAGAGTAATAAAAAAGGATGCTAGTTTGTTCTTTACTGTTTTGTTTCCTGTTGCTGTAGTATGTGTATAGTAGATAGATAAAGTACAGATATTTATCGTTAATACAAATGCTGAGTGTGCTTGTCAGCTGACTGTTTGCTTAGGATCTACTTCACTAATTTAGGGCTGCATAGCAAAGTTTTTGATGATTTGCAGTACATTTATGTCTGAGTATTTTTCAATTGGCCTTATTTACCAGGACTGGAGTTACCAAGTTCTGGAAGCTTGCAAAGAGGCCAAAGGGTATGCCAAATTCTGTTCAAAACAGAGTAGACTTTAAAACCGAACCCAGCCCTGGCATGAGGCCAGAGCTGTGAAGACTTCAGTCTTTTTCCAAGGCAGCTCTGTCTTCACTTACATTAAAGATGAGGGCAGCTGCAGTCACTATTGTTTAACTCAGCATGTTGTGTTTTAACCAGCAACATATTCCAATACAATAATAAAAAAAGGCGTATAGCAAGTGATGGGCGTAACAGGGTGCAAGCAGAAAATCACTAGTACTTGTGAATAATAGTAGCCATAGAAAATTATTCCCATTGAAAAACACTGGGTTATTTAAAGTGTTCTGTTCCGCGATTACTCAGATTTAGTGAAAAACACATTGTGGGGTTCCTCATTTTATATGAGTGGCTTGCATGAAGCACCCGAAATGTATATGAGGGGGGGAAAAAAAAGAAGCTGTTTTTTTCATTGTCATACCTAACTTGAGACTTGCAAATTTAGTTCCAGTCTCAAAGCCCAGTTTAGCGTTTTATTTTCCTCATTCACTGTTTCAAATATTGAAGGTTCTACAATCAAATTGCATCCTTAGTGAAATGTGTCTTAACTCACAAATTAGTTTCTTGTTTTAAGTGAGAGCACAAGTGTAATAACTCTAATGCAAATTAGTTGTTGTATTCCTCAATAATTAAGAATTTTTTTGAAATCTTTTTTGCTGCAGATTTAGTACAGTTCAGATCATCTGCTATGGAATCATTAAGGCATACTTAACTAAGTGTCCCATTTTTATGCAAGAAAATACAAAATAAATATTTTGTTATTAATTACATATCATTACTGTAAGCAGAAATATTGTACATGGTAATAAATGAACACAGTACTGTATATGAAGACCAGTTATTTTATGAATGGTTGTATTTATACTAACTGATTAAGTTGTCTCACTGACATTTCCTCTGCAATGTGACAGTGAGATCAGGGGGTTTTTTTAATCGTAATATGTGCAGAAAACTATTGATAGCTGCTTCAAGGCTGAAATCAGAAGGTAAACAAGATTCACGTAGGAATAAAGTGGAAAAACAGGTTACTCTTTTTGAATGTACTATTCTATGGGAAACATTCTCAGAATTGTTTGTTATGGTTTGATTTATTCCGCTGTGCATTGCTCTTCAAGAAATGTTTGCTTACAGAGGCCTTGAAATAATAAGAGAAGATCAAATCAATAAGTCAACATGAAATATAAAGGAAACCAAAGGTGGATTCCCTTGAGCAAATTACTTTTCATTGACATATCGTTTTCTGTAGTATATAGTCTCCTCCAGCTAGACAGATGGAAACAAGCCATAGAGGGGAAGATGTGAACAAAAAGGTGAAAAAAAAGATGTCAGCTGTTAATTACAGAGCGAGCTAATTCTTGTCCGAGTGAAATCCATGCTGTTCCTGTTAACTTTGTTGGACAAAGACTTGGTTCACTGGGTGTACTTCTGGCTCCTTAACCATGCCAATACTTTAAAGCCCGTAAAACCAGCCTGGGAAGCAGGAAGAATTTTTGTTTTAGAGGTATTTAAAACTAGAACTCCTTATAACGACTGCAGTGGAGAGAAGGATTTGGAGAAGAGAATGGATTTGACGGGGAAGAAAGAAGTGTGAAGCCATGAAATTAAAAAGAAAGAAAAAAAAGAGAATTTGTTTTTTGCTGTAAGGCAGTGTTATTCCAGGTGAGAGGCTGTGATACGAATATGATTTCTGGATGATGTTTGAGAGCTAGGGGAGAGAAACAGCATAAGGATGGTCATACTGGTTCAGGGCATAGTTCTTTCTAGCCTAGATTCTTATCTTTGACAGCAGTCAATAGCAGATACCTTGGGAAGAGTATAGAGACAGGAAAATGTATAGTGATAAATCTCCCTAAATAATCCCAACTGTTTCCACCAACTTGTGGCTCAGGGACTTCCTGAGAGAGTAATAGTAATTTTTATGTTTGTCAAATAAATTTGGGAAGGGAAAAGGAGGATAGATTTGTAAAGAGATTCTGCTTTCTGCAAATGATGATTGATTGCTGTTTTTGTAACCTCCCTCCATTAGTACAAATTCAGAGAAAACTTGAATGAAATGAAGCAAACCTCAACAAATTATTCTTGAGCTTTGGAGGGGAAGAGGCCTAGAGAATTGTGGGGGTGGCGGATGGGGACAGGACTGATATGCAAAGGGAGTGTTTCTGGTGCCATTAGCAGTTTAAGAATTTTTAATCTGAGAATGTCTCAGATCCCTTAGCTGTCAATAGCTAAGGAGGATGCTGTGCATACAACACAAGGAGAGAGCCTGAGTGCATCCTTTAGGACTTACTCCTTGGTGGTGTAGTTGTTCCCCCACGGAAACAAGCAAACGTGTCTCAGCAGCATAGAGTACCTCTGGGCTTCTAAATCCAAGCCACAATTCTGGTGACTGAAGTTGCCAAGTTATGGAACAGCAGCTTCTTTCCGACACAGAGAGGAGAGAGTGGAGAAGTGGGGATGGGGCAGGGAGAGACAGAAAGAATCCTTTCATAACTTAGTAGTAGAAAGTTTTTAAATGTATCCTGCTTTTTGGAAGAAGTGATATTGCTTCATTTTACAACTTGTCCCTTGGTTTCAGAGGAAAGTTTTTGAGTTGAATACTTCTCATGAATAAGAATGTCCAACTTCAGCCCCGAGTTAAGAGAAAATATATGACAGCAGGATGGGGTGGAGAGCAGCAAATTAGAACATGTGATACAAAACTGAAATTGCACCATAACTTGATTGTAACTCAGTTCTGTTTGTTCAGTATGTGCATTTATATTCCCATGCTTAAAAATTTAGTTTTATTATGTGCTAAACTGTCTTCATCTGGTTTGTAGCCCTACGGAGAGATTCAGAGAGGTGAAGGAGGAGTGGTTAGTGTTGCAGGATAGGGAGACAGGTAAGAGGCCTGTGTAGACAGGGAAGTGAGAAGACTGCTTCTGCAATTAAAGAAGCCTGGTAGAGTAAGCAGAGAGATAAATTGCGTGGTAACATTAGCAAATTGGCAAGAGAATCACTGAGCAGTTTCTGGAGGATGCAGAATATCAGGCAAAACTAAACTGGCAATAGAACACTGAGGGTAATTTAGAGGAAGAGATTAGAGGCTATAAAGGTGACTTACAGGACAACTTTTTTTGCAAAAACCCCCATCTGTATAGTCATTTCTGTCTGAAAAACCTTAACTTATTGAAGCTTTCTTCATACAGAAACCATTCCATACCATTGATCATTCTGCTCTCCCTTCTTTGATTTTTTTTTTTTCCTAATCCTAATAGTTTAATGTACAGCCTAAAACTGTACATAGCTCTGAAGATTAGTGTGCTAGGTATTTGTAAAAAGGCATCATGATGTTTTTAATTTTTACTCTCTGTCCATTTCCTTTTAATTCCTAGCATTTTGCTTGTTGTGGGATTTTGGCAGTGTTTCATTGAGCACTAGGATATTTTCATAATTGCCCTAGTATTTAGTAGTAACTTGAAGATCTCTTTCCTCACTGGCAGTAGCTTTTCCAGTCATTGTGTTCACATAATTTAGCCTGATTTTCTCTGTTTGGTTGCTGTGCAAGTTTTAGCAAGGCAAGGTTTGTAGGGAGAGAACTGAAATGTGCTAACAAAGAAACCAGTGGAAAAAAAATAGTATTATTACCAGCTCTCCCACAGTATGTGCTTTGTTTTAGTATAAATTCTGAATAAATTGTAGTAGTATTCTTTTTTCTAGCTCATTTACCATTAACATATATTTTGTAAAGGTAAAACTGTATTTTGAAAGACTTTTCAGATTGTGATTAGTGATTTTAAAACTGCTCCCCCCAAACCCAGACAAACCATGAAGAGTGACTCATTTTCACTGTATGTGTATGCAGACTTGTTTAAGGTAGGGTCCTTTCTGTAGTAGCCTGTTGGGGTTCTGCTCTGGCTTATAAAACTTCATATTCAGGGGATTTGCTTTGCAGAATCAGTCTCACCTTGTGCACCAGTTTGCTGTATAAAGAGAACATTTTCTGCCTTCCTTCTCGTAACTGTACATCATAACATACAGTACTTCAGCTTTCCCTGTTCAGAGAGGCTGTGGCATCTCCATCCTTGGAGGTTTAAAAGATTCAGCTTTTCAGACAAAGCCAAGGCTGCCGTGGTCTAGTGTTGGGAGATGGTCCGGCTCTGAGCAGGAGGTTCCATTAGATGGTCTCCAGAGGTCCCTTCCACCCACATTTGTGTGATTCACTCTACTATGGCTTTAAATGGGGGTTAGGGAGGGTGGGGAAGCTAATATATTTGATATTGGGTAAGAAAAATAGAAGTCAGTGCTACAGCCTTGAGGGTTTAAGGTAATCTCTTTTGCTGTACTGATAGGACCACAGACCTGTTTCAAGATACCTTGAAACAAATTACAAGCTGTCAGACGCACAGATCTGACAAAGTGTGGGGTATGAAATAAGTGGTGAAAATCTGTCTTGGTCCAGCATAACAGGTTCTGCGTATTATCCAACAGTATATTTTCATATTGACTTAGAGAAGTTGCTTGTAGCCTAAATTATGTGATTTTTCTGTTGTTTTATTTCTTGGTTAGCCCTCTCTTTTGGGGATTGCTTTAGAAGGTGATAACTGTTCCCAAATTTGTAGATTATTGTAATTAGTATGTTGGGTTTGTATTGCCCAATGGGCATCAAATTCTGCTGCTGTGAAAAATAGAGTTTAATATAAAGATGTCTAAACTTATTTTTGTTTACTAATATCCTGTTAGATTAGTGTATACTTGTCATGTCCTAAATTTTGTTTATTTTAATATATTTTTAATGACGATATTTTCCTTATCTTATAAGAGGTAGAAGCCTTTAATTTTATTTTGAGTCCTCTAGTACACTGTTTATTTAGGGTTTGGTCCTTTGAAATGCTCCTAGTATTGTATTTGGTGTGTACAGCTTCATCCTTTGATGTCCAGAAGTGTTAATCTGCACAGTGTCCTATTTTTAAGCAGGGTCTTGCTTTATGCATTGTATTTTTTCTTTAAAGTTATGCTTTTTCAATCAGTACATAACACCTCTTAATATTATCATTAACATTTAACCTGTTTTCATACAGGGCAGAGTTGAGTCAAAGTTTGTCTTGTCTGGAAAGCAGTGATTTTTTACTTTTCTTTTTCCATGCCGAAGTGCTGTAAGTTAGGTACTAGTTGTGCATTTCTTGTGTTTTCAGCAAAAGCTTGAACACATGCTGACTTCTGTGACCGTGTTACACATGACCTGGGACCTGTTGGACTTACGTTTTAGGGCCTAAGTTTGTTCTAGGCTCTGTTTACCCAACTTTCTCTGTGTTCGTATTAACAACAGTGAAACTTGGGTACTGTTACTGAGAGAATCTGGTTAGTTCAGAACAGGTTTGTTTAGAACGTGCTGACCTGTGCAATGGATTTACTCCCACGCTTTTTAACTTCTATTTATTTCTTGTAAAACTGAAAGAAGATACTAACTTTCTCCTTGTGTGCTCGTTAGAGAAGACCAGTATTAATTTCAGAACAACAGTCAATCTGAAGAAGAAATGCTTTAAAAAATATTCAAGTACTCGCTGTGAAAGTTTACACTCAGCCAGTGACATCAAAGGCAGGATGAAGCCTGCACAACTAGCTACAAATCTGTTTAATCTTATTAGGTGTTCTCCATTGCCTAACGTGCACAGAAGCCTGAATTTTGCTACAGATGTGTTGTTTTTGGTCTTATTGCATCAGCTGGTTACCTAAGGAACTGAGCCACTTTACAGTAAATATTAATCCTTTCAGGGCATGCAAATAATAAATTTAGCAGAAACAGTTATCTGCTACTGCTATTGCTGACACAGTAATCATAGTAGTTGTAAGTCTGTTCCTGGATACCTAGGTAGGGATCAAAAAATGGTAAACAGTTCTGAAAAGGGGTTGGTAAATATTTTAAATCTCTCTGGTGATTAAAAAATGTCTTGAAGAGGCTATTAAACTCTTAAGCTGTGATTGCATTGCTCTTGCAAATAGACATTTTTGTTCATTCCAAGTGAATTTTTGCAGTAAATAGCGAATTCTAAACTTACAAAAACATCAAGGTAAAGGGAGGCAAAAAATCTGATGTGTTTAATAATAATAAGGAATTGAAAAGTTACTTAATCACTGATTTTCTTACTGATATGATTGTTAAATATTTATTAAAAAAGCTTTATGACAGCTGTTTGTTTTCCAAATTTTTCTCTAATCTGAAGAATTTTAATTAAGAAAGAAATACAGTTCAGTTTTGCCCTTTTATTCTTGTAGTTCAAAGGCCCCATATTAAGCTCCATCATTCTTTTGGCTGAGATAGGATTGACCTGGCTTCTCCTGTACTTAGTCAGCATTGCCTGGTATTGGCTCTAGATCCTCTGGATTCAAGATTACAAATCTTGGGCATAGCTGAATGAGCTGTCAGCTCGAATGCTGAAAATGGCCAGTTTTGTTAAGTATTGTCAGAAATGAACACTAAACAAGCACTTGTTTCTCATTGCAGGATGTGCAGAGTCTGTCTGCTTGTACAGGGAGGAAACAAGTTAGATGGCAGATTTTTTTCATAGAGGAGTTCTGGTCTTAAATCAGTTCTTATGTGAGCTAGAAGTAGAGTCCCATGGTAGGAGAATATGTTTGGCTTTTATCAATCAACCAAGAATCATACATCAGTGTAAATGAAGTCAAGTCTGTTTATAGTAATGATGGATGGGTTGTGGGATAGATGGTGGATAATGTTATTCCACCATCTTGCAGTTACTGTTTCAGATCTGAACTCACTTATTTTATTCTCTGTATTTGATTTCAGAAGAAATAATGCAGGTGACAGAGAGAAGGCACTACAAGTTATGCTTCAAGTCCTGCAGACGTGTGACCACCCTGCTCCAGATATGTTTTGCTTATGTGGGAGGATCTACAAGGATATGTTTCTTGATTCTGACTGTAAAGATACCAATAGTCGAGATCATGCCATTGAATGGTAACAGAAAAAAACCAAAAATATCTATTTAAAAACATTTTCGACTTTCACTTCTGGTTATGAAAAGCAGGGCTATAGGAATTAGAAGATCTATTGCTCTACTTACCTCTTTTTTTCAGGGTCCTGTTTGAGTAATTGGTTTACTTTCTTTGGATCTTTGGATATGTGTTTCCTTGCTTCTCTTTGTAGACCATCACGAATGTAGAATGATACACTTAGTTTATTGGGCAGGAACGATGGTTCACCCATGTCTTTGTAGAGAAAATACACAATTAAGCTTCTTCAAGGCCAAAATGAAGTACAACTGAGATCACGGGACTTACGTTGATCCTCTGTGCAAGGATGGTTTCCATGCTGAATCCCCAGGAAATGCAATGATCTACTGTACATAAGGAAGAATATTGATAAACTGCATTATAAATTTTCTTAAGACAGTAAGGCATGCGTGTACACACAGGCTCTCACTGACATACTGTTCACATAGGTACGTTTATATAATCATATCAACTACTGCTGAGTACGATAATGTTAGCAATGTGGGTTTGTACTGTAACTGTGGAATACTCCTCTCTCTCTCTCTTTTCCCCGCAAATCACCTCAACGTGGTTAGTGCAATATGGATGGGTAGTAATGAACTTACAAGCTTCAGATGGATCTCTTCATCCTGTACCAGCTAGTGGCACGCGTTGAGCCTTTGTCAGCTCTGTCTCAGTTACATTTAATGAACGTGAAGCTTTAAAACATAGGGCTTGGAGCCTTTTTTTTAGAACTTGCACTGAAGACTAATATTTTCATTGCTTTTCTCATATGAATAATAAAATTAGGTTATTTTGCATTTAAGAGTTTTGCAGTAGCCAAACTCTTTTGTTTTATTTTCACAAAACCACACAAGGTGGCAGGACATGAAACTAAGCAGAAGTTTTTCTTCCTCACCGTAAGACAAAAAGCTACTTTCTTTCAAGTGCTCTTTGCAAAGAGTGCCATTGGTACCAACTAGCAATATAGTCCTTACAGTAAATTAATAGCTTAAAATACCTAGCAAAACTTCGCAGTATTTCAGTTCTTCTATACAGTGAGATGTGAGCTCTTGACTCTTCTCTGCAGGTATCGCAAAGGATTTGAACTCCAGTCAACTCTGTATTCTGGAATTAACCTTGCAGTTTTGCTACTTGTTGCAGGACAACAGTTTGAAAGCTCAATGGAACTGAGAAAAATAGGTAAATATCTACACACAGTGCTACAGACAAGTTTTCTGCTTCTCTCCCTATGAAGAAAACAAAATACTTATAGTGATGGGTTGCATAGACAGAAAGGCAGTTCAGGCTTTTTAGTGGCAGGTCCTGGATGGCAGGCTAAAACACCGGGATCTTGAAGGACCATTTTTCTCCTTGTTGCCTTGGAGCAGCTTTCTAGTAACTTGGCCCATCTAAAGGGTCCCAGAGATGGGAGAGGAACAAGGAAGGACCAACCAACTTCAGCACCGTCTCCAGCACCATCTGTAAACTGCCTTTACTGCACCACACAGATTATCCCATTGCATAGGCAACAGGGGACAAAGACAGGAAGTGACTGAGTGTGGCCCAGCTCTCCCCAGGGATGCCAGGGAAGGATCCACAGGGTTTCTGTTGTCCCTGAACTGAGAGATCTGCAGGAAGTATCGCCTGGAAGGATCTACCAGGACAGTAACTAGTTGTCTACCCATGTAGGTGCTAACTAAAACCCACCACTATACGTCTATAAAGAAATCATATGATAGAAACAGATATACGGTTCTTCCTAGAAAGATAATAGTTAAAAATTATATTTGGAATCAAACCCTGTCTGAAATACATACTTAAACCTTAGAATGCAAAGGTGGCTTTAAATCATTCCCCTGACCTTCCTTTGGGGTGGACTTGCATAAGCCTCAAGCCATTGATCCCTTGCAGTAGATGCAGATCTCGAGGACAGAGAGATGTGCAGCTTACACTAAGAACCAGGAGGCAGATAGCCCAGACAGATAGCACAAGAGGTTTTTCAACGCTGTGTGTGGTAGGAATTCTGGTATTCTGAACTGTATTGGGGATGTTATTTGCAGACCCAGCCTCTGTGTTGGGCAATGTTTTTTTTTCTGGGGAAAACTTGCTCCACTTTATTTTTATCACTAATGCTTAATCAAGTCTTATTAGTCTTTTACTGATAGACTTATTAGTAAAAAACACTTACTAGTGTTTTGCTGATAGAAAAATATGGTTTTTAATTGAAATTTTACAGGTGTACGGTTAAACAGTTTATTGGGAAGAAAAGGAAGCCTAGAAAAAATGAACAATTACTGGGATGTGGGACAATTCTTCAGTGTGAGCATGCTGGCTAATGATGTTGGTAAAGCAGTACAAGCAGCAGAGAAACTTTTTAAGCTGAAACCTCCAGTGTGGTATGTGGTAGAAGGCTGTAGCTCAAGTACCCAACTATGGGGAAATACACAAATTTAAAAAAATCTTGTAGTCACTTGGATAACTTAACTGGATTTTTCCATCTTAGATTGTTTGTAACTCTGTCTTTATACTCTGTTCTTTTATTTTGGGAAGGAAGGGGGAAGGTAAGAAATTAAGTTACCCATCATTGTTGGGTTTATATCCCATTGAAGCACATCTTTTATAAGAAAGAATTTGGAAATTAGTGATGATTCCTTGTGAAACAATTGTGAAAAGATTGTGAAACTATTCTTTTCAGAGTTTAGCTAGCTACTGCTTCCCTCCCCCACCATCTTCTAGCTCATAATGTCCTGTCTAATCACCATGTAACTACTCATGTAACTATATCCTTTTGCAAAAAGATAGCGTTCATGAACATCTATGTGAGCTTATGACTTAAGGTTTAAACTAAACTTGCTATTCTTTCCAGAAATCTTTAAAAATCAACACAATCATTTCCATTAGCTTTTAAAGTACATTTAATTTTGCAGTTAATTTTTTGGATGTATAAGTCAGTTAAGTGGTTTTAGAATCTGGTCAAATTTTGTTTTCTCTCTGTTAACTCACTAATTCAATACATTCTAGGTACTTGAAATCATTAGTTCAGAATCTGATGTTAATTCAGCATTTCAAGAAACTCACCATAGAACATTCTCCTAGACAAGAAAGATTGACTTTCTGGCTAGATATCATTTTTGAGGCAACGAAAGAAACAACTAATGGACTGAGATTTCCAGTAAGATGTTATGTCCAAACAAGTTTTGTATGTCTTATATTTCTGGATAGGATATAACAAGAATTGGAAGACTCTAAAGACAATACTTACATACTTAACTGCCTGTTATTTCATTGCATGAACCAAAACCCTGTGTTCTGCTAATCTTTACTCTATAAAAAACATTTAACCCACCACCCTAAAAGCATTCTAAGAAATACTTTTTAAGTCTCCTACAACAAGTTGTGATGATACTGTTTTGTTGTACATAGGAACACAGCCTCTTCCTGCCTTGTCTTGCCCTTCTCTCTCCCTCTGGAAATTTTTTAGGCCTTACTTTGAGATTACCCGTTGTCTATATCAGAGCATCTGAAGATACTGTTGTGTATTAGCTGCTGGTTTATTAAGGAAAACTGTTCTCTCTCTTCAGGTTTTGGTGATAGAACCAACTAAGGTCTACCAGCCTGCATATGTTTCAATCAACAATGAAGCAGATGAGAGATCTCTCTCTTTGTGGCATGTCTCTCCCACTGAAATGGTAAAACTACCAGCAGATGTGTTTCATGTATTCTGATTCATTGTGCTTAAAGTCACTTTTTTACATGTAAATTTTGGAACACTGTACAATAATTTAAAGTTTGCTACATTTCTGTGAAGCATGAGCCTCAATATCTCTTTCGTGCAGATGCAAAAGCAGACTCTTTACAGAGAAAGTAAAAGGAGGGACTATGATTAGAACTCAAGTGGTTTTGACCTCTAGTTCGGGTTTCACTTATCTTGACTGTGTCTCTTAGAAGTGCCTGGGTTATTTTGTCTGCTCATAATATTTCTTATTAGAATTGTGTGAATTTTATTAAGATGCAGCTCAAAGCTAGATAAAAAGTAAAGATAAAGCCCAGCATTGTGTTTAAAGTTTTAGAAATTTTGAAGTTTTACAATTATAAGATTCAAAACTAAAAAAAAAAATGGCAGCCTGTGACAAATAAGTGTCAAGAGATCAAATATTTGGTGTTTTGGATTATTGGATAAGGCACAGGAGATTAGGAAAGGAGTAGGCACAGTTATGGATAGTGTAATCTCTTAAAAGTGAGAAATAATTTCAGTTTCACATTGAAAGACTTGAAATCTGGAATGTATTTCGCCACCCCTTCTTAATATCGGAACAACATAGCTGGAGAATAGACTAAAAGTGTAGAGAGGCAAAGTGTGGAAAAGAAGCATATTAGAGCAAGAGAAGACCACATAATTGCCTGGATCTGTGAACTTCTTTTCCAGTACACTGTTCTACTTCACTACTTAGAGTGACTGTGTCTGACACAACTTTGCTTTATGGACCAAATTCTTGGTGCATATCTGGCAGTGCTAAATAAGATCCAGCTATTAGCTAGAGGTTTATGGAGGGCTACAGTCCTAGGTACATGCTGTCCTTCCTCTGTTTTGCCTCCAGTGTGTTCCCTGGGCCAAAGCTGTTGGCTCAATACCTCTTAGGAAGATGTATGAAGTTTCACAGAATCATAGAATTGTTTAGGTTGGAAAAGACCTTTGAGATCATCACGTCCAACTGTTAACCTAGCACTGCCAAGTCCACCACTAAACCATGTCCCTAAGCACCACATCTACATCTCTTTTAAATACCTCCAGGGATGCTGACTCCACCACTTCCCTGGGCAGCCTGTTCCAATGCTTGACAACCCTCTCAGTGAAGAAGTTTTTCCTAATATCCAATCTAAACCTCCCCTGGCGCAACTTGAGGCCATTTCCTCTTGTCCTATCACTTGTTACTCGGGAGAAGAGACCAACCCCCATCTCTCTACAACCTCCTTTCAGGGAGTTGTATAGAGCGATAAGGTCTCCCCTCAGCCTCCTTTTCTCCAGGCTAAACAACCCCAGTTCCCTCAGCCGCTCCTCAGAAGACTTCTGCTCTAGACCCTTCCCCAGCTTCGTTGCCCTTCTTTGGACACGCTCCAGCACCTCAATGTCTCTTTTGTAGTGAGGGGCCCAAAACTGAACACAGTATTCGAGGTTCGGCCTCACCAGTGTCACGGGGGTACAGGGTACAGGGGGACGATCACTTCCCATGTCCTGCTGGCCACACAATTTCTGATACAAGCCAGGATGCTATTGGCCTTCTTGGCCACCTGGGCACAGGTTTCCTTTCCCTTCAAGCCTAGATAAAAGTAGGGCATAGTCTGCTCCATGTTTAATACGAGATGTTGATGTATTGAGTCAAAACATAATGTTTGATAAATTGGACTTCATGATTTATACTTCAAATTTAATTTTACTTGAGGAAATGCGGCCTTTACTTCAACTCTGTGCCATTTATAATAATTTTTCCTCAAGTGAGCAAAACAGCAATGTACGGCCTTTCTTTACCTATACATCAATTTTATTTGAAATTGGGGGGGGGAGGGGAGAGGGAAGGGGAGAAAAAAAGAAAGGACAAGAGATGTGTTGGAAAAACTTTATTTTGCTTACCATGCTATTACTTTGTTTTCAATAGCACATCAAGGTTAAACTGGTTGATTATAGCTCTTTGTTCTTTACAGAAACAGATTCACGAATGGAATTTTACAGCTTCTTCCATTAGGGGAATAAGGTTGGTATGTCAGAAAACAGTTAAGTGGTTTTTTGTTTATGTTTTTTATTTCCCTTAAGTGGGAAATCTGGATTCTGTCTTAAATGTCTGCTTTGCATTGCGTATTATAAAAGCTTGTTCTGTCCAACCTGCCTTGAAATGTCAACACAGAAGAGTTTGTCTTTCTATGCATGGGCAGAGCTGTACATTTCTCATAGGAATACTCATCTAAGAGGGGGGTATTTGCGTGTGTATTCTCTGGTAGACTTCTCTGTTTTCAATCTTCTACCTGCTTTTTATATATTTTTCTAAATTTTTCAGTGAAGTTATTGCCATCTCTGCATTTAAAAACATGGAGGGCAGAAGGAAAGAAGAACCCTTAGCTATTCTTGCTTCCTTCCATAAGTCAAAGAACAGTTTGTCTTTTTTCCTTTAAGAAAAGGAAACCATGGTATCTATTTTCTGTTTGGAATTCAGAAATGCTTCTGATATGGCTCTATCTAAAAACCTACTAGCTAAAACTTGGATTATTAGAGAAATGTTAAATGAGGCATGGACATAGTTTGTGCTAAGGAAAGAACTCTTGAGCTGGAGGGAGACTGCTAGTAGAGTTTCTCAAGGACTAGCCTTTACATAGTTAAAGTAGTTCCGTTTTGTGATGCCTAGATTAATGGAAATACTAGTCACAAGTAAATGGTTCCAAATATTAGTACAAAAGAAGATCAGAATATTATATATATATATAGAACAGGATTATTCTGTGAACTGAAAAGAGAGAAAAGAATCACATTTGGTATTAACAACTGCAAAATACATGACTACATTTAGAAGCTAGCTTATATATGTTAAGTTGGGCTACTTTGCTGCCAGAAAGGGGAGAGGCAGAGCACCAGGAGAAAAAACAAAATGAAACCTATCTGTACAGCCTGGTAGCGTGTCTGTCACATTCTGGCTCTCTGTCTGCATTATGCAAGCTGTAGCTAAGACCCAAAGGAGCCATAAGCACAGGGAACGCAAGGTGGGCTTTTGCCTTCTCTCTGCATTCATGAGTCACTACATTGGTGGATCTGGCCTTTCTAGGGATGTAAATGGTTGTTGGCTGGGACCAGTTCTGTGAGTGCATAAGCTTAAGTGCTTGAAAAACTTTCTGATTCAAGTACAAGCATAAATTCAGATACCTAATGAGTTCTGTAGTTCTCAAAGCAGAGGGCTCCAGGGCTGTGATTTTGACCATAAGCACCTAAGTTTTAGGTCCCAAGTTTGTCTTCTCTGAACTTGCATGATTTGCTTTAGCAAATAACCTCAGTGAAAAAGTATTTCTCTGAATAAGGTGAGCGGTGATTGCTATGAAAGCCTACAATTGTGGATTTGGACATAGATTCTACCATAACTTCAGTATTATCTTCTAAAAGAAGCAGGTTTTGGTTTAAATTAATTCGATGTGATATTTTATTCTACTACTCCAATGCAATGTGAGTGAATGTGAAGTCATTACTGAAGTCTGTGGAGCTGACTGAGCATAACTCAGCATAACATTTCTGAAGCATATTAATTACCTTCAGTCAACACATTGTACAGAAATTAGTCTTTGAGAAAGATAACTTTTAATTAAATGGAAGCAAGCAATTAATTTTCTTTGATTCTTAGTCACTGCTGGGGATTACAAAGCTCAAAGAGGCAATTTTTTTAAACTTAGTGGAATTAGACGTTTGCTTTATATGTGACAACTTACAATTGATATACTTTTGAAATTGCATTAGTTTTAGTATAAAAAAATTAGTGATCTCAGTTAACTTATACTCTGTCAAAACCCTTAACTTGTATTTATGCTAACCAGTTCATCTTATATACCACATTGCGTTACACTTTATAATACAGTATTGTTACTTAGATACTGTCTTGTCTATCCTATATTTGCCCTTGGAAGAATCATCTTGCTTTGTTGCTTAGTTCTTGTGTCAGGTATGTGTTAATCTGCCTTGCTAGACTAGAAATTGCTATATCAGAACAAAGCTACAGAATGGCATAGTGTATTTTCACATATTTCTGAAAAAATCTTCTGGCAAAATTCTAATTTTTTGGAACATTTGTCCCTGTAGCCCTTAAAGATGCTACAGCAAGTTGGTCTTTTAACATTCTGCAACTTTACTATAGTCTACTGTCATGTATTTTAACTAACTGGCTCAACAGAGGCTAAGCAAAATCTGAGAGTTTGACAAACAGATCAGGCAATAATCTAATTAATTTTATTAATTTAATGGTCAAAAAATATGAGAATACCTTAACAAGCATAACAACTTGGCATTTATGTAGAATAATACTGAAGTGCAAGTCTTTGGAATAAGAGATAAATTCCTAGATTTACTTTCATATTGATACTATGTTTTATGGCCTCTTCACTTTTCGCTTCAGTGCATTTAGATGGGATATATACAACAGCAGCAAGACACAATATGCAATAAATAATCATTTTGTCAGAATTATTGCTGCAGTTTGGAGTAAATATTGGTCATCCCAAAACTTGTTTATCAGTATTAAGGCCATAAAAAGTATATACTGTGAAGGATCTGCTACACTGTAGGTACTTCCCAGTTCAGTTTTACTGTAGGAGTAATGGAATTATAAAAACGAGAAGTACTTGTCAAGCTTAAAAGAAAAGCTTTCCTGATAGCTAGATAAGTGTCAAAACAATTCATTTTCCATAGAGGTGTCATCAAATACCAAGAAATCTGATGGAGCTGTGTAAAAATGGAAGGGGAGGTGAACAACAAACAAACCTCAAAACACTTCAGATAAACGAGTATTTTACCAAAGTAAGCAGTAGCTTAATAATTTATCAAATTGGAGATAGGATTATAGAATATATAAATAAACTCAAAGCCTCTAGTTGTAAGGAAAATAAATATAATTGCATACTGCCTCTCTGAGGTAATTCACTGAAAAAGGTGTTTGCTAAGTGTTCATAATTCAGAAAAATTAACTCCTTCTTGCTCTATTTCTTCTAGTAGTTACAGCCAAAATAATCTTTTCTTAATGTGAATTTTATAGCATTTCCAAGTTTGATGAACGATGTTGTTTTCTTTATGTCCATGACAACTCTGACGACTTTCAAATCTACTTTTCTACAGAAAACCAATGTTGTAGGTGAGTTTAGTTTGTGTGGCTGTTAATGTGAGATCTATGTCCTAAATAGAATTGATTTAGTAAACATTGAAAGCTGACATTTTTGCTTGAGAAATTAATTATTTATTTCTTCACTTCTTTTTTCTTGATGAAGAAGCAATGAGCTAAACTCAGTGATATTTAAGGGGATGAGAGCAATGTCCCATTACACTTGTTGGCTGGTTCTGATCCATTTACCTACAAGTCATTAGGTCTGAGAAAAGGCTTAAGTAGCTTATTCTAATGTATAACTATTATCTTCTTTTTCTGTGTCTTGGCCATGTCATGTAAGGTTTAGGTTCATTGGTTTAGGTTCACTTATGTACCTGTTCAGTTTGATATAAGTAAGAGCAACTAGATGTAATAGAAATTTCTAACTTACATTGTGTCACAGACATCTGTTACTGTTTGTGCCTGAATTCAAATATTTCCTGATGATCTGTTGTCTCTAAACAGTAAGCATGCTAACTGAATTTCAGGCCTAAATCTTTACAGACCAAATTCTTCCTGGGGAATGATATTTGGCATATAAACCTTCTGAATGAAGCAGGAGTGATTTGTTAATACACTTAATATTTGGGGTTGGATGGTATATTTATTGTTCTTGCAATAATTATTATTTATGTATTACATGGAATAAACTCAGGTTAAAGAAAATTATTAGCTCTGCAGACTGCAGTGCGTAAAAGATAGGAAACACTAAAATTAACGTTACCGGCTCAGCCTTAATTTGGCATCGCAATTTGTGTGTTATGAAACATGGTCACATTTTTTATGCCTTATTCAGTGCACAACAGAAGTCTGTTCCAGGGATATGTGTCTAATAGTCAGTGAAAGAGATGTGAATATTTATAATAATTTTTAATAATTGTTAACCATTTGTTATGGAATTTGGAAAAAAGTGAGTGGCTCAGGCAGGGAACTACAGGAAAAGATGGTCTTGTACTTAAGGATCTCTATCCCAGAGAACTAGATGAAATTAGTTAAAACTCTGTTCTTCAAAACATGTTAGTGCTTTTATATTCTTGGCTTTCTGGATGCCTGAGTAGAAAACACAAAATCTGATTTTCAGAAATACTGAGTAATCACATTTGCAACCAAAGTCCATAGGATCATTTAAATTAAACTGAACGTAATAGAATTCTCATCACTACACAGAAGGAGAACCACCCAATATGATGTCGCAAATTTAGCACTACTGAATTGAGCTGTTGAAAATCAATACTTTTTTTTAATATCTCAATTTTTTCTCTAATTTTTTCTCTAATTACGTTTGTAAAGACAAGGCCATGCTAAGCACTTTCCATCAAAGTGTACAGCAAAAATATTTGAGGGGGATCTACCAAGATTTTACTATGCAATTACAGTAACAAGCTGGGTTCTGCTACAGCAAATAAAATAATTTTATAAATAATTAGGCTTTTCAGTGTGTGTTTGATGTTTTTCCTCATTTAAAATAGGATAAATATGGATAAAGTAAGTAATGAAAGAAACCTATGAATATGCTAGCCGGTTTATTAGCTTGAAAGCAAAGTGAAAAATCTGTTTAATCTCCTTCTAAAAGGATATTTTTCTTTGATCCTGTGCTATTTATTGCTTTTTTAGATTCTGTGGGTTGGTGAAAGAAATTTTGTCTGATGCAGTTGGCAGTACTTTGGAACTAGAAGGAGAAATAGATGGAGACACACTGGAGGTATGTCAAGGATAAAAGATCCAAGAACTCTGAAACTTGTTCTCCATCTTCCCTGCACCTTGATATCAGTATGCTAGAAAGATAATAAATAGCATTTAAACTCCTTAATTGTATATGAAATTTCAACTCTTACAAAACTGTTTGTAGACAGGAATTGCATTCATTTGAAAAAACACATTTTTAATGAAGTGAGACTGTTACTACTGTAAACTGTATAAATCCCTAATGAAGAGTGTTACTGATCTTGTATTTATGTTGCAAACAATCTATAGATGAGAATCATCTGATATCAGCTGGCTTAAGTGGATAAAAAAGATAAGATATTAAATAAATTCTAGAAAAAAGCCATTTAGCAAAGGGACTTCAGTTTTTCTAGCTAGTACCTGATACTGTTACTACTCTAGGTAATTTCATTTGACAGGCTTTTTCTGTCACAGATTTGCAGATATTTAGGATCAGATTAATCCATTGTGCTTTTTTACTTATCACTGAAACATCCATGTTAGGAACCTAGTAGCTGTAGGCTTTCTTTATAATCAGTACAGAGGGAAAAAAAATACTTGGAAAGGGTTATTCACATTTTATATGTGCTCAAGTTAGGGCAGGTGAATCCATGTCTTCATAAGACACACTGCCTCATAGCAAATGTCCAGATTTGTAGCACTAAGTGCATACCCCATGCTTCTGGTTTTATTTTGAAATCTGAAAAGCCATCATAAAAAGTAGGTTGTAACTTTTATTTGTAGTCAAGCAAATTCAGTCAATCTGATTAATGAGTGTAAAAACCCTACTGTGGTTTGTTTGAGCTGGGTGTCTTTCTTACCGTGTCTCATTCCAGCAATTCTCTTAGGCTTACGGTTCAGAGCAGCTCTTTATGATAGTGAACCTTTTGTAGTACCTGAGCCTTCAGAACAGGATTTAAGAAAGTAGAAGACCCTCTACTGTACTGTTGAATGTAATTGTATATTGTGGGGAAGAAAAGTTTTGGCACTGAAGTTCGTGCATAGTGGCCACAGAATTCTCTCCTCAAGTGAAAAGGACAACATATGCACATCTGTTAAGCCCAGCTTAATACGTATATCTGTAGTCTTGACCTAGGGTCAGGGCTCTGCCTTGGCAAAGACAGGGTATTATCTATAGCTGCAGATTTTATGTTGCATACTTATGGACTTAGCTAATAGCAGGGCAATCTCCAAACAACACAGTCTATTCAACTGTATAATAGTCTTTCAGAGGAAGTGAGCTCACCATGGCTTGAGCCTTCTAAAAACTGAACTGGAAAAAGCACTTGAGAATGCACAGCAGGAAACAATCCTGCATGAATCAACGATGTATGGATAAATGACTACAGAAATTAATTTTAAATCTTTGAGCTATATCATTGTACATATCTTGAAGTTTTCACAGTTATCACCTTGTACTTACTGTCTTAGGTCAGGACATTAAAACAGAAATCAAGATAGAGAAGGGGAGGATTAATCTATTTAGCTTATAAATGAGCTAAGACACTTAATGTCTTTCTGCAGCCTGAGATCTTGCATTTAAGAAGAGACAACATGTAAAATGCAGCTTTGTATGGTCTTGATGGGCTTGACAAACACAGAAAGCAGAAGTTCTTACCGTTAATAAAACAACTGTTTATGTGTGGGGAAGAGGAAGAAATAACCTTGAGCACAGTTTGGGAGAAGAAAATCTGATTTCAGTGAGAATTCTTATGAGAATATTGTCCCAAAGCGTTGTGTATTTTGGATTGCAGTATTATTTGAAAGCAACTACAGTTTAGTTCTACAGCTAACAAGGATTTGGAAGGAGAGTGAGTGTGGCAGTCCTTTCTGCCTTAGGGTATTCACTTCTGGATATTGATATTGAAGAAGTTCCTATCACTTTAAGAGTACCTGCTGTACTCCAAATAGGATATCCGAGAGATCAGACTCTGCCCTACCATGTTCATACAGAAGGTCAGCTATGAACACTTGTTTACTCATACCTAACGGTTGAATTGCACATCCAGTGGATCACATATTCAGACTTTTGGCATCCAACAGTGATTTATTCAATCTTTGTAGCTGTTGGAAAGAGAGTAGGCAAATGTGAAGTGGCATCAAGTATATACAAGTCTATTAAACTGTCTACTAACTAGCATTGAACTATAAATCTCAAGAATTTTCATGTATCATAGGACCCAGACTAGAGAACATAGGTTTCTCCACGGTAATTATAGAGTTGGCTTAGGACCAGTCTGTTGCAGATAGGGTTACTGTCAATCTTAAATTCTGCAATGTGACTGCTGTCTTTTTTCTGCACAGTTTTATATCATATGATAGCTGTGAAAGCTGGATATGCTCCTACCAAAGAACCTGACAAGTTTTACATATGGCGTTTTGGGTCAGTTATGCCTTATTTTATGAACCGTGAAATGCTGAAACATGAAAAATGAAACTGTACTAAAGCTGTGCTAACTCAAGTTTAGTTCCACTGAGCAAAATATGCTGTTAGGATAAACAACAGACGTTTTTTCTTTAGCACCTTCCATACAGCAGCATGAAACTTGCCGTCTTTGCTGAGGTGAAGAGCAGGGGAAATGTCAGTGACACATGGACATTGCAATACCAGAGCTGCAATATGAACTGGGAAGACACTTCAAAGAAATAGATCTCAAGGCTGCATTCTATATGAGAGAGTCTTACTGGATGAAGCAGAAAAAGTGGTCAATGACAGAAACGTCAATAGCTATGGCCATTGTAAAAAGGTTCGGGGGTTTTTTCTTAATAGAGAATTCATACGAGGCCACAGAAAAAACCCTGCAGTTTTCCCATATGGGACATCCTCTTGGATTTGGGAAGATACTAGGGGAGGTCTGTGTACTCCTGATAATATCTGAGGCTATGAAACTGTCCAATTCCTTTCTTAACTCTTTGCAAAAGTGCTTTTTCAATATCCTTTATCAGTTCCCTTATTTGAATGAGGAGTGTGCTGCTTAACCCAACTTCCATAAGAAATTTGGTTTTATTTAGTGTCTGGGATGTACTTTGATTAAGCATCATTCATCAATAGGCTTTTTCACTGACCTTTATAGTAGGAGAGCTCTGTCGTAAGATCACCATATGGGACAAGACCATGAAGTGGTGTAAATTAGTGTAGCTTTACTGAAGTCAGTGAACCAACAGTGACTTATTCAGCTGGCAGTGTGACCCAACATGGTTTCAGCAGCAGTGGAAACCACCGCTTCATATATTTAATCATCCTTGGAGATTATGAGCATTTTTTTTTCACCTTTTGGAAAAATTCATTATGAGGGGAATATGTCAGAAATTAATTTTGCTGTGGCTAAGCTCAAATGAGAGTTTAGCATCTTAAAACAGTGTCCGCCCACTGTAATGAGAATGTCACTTCTATCTATTTATTAAACCATTGGTTTCAGATTTATAGGTTATGTTCCATATATTTACATAGCCTGAAGGCTCTGCCAGCAATTCTTAGAGTTGGTATCTGAATGTGTTCTTTTGACAGCACTGTTTCATTGAATTTGGTTTAATGCTGTGTTCCTTGTTTGGGTGAATGCCTTTCGAAGTTGGTTAGGGCAGATTGTTTTGTAAAGCAAATAACATGGAAATTTTACAAGTTGTATAATGCACCAGGCTGGTGGGTAACCTACCGTGCTGCAGCTGTACTGCAGTAACTACTCTGTGCTGTACTAACTCGGTATAGTACATAATTGTTGTTAAAGCTCTCTGTAATGTCAGATCTTAGTGATAATTTCTGCGCTGTTTTGTTTATCTTTTCTGCTTGCAGTATGAATATGACTATGATGAGAACGGTGAGAGGGTAGTTCTAGGGAAAGGTACTTATGGAATAGTTTATGCTGGAAGAGACCTTAGCAATCAGGTCCGAATAGCCATCAAAGAAATACCCGAGAGAGACAGCAGGTAAGACCTAGTTTATTGTTATATATACATTGCTAATGAAACCACAGTTGTTTCCTGAAAACTTTGCTCTTTTCAGCATGTATTTCTATGTGGTTAGTTTATAAAATCCCAGTATACTAAAATTCAGTTATTTCCTCCTAATATTCAACAGTACCCTTTTGAGAATAAGGACTTTTAATTTTTTTTAAAGATATTATATATATAATAAATAATACAATTTGATAATTTATATGTATATCATAAATTCTAGAATAAGAAATATTTTGGGGTTTAGGTTGCAGTTGTATCTCATTTGTATTCTTTTTGGGGAGGGGGAAAAGCATAAAAGGAGTTTCGAGGACAAAGACAGTACTATGTAACGATACAGAAGAAAGGCATGTATAAATTCTTTGAGGGCATGTTTCTCCTTCAGGGTTCCTCTGAGATCTACCTCTGTACTTTTTCTGAATAGGCAACCAGTCACATTGCATTTTGAAGGTCATGGGCAAGACATTTGCTGAGAATTGGATCAGTATCTCTAAAATCCATTCTGTTCGCAAACTAGCAATTAAGCATAGCCTAGAACCTTTTCCTGCATCGTGAGATACTCCTTGATTCTTTTTTTTTTTTTTTTAATAGGTATTCTCAACCTCTTCATGAAGAGATAGCACTGCATAAATATTTAAAGCACCGGAACATTGTCCAGTATCTTGGATCTGTTTCAGAAGATGGATACATTAAGATTTTTATGGAGCAGGTGCCAGGAGGTTTGTATCATTCTGAGCTTAGTCTCTCAAAGAAATCAAAAGCAGTTGGGACTCTAAACTTAGTGAAAGCAAATAGATGTACACTTAATATGTTTGTGCACCTGTATATGGCTTTTCTGTTGAGACATTAACTACAGGTGGCATTCTTCTCATATAAAGAATAGATCCCAGTACCCTCTCCCCTTTCTGTAATAATTATAAACCTAGAGAAAAGCCATTGAACGTATTTGGTGTCAAATACTCGTGTTATAAAATAGTGGAGTTAGAGTTATATAGTCCATTTAGCCTGAGCATCTGAATGATGACTGCAGCTTTTAGAATAAGTTTCTGTTGAGCAGTAACACTGAGCAATTAAGTATTATTTTGTAACTGCTATATAAAAAGCACTGCTATTTCCTAGGTAGATTAGAGATAAAAGTTATATGCTTCCCTTGCTCATAATTCCCAGTTTTGCTCCTCTAGCCTTCTCTACATTTTAAGATGTGAAGTGCCTCTATATCCTCTCTAGGTTATATTTCCATCTCCCTTTTGCTATTTGCTCTTCAGTATCAAGTATGTGTCAGAATGAGTGTGAAGTCCTTGTATGAATATAACTTCCAAAATAAAAACAGAAATAAGAAAACCAGGAAAAAAAGGTTTTCTAGGGAAGGTCCAGACACAAACATTCAAAGTGTAATTAAATACATCTGGGGCACAGGGAAGTTCTTTATTTTTTGAATTCCCATGATCTTCTCACCTGAAAGCTGAGACACTATGACGTGTATGATGCATGCAGACATGGTGAGTTTATACCAACACTTCCACTTGTTTTCCTGCACTTGTTGAAAGTATCAGCTGGTATTGTTTACATACGTTTTTTTCCTGTTCATATACGCACAGTAGAGTGTGCTGCGATTAGTTGCTAACGTCGAGATATTATTGAACTAATTCAGATATTTTAAACTCGGCAGCCAGTCTTAAAAAGGAACCAGATGTTCAGATTATGCAGGATTCTTTGAGGAAACTTAATTTTAGAAAGCTGTTGGTGTGGACTGAAAATCCCTTTAGCTGAATTTGTCTGGCATTAAGTAGACCCACTGCACTTAGTTTATTATGAGCAGAAAAAACAAAGCTGTCTTTATTTTGCTTCATGATTAAAATATTTGAAACAAAGCTGTCTTTATTTTGCTTCATGATTAAAATATTTGAAACAAAGCTGTCCTTATTTTGCTTCATGATTAAAATATTGATGTTGTTTAAAAAAAGATTAGATTTACTACAAGTAGGGGAAGTGTGGATGACCTATCTCCTACTCTGAACATCCATTACTTGGTTTCTTTCAGGAGCTTTCTTTCCTCTGTCTCTGAATATTTCCAGAAGTTAATCCCATATTTGCAAGGAAAACACTCTTTCCTTTTTTCTTCTGCCTTCCCCACCTCGAGTAAATCAGCTTCTCTTTGCCCATGCATGTGGTTCATGAAGTATAGTGTATAACATCATACAGTGTTACCTTTAGTCTTTATTTCATCAAGGGCTGAATGGTTGCTAGTCCTAGTCTCAACAGTTGCTAGACTGAAGTGAGGGAGATGCATCCAGCCCTGTCGTAACATTTATTCCTGTCATGGAGGTCGAAGCTGAGCTGGCAAGAAAGAAAGAACCAGTCAAGAGCAGCAGCAAATTATTTGCTTTGAGGGATCTAGGAAGAATTTGGCTTAATTATAGGTACTGCATTTCTCTTGTATTAGGATATTGAGCAAAGGCTTAATCCAGACTTAAATGTTTCATGTTAATTTGGGGATTTTGCTATCTTGATACAGCAAGATTTCTTCTTAACTCTTGTAGGCAGCCTCTCAGCTCTCCTAAGATCTAAGTGGGGCCCAATGAAAGAACCTACAATCAAATTTTACACCAAGCAGATTCTGGAAGGCCTTAAGTATCTTCATGAGAACCAGATTGTACACAGAGATATAAAGGTAAAGTTTCCTTTAGTGTGTCTTGTGTGATTTGCTTTTTATCTTATTTACTTCAATTAGTTTTACTCTAACCTGAAGTAGAATTTTTAATAGGATTTCATGGAAGCTTAAAACAAAAGGAAAGAATAAAACAACCCCTTCTCCCTGGTGCTCCTGGGAAATTCCTTTGTAGAAACGTGTATTACAAAGATAACCGCAAACTTGAAGGAGTATTGAGATTGGGATTTGGAATCCGTACTCCTCTGTCTCTCCTCCCCGCTCCCCCCCGCTCTCTCTCTCTCATCCAAACCACAGGGGGATAATGTTTTGGTGAACACCTACAGTGGAGTGGTGAAGATATCTGATTTTGGCACTTCCAAACGGCTGGCAGGAATCAATCCATGCACTGAAACATTTACAGGTAAGACTAATTTAACAGAGTTTGTAAGGGTTTTGGTGATAGATCTAGAGTTAGAGCCAAGAGGCTCTTTGGATTTGTGATGTAAATACGATTAGGTCTATGTTTTCAGGGAAGAATGAATGGGAGTGTGATCACCATAAACACAGGCTTGGTATCTTTTTTTAATGTAATTTTCTTCCATTTTACTTTTTTTTTTTTTTAAAACTTCTTAAGTGGGATGGGGTAATAGTTTTCTTCTAAGTGATTTCATTAAGTAGCAATTGATTTGTTGCCATTACATCTGGAAACACTTGAATACAGCAACTTTTTCATTTAATAATCTTGATATTAGTAACTCATGCATGCACACTTTCTTGAAGTATGTCTAAAAGTGCAGAAAAACAAACACAAACTTATAAATACTTTCAGTTTTGAGGCATTAATTATAAAATCCAACCAGCTGACTAACTTGGTGTTATCAGCAGTAAGAAGAGCAGTTTACATGAAAGTACTAGGCTGGTACGTTACAGAAAAGGTTTCATATACAACAAGGTAGTAAAAACTTGCAATATTCAGTGAAAACAAAATTTGCTGAGTAACAGCTGAAACTTCACATTGAAAAATGGTATATGGTCACGTAATTACTCAATTCTTTTATCAGTGGAGATACAGGTAACATGATGTTTTCACTTGTTATATGGCCATATGCATAGGCTGATACCACAAATCACCAGCCTCACACTGGCCTGCACTTTAAGTAAATGGTACACAGACACAGCTATCAGTCGTGTGTGGAAGACAGAAGACAACAACCTCCGTTTAAGTGATAATCAAGGCTTCCCATTACCCGTCTGGTGGGGAGTCTGCAGTTCCTTCAGCTTTCTTACAAAGGAAGCCATGAAAATAAAATTATTAAGGTTCTGAAATAACTTACCTTACTAAGCTTTTTTTACTCCTTATAAGCAAAGCTTGTGAATTGGAAACTGGGCCTATATTACATCATGATCTGAACACAGCATATGATGTCTGCATCAGTATCTCACAAGATCAACATCTCATCAGGTGCAGGCATTTGAAACAAATCTATTTCCTGCAAAGCTGTAAAGATTTTAGTTAGAATCAAATTAAGTTAAGTTAGGAGTCCTTTAAAGAGAAGAAAAAAAATTATTATTTGTCCAGTTAGGAATCATAAATAGAGCATTTGAATGTTTTGTTAAGAATGAAGAGCTACAGGAAGCAAACTCTTCAGTTTATAGATGCTATAACAGATAGATACATAAATGACAGTATGTCTGAACAGAGCTGGTTAAATGCTGGCTTCTGAAGTATTCCTTTAAGGAGTTTCACCATTTTTTCCAAACAAATTATTCAACAAATAATTTTCTCATGAATCATCTTGCTTATGCAACTGGATGGATAAGATGGATAATTCTCAAATATGTACAGGTGTCTTGTGGTATCTGGAAAAGAATATTTTCAGGTTTTGCCTGCAATATTTGTCCTTGCCATTTTTGTTAGACTGGTTCAATGCATTACACTCCATGAGAAAGAGATGCAGTACCACGTGGTGTGATGTATAGCTATACTGCACTTCTCATTTCTACAGGACATTCTGAAAACTTTAAGTATATAAAGGGGTTCCATAAGGTAAAAGTTGAAGTCATGGAGGAAGACCCTTTTGTGGCTATTAAAAGTCGTAGTCCAAAATTTAATTTTGGCCCAGCAAGCCACTATTATGGCTGATTGCTATTAAGATTGGAGCAGATACTAGAGGAAAATAATTCTGTCTTTGCCTGCGTTTTACATACTCCTTAGTGGCTTTTTAGCAACTGGTTGTTGTTAGAGATGATATGTGGAGAAATGGTATCTGAAGAAAAGTCACCATACTGTAATAAAAGGAGGTAAATCTTTTCTTGTGCCTTTCTTCTTTGTTCTCTTGCATGTTTGCAGCCCTGTTTGTGCCTCAGAGATGTAATTTACCATGAGAATAAATATTTTACTTAAGTTCTCATTTTGGATTTAAAATCAGTAAGCAGGTAGCTATAGCCCAGAGGGTCTTAAAAGGGCTCTTGCAAACCTTAAAAGGTTTTGTTCCTTAATTCAGTGCATAAACTCTGTGGATTTTAGGCATTATGTAATACAATCACATGATTTGAAGAATCAGACTTCTAGTGGTTTAAACGTTATATCCCTCCATTCAAGACACACAGCCTGAGGGCAAAGCTGTGGCTTGAACTTTTGTTCTACAGCAGTCACATTTAATGAACATAGTGATATCCAATCCCTTTTATCTTCACCAGATGTCCTTTACTTAATAGTTCATGGCTTTACCACAGTGTAACTTGACTGTATTCTGAAGAAGAAAAATAATTTAATTTAAAGATGTCATAACAGAGCTGGTACTTTCATGTGGAGAAAGTACTATAGTGTTCAAAACACTCAGAACATCTATAGGTTTCTGTTGTTGGTGTGGACTGTCCTCCTGTAAAGACCTCTTGTTAACTGTGTTAGAATACAATTGAATATCAGTGATTCCAAATTGACTATCTTTTATTTCATTTTTACTGTTCTTTTTGTTTATCAGTATTATAACTAGTATTACAGTCAGGTTGTCTACAGGCAAACTTTACAGACATTCAGAATCATCTGTTAAGAGCCAACTATAGGCTTAGGCAGGATCTTATTTTGCCGACATGTATAGCTTTAGAAGTTTCAATAATGCCCCCCCCCCCCAGCCTTAGATGTCAGAAATCCCAAGCACATCCAAAAGACTTCCTGGAATTGCAATTTATGATGGGTTCCCTTATTGTTTTAGTTATCATGTAATTGATTTACCTTGATTACAACCTTGATTGTTTTTGTGTAAAACTTGACATTTTTAAAAATGTTCTTATCTTTATTATCTTATATTTACAAAAATATCTTCTTTTCAAACTAACTTTTTGAAATTGCCTGTCACCGGTGTTCTCATTATAGGGGTAAACGTATGAAAAATTATTCTCATGAAGACTATCTGTTGCTTTGCAGGTTTTCATCACCTCTTACATGCATAATCTTTACAATTTAGTGTCTGCAAAAACTGATGTAATTTTACATTCTGAGGAAGCATTTGGATTATGTCGTGAATATACTTTCAGCAGTTTGAAGCCTTGTATTAGAAAGGGAGGGAAAAAAGATAGTTTACAGAGAAGATGTTAAAACTTGAGTTTCTGTCTAGTTTTCTGTGCTGATATGGGAAATCAAGTATTTTGGCTATACAGGTTGCATTTGACAATTTTTGGGTTGCTTAGTGGTATGTTAATTCTCTTTAATAAGAATGAAGACTATAACACCTGACTATTCTTTTTGTCCTGACTAGGAACCTTGCAGTACATGGCTCCAGAAATCATCGATAAAGGACCACGAGGATACGGTGCACCAGCTGATATCTGGTCACTAGGTTGTACTGTTATTGAAATGGCAACAGGCAAACCTCCATTTCATGAACTAGGGGAGCCTCAAGCAGCAATGTTTAAAGTAAGTACAGCTTTTTGTATATAGAGTTTATGAATTTTGAAATACTAACTTAATTTTTTAATATTAATTTAATTGGTAGCAACCTTTTGTTATATGGGTGGTTTTACACAAAGCCACAGTCTGACCTGTGTTATTACTTCTCACTGAATGATCCTTCCCTGCTCTAAGCTGTATTGCTCTAGGGGGGAATCATTTATTTTTGTGCTGGAAATAAGTTGTGACTCAGAGCAGCAACCTGAAAAATGACTGAAGACTTACGAAAACTAATATTCTCTACCCTCTTACTTCTGTCATCTCTTGCTCTTGGTTTATGATTTCCTTCTTGGCAACCAGTCTCTGCAGTGATGACAACCAAGTTATTTCTGCTCCTTTAAGTCTTTTTTTTATGAGCCTTCCTCCTAGATGGTCTGTTTGCCTTGTCTTTCAAAGGCCCAGTCTCTGCAACATGGTGGGAAGCTATGGTGGAAGAAGGGGCTAACTTTCCAAGATTTCTGGTTATGTACTGAAGGAGTAAAATACTCTGTATTTTACATTCTAAGTCCTTTGGATCAAAGCTGCCTCCTCAGTAAACTATTGCCTCTAGTACTTTGTTTCTCTTAGTTTATCTGTTCTCAAATGCACAAATTAACACTTGAGAAGAGAATGTTTCAGATAGTTTTGATAATAAATGTATTTGAAAAAAGTTACTTGTTCTAACTCTAAAACTAACAGTCGTGTAAAAGCTATGATGTGATAATGTGTCAAATATGCAGACTGAAAATTTTTGGTTCTTCCACTGGCTGACAGTAGACCTTTAGTAAAGTACTTAAGTTTTCACTTATGCTTCAGAGTCCTCATTCTTATCATATCCATAACTCAGCAAACTGCTTTAAATTATCAATATTGTTATTTTTTTTGTTTATGCTGTTGAAAGTCACTGTGTGAGCATTAGTATAATTATTAATGGAACCATGGTAGAAAAATCAGATCTTTATCAATAAGTATAGTAAGGTGGGCTGCAATTCAGCCATGCCTCATATTAGGCCTGTGAGTTGTCCCGTGCACCACAGCTAAAAGGCAAAGAAAGGGATGGTTATGGGTTTTGATGTAGTTATTTCAACAGTATAGTATGTCACCTTGGTGCTGTCAACTTGTGACACTGCCTCAAAAGAAGCTGCCTGGGTGAACATGGTTTGGTTCACTAAAGCTTTCCTGAGGGAGCCATGGAAAGAGACTTTTTTCCACATTGCTGTAAATGTCAGATGTGGTTCTGTCGGCAGATGACTTTTCATCTTATATATCTGGCCCGTAGTTGAACTGTTCAGTGAGTTACATGTCTTATTTTTCAGCACAGTTTATTGAACTGTCAGGAAGCGCTGGTTCAGTTCTGGGTGCGTGATGAGCTCTGCACAGGCTCATGAGGTGAGCTCTGGCAGGATTGTGCATGTCCCTGTGTCCTGCCCATAGGCATCTCCATGGCACAGAGCTGTGTTCTGAAGTCTCAGAATTGGCATTTTTAAAAATAAATTCTTGCCCTTCTTTCTTCAAGGATGCGGTAGAGTTTTTAGTATTGTTATTGCAGACTGTGTTAATGTGCTACAGTCAAGCATTTGTTTTCGTTTTCTCTTTCTTGGCTCTGCTGGGACCTGCTTGGAACTGCTTCTTGCTGGGCACCATAAATTGCAAACTGTGGTTTCTTTTTGCTGTGTAAAAAAAGTAAGCAAACTGGAAGCTAGGTTTGAAGCCAGGAATGAAGCAGGCCAACTGGGTAGGCATGTAAATACAGGCCTGGAAAACTTGGGATATTGAACTCCCCACCTCCACACGTGCACACTCTGTTGTGCATAGGGCACGTGAGGAGAGGGAAGGTCTGAGTCTGACTGTGCAGTCAGTAGAGATTGCAAATGACCAAAGAGTTGGACAAAGTAGAGAAAAGGGGGTGAGAGGAAACAGAACTGGAATAATTCCTGGATGAGTGTCCATTATCTGGTGTTTCATCTATGAGCATAGTATGTGTGCATCTGTGTGAAAGGAGTGCAAACAAATGATATTGAATGGAGATAAACTAACGTTGCCACAATTTCAGGATTCTTGCAACAAAACTTATTCTCCTTCAGCCACAGAGATAAAGATAAGATCAGAGACATGCATTCAAATTTCCTCGTCCTGGTTTGGACTCTCCTGGGTTTTGCTTAGTACATAAGGTTATAATATCAGCTTGTGACAGCTGAAGCTGGCTGTGTGAGCCTGTCCCCAGAGCGCACAAGGAGGAGCGGGCTGACCACAGACATGTCAAGAGCAGTTGTCAGAGCACAGCAAGCAGGTGGCTGTCTTCTCTCTGTGCTCCAAAGCAAAAACCTTGCCAGGCTGATGTTTTCAAGTGGTAAAACTATGTACCCTCTTTATAAAGCACTGTCCAAAATATGCATGGGATTTTACAAATCAGACGAAGGTGCTCCATCAGACAAGGCAAATGTATAGATGTTGTATCCTACCAAAAGGGCATAACACCAATTTTTTTTTTTTAATTCAATTTATTTATTAAATACGTCAATTTAATTGCAGAGGTTAGCAAGTTGCATGTATTAAAAATGTTACATGCAGGAAATACTGAGTTTTGAATGTGCGTAGAGTCATGGTTCAGAAGAGCTTAATGCATTATTAGCATTTTATATTCTGCACTGTCATTCAAACAGAAGCACGACTGCTCAGCATTTTTTGCTTCAGCTTGCATTGAAGCTGAACCACTATTGTGAGTGCCTAGTGGTGCCACAGTGTGTTAATGCAGCTGTATAATAAGATTATTTAAACAACTCTTCATTTTAGCAAGCAGCTGGTGCTTGTTTAACTGCTGGGCTACTATCTCCCTTGTGGCCGCTGTCTTTCTGCTTGTTCTCCAGAGTCTGTTTTATGTAAAGATGCTGAGACTACAAGCCATAATCTTGCCAGATACATGCCATACAGTGCACACATGTCACACAATTCTCATTTCAAAACATTTATGCCAGATTGGCAGTAGAGAATAAGAAGGCAGTGAAGGAGCTGGAAAAATCACTAGGGAGCAACCTGTAGAAGCACATTTTTCATTACTTAAAGAAAGAGTGGGGGGTCTTGTTAAACCTTTGGACATAATGTGATTTTCAGTTAAATAACACTGAAAAGCTAGGGAAGACATCTGGCCTGAGCGCTGGGGGTGGTGACAAGGTCTGGCAAGGTCATTGTGAGCATTCTTACAAGAAAATTTGGCAGCGGCAGGAGCAGAACAGGTGCAGGCCCCAGGCAGTCGGTGCTAGAGGAGGAAGTTATTCCTGTTCCTGGGCACGAATGTGCTGGAGGAGTCAGCAATGGAGAGACATGGTACTGGGCAGGGGTGTTTGGAGGCGTATGCAATAGCTGGAGGGATTGCAGTTCTCAATGCTGGTAGGAGAAGCAGCATTTGAAGCACTTGGTGTGCTTTATATCCAGATCCCGAGATTGCCTGAAGGTAGATGGTTGCATACATCCATAACTTGACAGTTGTGTAATACCACATGGACATTCACACCATGTTTACAATGAAGTAAAACAGGATCAGAGCCTTGTCACTTCACTGCTCTATGTGGGTACCTGGATGGCTCCTTTTCCACGAGAGTCAGCAAGAGTGTGAGAGATCATACTAAGAAAGCTTTGGCCCATGGTCTCCTTGCAGTTGTTTAGTAAAATTATTTAGTAAAAATAATTTGTATCTGTGTTTTACTTGCAGGTTGGGATGTTTAAGATTCATCCTGAAATTCCAGAATCACTGTCCGCTGAAACAAGGGCCTTTATTTTGCTCTGTTTTGAACCTGATCCTAGTAAACGTGTTACAGCATCTGATTTGCTCAGAGATGCCTTCCTGAAACAAGTAAACAAGGGCAAGAAAAGCAGAATTGCATTCAAGCCTTCAGGTAAGGAATTATCAGCCAAATCCAAGTCAACATCATCATTAAGTGTTATATAAAAGATTGGAACCATTAAGCACTCCCTTTTACTAAGGACATTTCTTGTGCCAGGAAAGCAGCAGGAACTCAACTGTTGAAAGTGCCTGTGATGTGTAATTAGACATAGTTGAATTTAACAATTCCACAAAATATGGTGACTTGCTTATTTTGTGGTTTGCTTGCTGAAACCTCCCAACCCCATTTTTCCTCTCCCCAAAAATAAATGCCTCATTTATAGTAAATTAAAATTAGAAAAATGACATTCAGTGAAGACTTTCCAAAGCAATCCTGCATTTTAGATTCACAATTATATACACTTCAGAGATCTGAGTTTTATAGAGTAGGTGCTTGGCACCTGAAAATGTGAGTCTGTTAGGTGTTTGGGTCTACAGGGGTCAGCATTTTCAAACTTGATATGTAACTTGGAAATTTGGCACATAGGTGCTGAAGTAGCTGTTTAGCGGGTGGTTTTGTTTTATCTGCCTAGCATGTTCTTCCTCCCCCCCCCCAATATATCAGCCACTTTCTCAGTGATAAGATAACAAATCTTAATACAGACCTGCCAAATAAATAATTAGTGTTTGAAGGAACTGTCCATTTAAAAACAAGCAAAGCCATTGATCTTGCTGCTTGTTTCCCCTGTCTGCATACACACATACACACACGTGCAATACAAATTGAGTTGCTTCCCTTTTTGAGCTTTTTCCTCCTCAGCAGGGAACATTTGAAAGAATGAAATTCTAAGGGGAAAAACTAGCAAAGAATTTATAACATCTAGCTGAATTGATTTCAGCAAGGAAACGGGCATCATCTCTTGTCCTGAGGGCATTGAGAACTGCAATCCCTGCAGTTACACTGGGATAATGGGAGAGCTCACACCGCTCAGCCAGGGTGGTGGCAGTCAGGAGCTATTGGCAGGCTGTAGCCTTCTGCCCCACTGCAACAAAGCTCTCCTGTGGCCTTTTCAGCCCTTGGCTGAGGACATTTTCCTGGAAAGATCGTGTGGCGTTAGAAAGGGTCGAGCTTGCCTTGTTAGCTGCCCTGGTAGCAACAGGCTCTTTGTCAAATACCGGGGGAAGTGCAGCTGTCTTCTGCACCTCCTCCTGCTTTCCTCCTTTCTTCTCTTCTCTCGCTCACTGATGAGGTTATGGGGCTCCTTCAGATGGTCTGAGGATCTGGTGCTGCAGGGTTAAGCACTGGGCTGCAGCAAGAAGCAAGCTCATTGATGGCCATGGGCATGAGCAAAGGGGGCAAATGCTATGAAGACTGTCTGTTGGGTGAGGGGAGGGAAAGGCAGCATGGCTGCAGCCGAGTGTGTGCTTCACTGTGCTGGCTGCTGCAGCCATCTCCAAGGGGAGTTTGGGGGCGTAAGGCAGGTCCTAGCCCAGCAGTTGCCGCAATCTCAGCTGCAGCAGTTCACTCTGTCTCTTCCCTCTACTGTTTCCCTCACTGCCAATTTCCTCAGCTTTATCCCCATCTTTCCATCCTGTCTCTATCCCTTTTTTCTTTCCAATAGTAAAGGCAGCCCAGAGCAAATCTCAGCCCTTACTCTTGGGACAGCAACTTTCAATTTTCTGTACTGCTGAGACGCCTTGAACCAGTTCTCACAAGGTGACATACATTATTTCATTTCTGTGACTGCTTAACCTCAGCCATTTGAACATCAGTCATGTACCATGGAGTATGTCAGAGGTTTCTGAACAGCTTTGAACTTCTAGTTCCTTCCTCCACATAATTTGTAGTGACAAGCATCAAAAACTTTTGTGATATTTTAGCTTCATGGATGTGTGCACTCTGAGTTGACAATTTCTTCCCTACCTTTCGTATCACACAGCTGCAAACTGGCAATCAGGATTATAGCAAGTTCTCAATATCTGTTATTTTTTTATTTCTTCTTACTTTCAAGATGAATTGGAAAGGGACAAGAGATTTCCTTCAGGCTAGTGCTAAGAGAGAATGTCCTTACTGAGAGCAAGGGGACAGGCAAGCAAGGCAGATGCCTCGGGTGTCAGAGAGGGAGCAAATATATATCCATTAACACACACTAGCAGAGGTGAGGAGGGTGGGCAGCAGAACGCCCTCTGCTTAGAGATATGGCTGGTGGAACAGCTGATGGTAACCTATTGGTTTGATTCAGGTTCTTTAAACTGCTGTATATCCAGTTGTACCATTTTGTGAGACCAGCAGCAAGGTGGGGGGGAGTGTGTGTGTGTATACATGTGTGTGTGCGTGCATGCAAGAGAGTGTAACGAAATGGCATTTCGTATGAGTATCTAGCTGCTTTGCTGTCTTTGGGTTCAGCAGTTAGCTCGTTCACACCTTTTATTGCTTATGCATTATAATAATTTTGAGTTGTATTGCTGCTTTCTATCCACAAGATTACCTCTCCTGCAGCCATTTTGCAAAATGAGGTCTTGATATCGTTGAAGATGATCACGGCTGTTTTAAGCACATTGCCCTTTCCTGCCTCGTTCTGTTACATGCTTTACAATGTCTGTTCCTAGATTACAATCGTAATACATCCCTCCCACTGCCGATCCATGGAGAACAGGCTGGCAGTAGCAGCAGTGAGCACGGTTCTGTTTCACCAGACTCTGATGTACAGCATGACCTGTTTTTTGAAAGGCCGAAGAGATCCATTTCGGAGATCCAGACAAAGCATCCCATTTCCCATTTACTAAGGTAAAGCATTTGCTTGTTGCTTGATACCCATGGGGGATTATGTGGATTTAATTCACATTATGTTTTATCTGAGGGCAATTTTTTCATGTAATGACTAGATAAGCAGGTGTGTTAAACAGCAAGTGAGTTGTATAGGCAAGTTACCAGTTAACTTAAATATTGTCTATATTTAATTAACGAACAATGATTCTTTCTCCTTAAGGTTTCCATGTATTTATATACTTTTCCCTCCCCAGTGAATAAATGTTGGTCATCTTATTGACTGAGTGGATATGGATTCAGGAGTTACAGGAAGAGTTGACCCTTCCATGTACTCCTGAAAAAAATGTGGGAAAGGGGCAGCAAATAGTTCTGCTGATCAGAGAGCACAAAGCAATACTTTCAAATTAGTATGTTACAGTATGGGGCCAGAAAAAAAATGAATAGTTATCTCAGTCCAGGGTTTTCAGCTTTCCTCCTCAAAACTGAACCAGTGCTGGGTGACATTAATGCCAGCTTCTTAGCGGGATGAAATCAGCCTTGTGCTTTTGGTTTCAGTGAGGTTTATGCCAGCTGAGGATCTGAGCCATCTTCTATCTCAGAATTAGTGTTTAACAGTCTGATCAATCCACTGCTGTAGTTTAACTCACTTTTTAACTTCTGAAGTATCCCTGCTCACTTCTGACAGTACTGCTGTGTTGCTAATGCTGAGGTCTCTCTTGTGCGCGTGGCCCGGTTGCTGACACAGCGTGCCTGATGAGAGCTCAGCCTCAGAGGACAGGAGCGCCTCTCCTTCCATTGAGGATAAGGATTCTGGTCTGTTTCTGCTGCGGAAGGACAGTGAACGCCGAGCGATCCTATATAAAATCCTTAAGGAAGAACAGAATAAAGTTGCTTCCAATTTGCAGGACTGTATTGCACAGGTAATTGCACTTCAGCTCGCCTTTTCCCATGTCAAAAGGAAAATGACAAGCTAGGTAGTATCATTCCCTTTCTGAAAACTAATAAATGAAGGTGCTTGGATTGTTCCTCTGAATATCTTTAATCTCTGAGACTGGTAATGGTGTGAGCTGTCTGAATGGATAGCAAACACCGCCTTTTGCCTGCTGCTGGGCTCTTGGTCTTTTTTGGAGGGGGAAGTCTGGGGCATTTGATGTGGGGTTGGTGGGCTGAGGTTGTGGGTTGGGTGGTTTTGATGTTGTGTTTTGTTTTGGCTTTTAAGGACATGGAAATGGAACACCAGGTAGTAATAGGTATTATTTGCTTTAAGGATAGAGAACTGATTAACAATTTTTAATTCAAAACATATGTAAACTAGGTGCCAAGAACACAGTACATGAATCTTAAAAAAGCTAAGGTAGACTTTCCGTAGAGGGAAGGGTTGCGTGGGAAGGTTTGTGACTGTAAAGAGGAGCAAGAAAAATCATGTCGGTTAACACATAGCCAAGCAATGTCACACACCAGTAACCCAGCTGATTGCTCAGCCTTTTCTTCTTAATGTCTGCTTCTAACGTGCCACTGATGCTATGTATTCTTATCAAAGCTATGGTTTTTCACCTGGACTGCATTCACATAAAGAGGAGCCTGCTGACTCCTCTTGCCGTATCCCCGGCCAGCCGTTGCTCTTGGTGCAAAGGTACTTGCAGCACTGCTGGCGGGGGGCCCTGCTGCTCCTGGGGCAGCTCCAGCCGAGCCCGGCATGGGCAGCCAGCTCCTCACAGCACAGGGCTTTGCTTCTCCCCCATGACTCACTTCCCCTGCAAACTGCCTAACGGTGCAGATCGGCTCGCCCCAGACCCTGGGGGCTCCCAAAGAGCTTTACGGGCCCAAGAGAAAGGCCTGCAAACTCAGGCTGGGGAAGCACTTGGGGTAAATTTCTGCTCTGAGCTTAAACTGCAAAATAGCTTATAGCCTTACGGAGGACTAAAATTCAAATGTGAGATCTCAGTCAGAAATAACCAGAGCTGTAAATATTTTCCAGGATAAAGAAGGATTATTTAGTAAAAGCAATTCCTATCTCAGTCTCCAGCTGTTTTGCAGCACTGCTGTAATCATCTCTTTTCCATAATTTCTGTAATACTTCTCCCTTTACCTTTTAATTATACAGGCTGTTGTTCTTACAGGCACTTGGATGGCTTTACCTGTAGGAGTTAGGTTAGGGCCTGCAAATCATAGAATGAACACTTGAGTCCTATCACTGTGTAATCTTAGACCTTTTTCTGACTTACCATAAATGCATATATAAACATTTTTTTTTTGCGTAAGGAAATCAAATGTCTGCATAATTAGAAAGAAGTCCAGATTCAGCTTATTGAAAGGATAGCATCTAAAAAATTTGGGTCTCTTGTCGACTCACTCTGCTGTTTTTACGGAGGAGAGCTGCCCTCTGCAGTACATTGCAGGAAGGTGTAGATACTATCTGGACCCTCTTCCCTTTGTGACAGCCACAGTAGCAGTAGACTTAATTTATTTTTTGGAAAATAGGAATTACTATTAAAAAAATTGTAGTTAGAAAAAGGTAGAAAATAAAGGCTTTGCAGAAACAAAAGTTCTGTGATTTCTGTGCATTGATGTGAAATATACATGGGCAAAGCTATAAATTGGAACCCTAAAAATACTGATGCTACTAATTAGTTGTTTAATGACTCTGGGATTTACTTGATATCCATTCATTATCTTTTCTCCAGAGCTCTGAAGAACTGCAACTTTCAGTGGCCCACATCAAGCAAATTATTGGGATTTTAAGGGACTTCATACGCTCTCCTGAGCAGAGAGTGATGGCTTCTACCATATCCAAGTTGAAAATGGATTTGGACTTTGACAGCACTTCCATCAATCAGATTCATCTGGTGCTGTTTGGATTTCAGGATGCGGTGAGTCCCTGGCCTAGCACAAGGGGAGAGGAATTCTTCCTGGACAGCTTCTCCACTCTTCCTCACTCCTCTTCCTTCTTAGCCTGTTCATGCCAAACAGCCATTTTCTGCCCCAGTTCCTCAGTCCCTGTGCTTGCTGGGGAAGGTGGGAGGATGCGGGCAGTATGGAGTAGACAAAGCCCTGGTGACTGATCGTATGGAAGACTAAGAAAAGACTAAAGGTGTTTGAAGGTCAGGTTTTGCCTGGTGACCTGTGGATCACCAGTGCTGAAAGTTCCCTTGCTCTAGGAGGAAGCCTGGGGTGTAGCCACGGGCGCTAGACAAGCTCTTCAGAGGGGCACACGGGGCTGGACACATTGCCCTGATGTGTTGGAGCCTCAGCAAGCTTCAGGTGGGCGCTCCCAGGTAGGCCTTGAAGTCAAAGGTGGTGGTGCTTGAAGGGCTGCCCGTGCACTCACCTCAAGCTCTAATGTTTGTTCTGGATCCTGTGTTTATTTGCTGTTCTACCTCTCCTTGTACTGTCGTGGGGCTTGAATGTCACAGTCTGGGTACAGTTTGAAAGCTCTAGCCTAAAACTGTCAAATCTGTTGTGTAGACTTTCAAAGGTGGGAGATTTTTAGTGACTCATGCAGTTGTTACTTTATAAAGGTTCATTTGACTACTGAAAAACAAGATTCTCTTTCCTAAGGTGTAAGCAAATGTTGTTTGCTGCTACTTTTACTTGTCTATTTATTTATAGGTGAACAAAGTATTAAGAAATCATTTAATAAGGCCCCACTGGATGTTTGCAATGGATAACATAATTCGCCGTGCAGTCCAAGCAGCAGTGACTATTCTTATTCCAGGTAAATCAAAGCAGGTGAAAAAAATTTTTTTTTTTTTAAAAAGACGACTGTTCGCATATCAAAGTTATAGCAAATGGAACAGTTTAGATGTTTAATCTGTCAGCATACCATTAACTGCATCCCCTGTGCCACTACATCAAAGGCACAGGGTCAGAATGTTGTACAGAAAGAAGTGTTGATCTGGAGGATTAATGCTGTACTTGCAGTACAAAAGCACATAATGAGGAGATAACCAGTGGTTCTGCACCACCACTGTGGTTCAACCATGGCAAAAAAAGGCAAATTAAATTCAGTCCAAGGTGGAGTTTTTCTAGTAAGAAAGAAAAGGACTTTGTACAACCTTTTAATGAAATCCAAGGTGGGTAACACTGCACAGGTCTGGTTATGTGTCCTGAAAAATGATTACTGAGCTGTGGAACACACGCAGAGAAGGGAATGCATTAATATGAGGAGGAGTATGATTTTGGCCTACAGATGGATAGTAGGAAAAATCACCACCACTGAGAAGGAGGAGGATAAATGACTAAGAACTATCTAGGAATAAGTCTAAATTGGAAATCTGCAAGTAGTTTTCTAACTCTGAAGTGCTGAGCACCCCTTCCAGTATGAGAACGTTCTGAGAGCACTTCGTGATGGTGAGCCCTTTCAGTCCAAAGTTGCTTTGGCTTTCAAGCCAAATTGGCCAAACTTTTTAGGACTTCATCTGTAGGAGAATGCCAGCTATTCTTTGGTGGGAAGGGTGGCCACCTGCAGCAAGTTCTGAGAGAACTGGGGTTAGAAATGCTACCTTGAAAAGAGGAAGGCTTTGTAAACTCTTTGGTCCTGGGCATTAGGGGAAAACAACACCTTTTTTTTTCTTTTTTAAAAAAAGCAAGCTTTCAGGAGTTTCTCATTAATACATTTTATTAACTATCTTATAAATAATTTAATCACAAACATATTTGTCATCCCTACAGCTGTAATCTACAGCTACCTACCTCTACTGGTTTGCTACAGCTGAGCTATTACAGTGCCATTTGTTTTAGAATTGATGCCGGAGGATCTGTGGTCCAGCTCGCATAAGGCTTTGCTACTCCCCTGCTCAGTACTGTAAGAAAGCACGTTGTGCAAAGAGCCCACTTCCTCAGCTGAAGCTCCCCTACCCGCAGTAATAAAGAACAAACTGTAGTACCTCTGAAGACAGACTTGTCCAAAGAAATGCTGCTTCTTACACTCTTTCATTTTACCAGAGCTTCGAGCTCACTTTGAGCCAGCATCAGAAACTGAAGGCGGGGACAAGGACAGCGATGAAGTGCAAGACAGTTTCCAGCCCACTGAACAAAATGGGGCTGAGGATCCCGCCATCACATCAGGAGTCAGCACCCTTAGTTCTGTGGTGTCACATGAGGCTCAGCAGCAGCTTAGCCTGGAGTTGGGCAGACTTAAACAAGAGACCTTAAGGTAACCCTCCTACAAAGACTGTGGATTTATTTTCAGGCAGTCTTTGACAAGCTCTCAGACGTTGCTTTCTACAGTGGCATGTACATACATAACATAAATGCTGCTCACCTGGTACGACTGCCTGGTGACAAAGCAGATCTTCCAGGAACACAAATGGATTGAGAATACACTGGCAGCGCCGGTATGACAACTCAACAGCCTTCAGTACAACTTTTGTTTCTGCATAATTAATTTCTTAATTGCAGAATGTCACGTTGGGTTTCTACTGTTACGTAATTAGGCTTGTGCAACTGTGCTGGTTTCCTTCCTACTTCCTTAGCTCCTTGGATGCCACCTGACCCAGTGGCAGCGCCCTCACAGCTGTTCCTGCAAGGAAAGGCCAGAGCACCTCTGTCCTGCCCCACGCGACAGGCTGCCCACTAATTAGCACAAGCAAAGCTCAGCAGAGCCCCCATCCCATTTCTCATGGGTGACATTTGTAGGCTGCTGCCAGTGTGTTACAGCTGAAGGTCCCATTCTTCTTTACGGATGTGATGTAAATCTGTGATCAGAAAGTCCCTGGTAAAACATCAGGGTTATATTGTTCAGCAGTGAATTACTGTATAAAGGCAGCAACTCTGCCCAGGGAGGCTGCAAAACAATAGGAACAGAATTTACAAGCTATTTATGAAATTCTGCAAAGATGAAAGCCTTAAAGTGCCACCACTAAGCTGAGTCTCAGACAACCAAAATGAAATCTGTAAGCCATAATATGTTACTTAAGAGAGTATCTCTCAAGCGTCTCTGTCCTTTGGTAGTTGTTAAAAATGATACACTTTTCAGCTAGACTTATTCTCAGTGTGGTTGTGTTTGAATCTCTCTCATGCCGACAGGCTTTTGGAAAACCTAGTTGAGAAGGAGAAAGAGTATCAGACCCTCTTACGACAATCTTTGGAGCAAAAAACTCGGGAATTGCGCTTGCTTCGATTAAAACTTAAACCTGAAGGTATGAGGAGACACTGCATACTTTGACAGTTGCACACAAATATATTGGATGGTGTGTTTATTTGATTTGGCTCAGGGTAACGTAAAAGACTGTCTATTTTAAGCTTCAGTAGTCTGAAAACCATCACTTCTGCCCTAGTTTTGAGGGGTATTAACCTATACTTTTCTGTTAAAGACTCCCAATGGTCTGCAGCAACTTTTACAGAGAACGCAGATCCTGAGCTCATGAACTGGCTGAAACAACAAGGAGCAGACGTGGACGCAATTAAGCGGGTAAAAAAAAAAAAATTAAAACCAAAAAATCCCCTTTTAAAAAAAGGCCATTGTAGTCATAATTAGCAGTTTGGTTTCAAAGAAGGAATATTAATTTAGGAATAAATTTGCCTTTTAGTTTGCTGAAGAAGATTATACACTAAGTACTGTCCTTAATGATATCACTAAAGAGGATCTGCGGTATCTTCAACTGCGGTAAGAAAGTACTTCTTGGCTCATTGTTAAGAGCTTAATTAAAGTAATTTCTAAAAAAACTTTTTTAGAAGTTAGGTTATTCAGATAGGTCAGTGATAGTTCAGTGGCAACTGCTGTGAATTTCATCTCCGATTTCCTGTTACAGTTTTTCACACCTTAACTGATGCAGCATAACAACCCCACCTAGGGTGCTTGAAGCCATCTAAGTTTTGGCATTTATCAAGGTTGGGAACTATTTCTACACCATTCAGGATGCTGTAATCATATGGAAAATATGCACAAAGAACTTATTTTTTCCCACCCATTGATTCAAGTCCTTTCATCACCATTCTGTTAACCCCTGGCTGACCTGGAAGAAGTTGTTTTAGCCATAACCTTAAAGCAGCATAGTGTTTTCTATGTACTGTCATACTTGGTATATCCTTGGGATTTCTAGAGTTTACTGCTTGCTCATTTTGAAGTAAGGGAGATGAGGGAGTTTCCCCTAACCTGTTCTCCATTCTTCTTCATACAGGGGTGGTCTTCTCTGCAGAATTTGGAATGCAATATTAAACCACCGACAAACATCTGCCAAGATCTCAGTGCAGAAGATTAAAGCTTCAGAAGGAGAACGTGCAATGGGAATAAATAAATGAAAGATACATTCCTAACACTTAAATTATTAGATGTATATATGTACGTACAGTGGCCTTGCAGGTTTTGCACAATTATGTAGCTTGTTTGACCATCAGCATATACACAGTGAATAGTAACAGCTTTTAACTCAGTGTCAATGCACTTTATTTATGAAAGAGTAATGCAGAAGTCAAATGCCTATCAATGTAATATAAAGCATTAGCTGAGGAAAAAAACCTTTTCTGCAAACAGGTGCCCCACACCTGGCTGGCTTTAGCATTGTGAAAACCGTGAACTTACTTAAAATGTGTTACAGTTCTGCTGGCTGATGGTTTGAGCAGGGAGGGGATATGCTAGAGCAGATGTCACCTCTTCATAGATGAATGTATATAGCTTTTTGTATTAAAGCTACTCTCAGTGAACTACCAAGAAAAGCCTGGTCTGATGTTTTCATTTAGTAACTTCTCTGCAACAAAAACACAGCATCAAAATGGCTTTTTTTGGTGGGGTTGGTTTTTTTTGGAAAGTGGTTCATCAAGAAACAAAGCAAACAGACCACCAGATAAATGTTGTTAAAGTTTAATTTTTTTTTTTTTTACACTGTGTACATAACACATACAGCAATCCAAAGAAAAGTCAGTAAAGGAAATATATAGCACTTTAAATAAACAACTGCTTAATTTAGCTCCTTCTGCAACAACATTCAGCATGTGTAAGAAAATCCATACTGAGATGGATTTCCCAACACATTTCCTCTTTTGAAAGAGCTTTTAAATAAACTTAACGTCTGCTTCGGAGTCATTATAGTTCCTGTAAATGCATTCACTTATTCACAAGAATAAGCTATGCCAACAAAAAGGCCTTTAGCTGACAGACTTGTACCTTATCCACTGGTTTGGGCCACGCACTTCAAAGGGTGGCTCATTGAAGTAGATGTGGTTACCTAGTTCTTCCAATGGTGGCTCTGGGTCAGTGGTAGCAAACTGAGCAGCTTCCTCAATCTCCTTCCTCACTGCCACATCAATTTCCTAAACCAAAAATGGATGCCTATTAGAAGACAGCTCAGAAAAAGCAGCATAATTTTGAATTTAAACACAATGATTAAGTACTGGTCAGATGTAGTGTTAACAATGTCTATACACAGAAATTAAAAACCCGTGAAAACTTCCTTCCCACTAAACTGCAGATTTGTCCCTTTTGGCTAGTACAGGTAACTTACTGCCACAGGAACATGACCCCACTGAGCCTCCCTACATCTTCAATTCCGACTCTGGGAAACACTGAGAGTGTCAGTGTCCATTTTTTTTTTTTAAACTGAGTTGATGAAAGTATTTACAACATTTGCTTAGTCACTACTGATACTTTCCCTTTCAGAGACTTACTCCCTTCCTAGGGTAATTTTGATTTCTACATGTTAGTATATGACAAGAGCTGTATTTGAAATACTAACACCCATACACACAGCCTTGCACTGCTGATTTACACTCCGCACCCAAAAGCAAAATGCCTTTCCAGCAGAGGGCAACTTCATTAGTTGGTCTGCAACAAAACTTCACCTTCGCCAATAACAGTGATGTTAAAACAAACTTTAAAGACTTCCAAAGAACAAGTGAGGCACTCTGCCCTACGATGTGCTTTTCAGAGGTCATTAGCATGTGAATGCTCAAGAGCTTGCTTAAATAGCAACTAAAAGCCATACCTTTAATTCTTCAATGCTAGCAAGGTTGTTGTTGACCATTCTGTCCTTCAGCAAAGTAATGGGATCACTTTTGCTTCTCACTTCTTGAATTTCTTCTCTAGTACGATAGCTAGGAGCAAGACAAGCAAAGACGTGAACTCCTTCAGGGGTATCCTTGAATAGAGGTGAGGTTCCGGACACAGCTCACTTTTAGAAAGAGGTGTGACCCAAGGATTGTCAGGAATGTAATGAAAATACAGCGGCATTCACCACTCAAAGGGTGGCAGAGCTACATCTAGAACATGTCTTAGATCTGAAAGGGCAACAGAGCTGAAGTAGCTCCAGACTCAAGTGTAACGTAGGCAGGGAAAGGGGAGCAATCCCAGCCTGAGACAGTTACTGCAAGGGGCTGTATTTCTCCTTCCCGTCTCCCCTGGGGTGCCCTAGATAACTTGCTGTGTGCTTCCAGTTCACTACGAGTTTCCAATGAAGCACTGGGATACACCCCTACTTCATGTAGCTAAATTCAGAGTTGTCAGTTGGTGCAATGCCCGAATCTTTCTGGCACCTGTATATTTGTATTTTTAAGACGTGTTCTGCTTGACTGGACAGTCCAAACTGTTCCTACAATTTTAGCTTACAGGATTTTACATACTCTAAAAACCCTGGAAAAGCAAGCTGCTTTTCAGTCAAAGCTTAATTAGAACACACCATAAGGTCACACAGAAAGCAGAATTCATTAATAGAAAGTACAGAAGTTTAACTGACTTTGTGCTTGTTCTAAAGCTAAATCTCTTAATACTGCAAGTACAACAAGTATGTTACATGGCCGCGGATTATCAGCTGAGCAATGAGATGAGTGATCGGACTGCTCATAGCAATTTCATCATAACCTTTATACACACTTCACAAGGGATTTAAACATTCAATCCATGACAGTTTCAGGATTTTGACCATCAGTACTTATTTGTTTTCAGTGAATGCCGAGAAAGAATGTCACAGTACCTTATTCCAGGGTCACTCATACTGTGGCCATGGTAACGGTATGTCTGTAACTCCATCAGAATAGGACCCTTATAAAGAAAAAAATACAGAGAGTGTTACCACCTTGAGTGACCCATTTGTTGTTATAGCAGCAAGTATTTGCTATAGGTGAATTGCACCAGTGATGAATTATTTTAATTCCATTTTTTTTTCTCAGTTTAACTTACTTACATGATGTTATCACAACTAGTAAAATAAAACTTCACTCTTTTCAGATGAAAGCGTATGTTGATAGTGTAAGCATTTATTCTCATGTTCTTATTGAGCAGCATCAAACAATTTCTTTCCTTCCAACGTCATTCCACCATTACTCAGACTATTTCAAATTGCCTGTTGTTTCACTGCAAGACTGTAACTCATAGAACCTTATTCTTCTGTGTGAACTTTTTTCTTTTTCTGTTGTACATTCCCAGCACAAACATTATTTCACCAAATATTAAAAATCTTCAGAAGCAGTGTATCATACTTGGGTGACAGACACTAATGCTGACTCACTAAACTTTTACTTCACCTTCCATTTGTTGTAAATATAGAATGATGACTCCTTTCCTTGATGCTTCCCCTAATTTACCTCTTCACAAAGAACACAACTGCCTGACAGTCAGAACACCTTTCACAACAGAACTTAACTGGGGTAGAAGTGCGGGAAAAGATGACAGAGTATCAGGATATATGTATTTTTGTAAATGCTTGTTTAATACCAATCGCATGTTAATAAATTCTAACAAAATTAAAGAACCACTCAATTACTTACAGGTTCAATACTGTGGAGAAAAAAAAAGGAAATAAAGATCAAATAAAGTTTTAACAGTGACTGGAGAAAACGGGCTAGATGAGGAATATTTTATGCAGCAATAGTCTGGCTAAGAATTTCACCTACAGAAACAGAATGATTACAGACTTACTTTTCCAGCTCTACAGTGTTCAGCTGCAAACTTTGTCGCTTCTCGAACACAGAGAACATCCATGCCATCCACCTGATAAACAGAAACTACAAGTTGAGGCCAAAAAAAGCCAACCCCCAGACTTCCAATTTCTGTACTTCCACAACTGCAATAGGAATTCAGTTTCAAATTTTCCTATGTTTAAAAAAAAATGTATAAATATATCTATAAATAAAAGGAATACATACATACGTGCATATTGTGCAGGTGTGTGCACGCACATCCCCCACTTCCACACCACCACCCCCCCCACCCCCCACCCCCCCCCCAAAAAAAGCGGGAGTTGTACTCACCCTGAGCCCTGGAATGAAGTCTCCTCTCTTGTAGTAGTCAGTACTGGCTGCAGCTCTTTCAACCGAAGTTCCCATTCCATACCGATTGTTCTCACAGATGAAGACACAAGGCAACTTCCACAAGGCGGCCATATTGTACGTTTCAAATATCTGGCCCTGAAAGAAAAAGAGCAAGTTACATCTAGACAAGGAGCTCAGCCTTCAAGCACTAGGCTCTACTGAAAATCATTCAGTGGCAGGGGTCTAGCTAGGAGAAATTTTAATACTGAAAGTAATCTGAAACCAGCCACTTGCTGCAGCTCAGCAGGAATAAAAGAGAAGCTACACTATGTAAGGTAACTTTCATCTCAACTAGTAGTTCATAAAACTTAATTTTTAAACCTATTTATTTCAGTATCTGTGTTAGGGTAGCACAAAACCTTCAACTTTAACTGAAGTATTTCAGCAACAGTCATAAAAAAAACTTCACAATTGATTAATCTGTCAGGATGCTGCTATGGCAAAGTAAAGGAAAAGTTTGACCACAGTGACTGCATCAGCCTTGCTACTCTCAGTCAGACAGGGAAAACCAAGAACGGAGATCTCCACCTCTGTTTTGAAAGTGGGAAATGACATCAACAGTACACTTTAAACCAACCAATTTCTTATCTGGCTTAACGTCCCTGCTGATAACATGAAAGGACCAGCCAGAATGTCAATAGTAAGTGGCTCTGCGAGATGCTCTGTCCTCTCCTCTCTCTTCAGAAATTAAGTTACATGTTTCTCCCTATTCAGCAGCACTGTCATCTTCACTGCTGTCGTTCAGAGCTCTCCTTACAGCACAGAGACTTCAGGGCATCACGCTTAGGTGAGCCATGCACAACTGGAAAGAGGATAAAAGTAACTGGAAACTCCTCCTCCCATGACTCTCGCAGGGTTCTTTAGCCCTACTAACTAATTAAGCTAATTAACCATTAGCCCCCCCCCCCCCCCCCCCCCCCTGTACCTAGAGCACTCCAGGAGGGAAGGCACTGAGAAGCTTCCCCTCCACTCCAGCAACAAGGGCAGAGTTCAAAACAGTGGTGGGGAAGGACAGAGACAGATCCAAAACATGATAAAAAAAATCCAAGCACATGCTACATTCCTGATACATAAAGAACATCTAGCAATTAACTTCTTAACTGTTCATCTGAACCACCCCTCTGAAGACCACACAGTACCTGAAACACACCCCTACTCAAATGCCTAAGACAACACAAATAAGATGTGCCAGTGTCCAAAATTTGCAAGATGCCCAGCCACCTACATGAAGTTGGTCTCAGTGAACAGCACTTCGCAACAAAAGCCCTAAGAAAAACTGCAGTGGACTGTAGGACAGAGGGTGTACATTGTCTTCTCTCTCCAGGATTGCTTTTTCAGTACCAGTGGACCCCTTTAATAAAGCGTCCTTGCAGCAGAAAGCCCAACACACAAATCTCGGCACAAGTTCCAGGTCAGACATTGCCTGGGTTGCAGGTACTACACCGACAGGGCAAAACGTGCTCTCCCAGTACTCGGTGGAAAGGCAGAGCTCACAGCTCGCAGAAGGGAAATTGATTACCCACAGTCACACTCCTCCTCACAGAGCCACATCAGACACAGCTCGTTTACCTGATTGGCTGCACCATCTCCGTATAACGTGAAACAGACTTCGTTTTTACCAAAGTATTTACAGGCCAGTGCAATCCCAGCTCCAAGAGGAACCTATCACAGAGTACAGGACAAGCCAAGATTTTAGAATAATGCTTAGAGGAGTTGGAGGTAGGCAGCTTGTGAACTGTAGAGACATTTACACTGTTAGAGATCTGCTCAACAAACAAGCTGTTAACAACCCACTTGATTTGTTCCAATCTGTATTACAGCCAAAATACAAACATTAACTATATTCTCAATTTGATTCATTTTTGCTACAGTTTACAAAACAGTGAGCAAAGCAGAATAAAGACTTAACAGATTTTAATAGCCACAGAGCAATGGTATCTGCATACAAGATCACACCACAAAAACAAGAGGAAACACTGGCATAGGACATGAGCCAAATTCAACTCGTGCTTTAAAGTAGAAGTCATGTATATATACCTGAGCACCAACAATACCATTGCCACCATAGAAGTTTTTGGTATACATATGCATTGATCCTCCTTTCCCCTTCACACATCCTCCTTTTCGACCTGAAACATGAATAACAAATTTTTTTTTTTTTTTGAGGAAAAATACTATGCAAATGGAAACATCTAATTCAATTCCTAAAGGTAGTAATGCTAAGACCATGTTGTTGTCATTAGAGCTATGTGGAGTTAATATACAACGGCCTCTCCCCAAAGAGTCTACCGTTAAATATATCACAAAAAAAATAAGAGAAGGGAGAAAAAGAGAATGATAATGAAAACATAATTCAGGAAATGCAGAATGAGATTAAGAAGAAATTTTAAAACCAACCAAGAAGTTTCAGCATGCTACTATACAAAAGCACTTTCTGATAAATATGGTTGGTTTTTTTTTTTTAATAGCCAACATGGTCTATATTTCTCATATATGTAATCTGTGAGAAGAAGTATATATAGTCCTTATTACTTTTGGCTTCTGCAAGAAAGCTATTAACACTGTTCCAAATTAGTCGCAATAATTTACACTTGTATTCCCTGCGACAATAACCAGAAGTAAAAATTACAGATAGGACATTTAAAAAAGAAAAACCAAAGCCACCAACCAAAGTTCCCCACCCCACCCCAGGATAAACATCAAAAAGTCACCTAGCCCAGCTTTATTCAAGCTATAGTTTGAAGATAACTGGTGGTCCATGAAGCCATTACAACAAACCCTACTTAAACGAGCTGATCTAAGAACACAGAATTTCTCATTAGCCCACTCAGTTTCTTATTCCATCTTGTTACTAACCACAGAGGCTTCTATTTTATTTCTAATAAGCACAGCTTGTTTGGTTGGGTTTTTTGCCTTAGCCTTGGTGTTTATTTTCAAAGCTGAATGCTGGATCTCTTTCTGCAATTTGAACTTCTCTTTCTTACTTAACAGTGGATCATTTTTATTATTGGTCTTTCTTGTACCTGTCATGTTTATGAATATGAACATACAAAAAAAAAGGGATTGTCTAATTTTAATCAGAAAACTATTTTTCTTAAGTGTAATTAAACTGCAGTAATCTCCCTCTGCTTTTTGTACAATCCTTTCTTGTATTGTAGCTATGAACTCCTGGTTGACCAAGGTCACCTTTTGCTATGCTTTCTACTCTCCTGAGAACAATCTGCATTGATGTCCACAAAACCATTTCTCAGGGAATCATCAATTCTCCTGAAAAGCCCTTTTCTATAGTTCATTTCCTGTAGAATCTTATCTACTAGTCTTATTTTGGGTGACTCTGCTTCCTGCTCTTTCAAAGACTTTTTAATTCTGTCATTTCCTGGTCATTGTAACTCATGCTGTCTTTCAGTTTGGCATTCTCAGTCATGATCTTTGTTTGCAGGAATCAGCTCTAGCAGCACTCCCCTCTAGAAACTTGCCCCAAGCGTTATTTCTTGGAACAACAGTCCAACTGTGGCCGCTCTGTCGCAATTAAAAGAACCCCACTAAACCGAAGCATAACACTATAGAAGATTATGTGTGTCATGAAAAGAAATAAAGGAAAAAACCCCACATCATCCCTGATATTTGTAGTTTCAGGGCCAATAGTAGACTTCAGTCATGACAGTCTCCTCAGTTACTTTCTCGCTTATCAGTATGCTGTGACACATGGCAAGTCAACCATCCACTAGATTCTGGGCTCTCACGCATGTTATTAACATGCAGTCTTAACGCACACACACGCACACATTCTCAGTATACAAAACCATACCTCTTCTCTACCTCCAAAATATGCTTTCCTGTATTAACGTTGCAAGCGTGCAAATTCTCAGATCAAGTCTTTATTATACCAATGATTCATAAAGGCCTTCAAACTCCTTGTTCATTTTTCACTTCTGGCACCCGTTCACAGATCTCTTCTGTGATCCTCTCTTCTCTTCCCTGCTCCACCTATGACCCTATTGTGAATAACCACCTCTCCTTTCTGCAAAATCTTAGATCTGTCTAGATTACCATTTAATATTCTTGTTACAGTCAAATTCTCCCAAACCATTCAGTTTATCATCACAGGCAGTGTTTACCAGTCTTCTTAAGACTTCAGCAGCGTAATTCTGAAAATCCACGTCTGTCTCCGAGGGAGGGGAATGCCCTGTCCTATTGAGAGTAAGTGGCTACCACCAGCAAGTTCCATTTAAATAAGCTGCTGCTGCAGCACAACAGCATATCGTATCAAGAAAAATTTTCTGAATTTGTGCTTTAGAAGTACCAGCACTTAAATACGCCTTATGACTTATGTTTTATTGTAAAAAGTGGTTGCATCATAAAATTATAAAATCAATTTATTCTGCTATGTCACTAAACTGCTTCTGAAGCCCCAGTACACTTTGTGCATCAACATCATTTTGAATTTGAATTAAAAAATCTGACACAAGTACAGCAGCATGTGAATCCTCATTTTACTTAGCACAAACCTGTAAGTTCAGCGAGAATTTCTCGAACAGGCACTCCTCGTGCATAGGTAAAGCCATGAACTCTGTAAGCTGTTATCACATGGTCTGTAGGCTTTATGGCAACTTCAAGACCTACACAACAAGCCTCCTGTTACAAAGGAAAAGTAAGCTTAGCCATGAAGAAAAGCACACAACTTCCACAGTCAACAGTGTGGCAAGGGCTACCTATGATCATCAAGTATCATCAGAAAAACAGGGAAGAGCACAGATACAGGGGACTGCCTTAAATCCCAAGGAGTGGCAGGCCTGGAGCTACAACAGCCTTAGGCTCTAAATTCCAACCTGACTGCAACTAACAAATGCAGACAGGAGGGGAACTAGAAGCTGCAAAAATCTGCGGACTTTTGCTACACGCATCTCCCAAATGAAGTATATAAACAACTGCAGTTCAGAAATGGCAGGGGGGAATGGACAGACAGCAGTTTCACTAAGTTCATGAAGCTCCTTCTCCTGGCTGTTGCTTTTTAGTGGGAACATGATCTATGAGACACTGGAACAAAAAACATCAATGAAGCTTGAGAAGGAGGATGTGGGCCTCCAAATGTGTGAAATTTAATATGCTGCAGTTGCTCATTCCTCACATTCAGCTGATCTTCAGCTGCACCTTGCCTTCTCTCTCTTCCTATTGCTGTCCCAAGATCTTGGGGATTCCCTTGAGTGCTAAGACATTGTTTTTAAAGAAATAATGAACTAAATCATGGATCCAGCTACAACTTCAGACATTGTACACATATACTCAGTTCTAGATTTACTCTCTGCTCTATTCAAATACCTACGTTAAGTAAGGTAAGACAACATAAAACCTCTTGGAAAAAAAATTCTTACCTGACCATCATATAAGTGGCAGAAGCCACGAATAATCTTCTGCTTGTACAGCTGGTCAGACTTCAGCTCCATGCGTCGTATGGTCTGCATGGTCTTGTAGTAATGGAGCCCTTCCTCTCGAGTCATCACTGCTGTGGTACTAGGGCCTTCTTCCAGGCGATGGAGGTCACATTTCTGTGAAGTTGAACAAGTAGTCATTTCTTGAAAGTAATTAATTCTATTTATGGATATCACTTAATTTTTTTTATGATGTGCCATTTTTTAATTTAGATTTTAATATCTTTTAAAAAAGAAAACCAGCAAAACCTAAATTCATAGGTCAAAATGACTGTAAAGTTTGTGCACTATTTCCAAATTCAGGGAAATAAAAGCTTTACTTTTAATAAAGACAGATTTCCACACATAAAATGAAGCCTTGTAGTTCCTACTAGCAGTAGGTGAACTAAAGTCCTCACAAAATACTGAAAAGCACATTGCTGTGGTTGTTGCATGCCAAATACTTGGTAAGAGCTACAGAGGCTTAGTGAAGAGACAAGAAAGGTAGTTAGTTTCCTTTGTGAAACAGTTTGTAAGAGCTGGTCCTAAGACTGGACTTCACCTCTTCTACCACCACTTCTAAGAAGCAGTAATAGACCACTTGCTGCACCAGCCACCCTGTCAGTCAAACCACCATGTGTACAGTACAACTTCCTCCCCAAACCATGGACTCAATAGAGTTACACAGAGGGCTGATTTTAGGTACCCATACAAAACAAAAATAAAAAATAAAAAAAAAAATCAGTCAAGTTCACTGGAACAGACCAAATTACTCTGTCAGTGCAGATTAAATGGCCAAAATACTGCTATACAGATTAAAGGGAGTTTAAATGAAAGCAAAGTCTCTCCAGAGCAAATCCACTGACACCTAGATGAATTTGATATAACGCACATGCACTCTACTCTTAAAACAGCTCTGCTTCAGAGTTCACGTAACAATAGAAACTTAGGAGTCTTGTAATCAACACAGGACCAAACATTAAACCTTATATCTACTCAGAAAAGACTTATCTTATAAACATATTTTCCCTCCCTTCTGCCTGTGAAACAATTTTAATACTTTACAGGTACGGACAAACAGGGAGCGGATAAAAGGAAAACTAAAGCATTTCTTTCAGAGTTTCTTTTATCAATTCCTGAATAAAAAGTCAGCACAAAAGCTACTGCCAATGGAAGTATTGCTTTTTCCTAAGACCTAGCCACTGTGGAAAGCTGACAGACTATAATGCAGTTTTTTAGCAGCACCAAGTCAAGCGTTAAAGAGGATGCCATATTTTTTCCTCCAAAATCCACATGGACCTCAATCAGCTGCACATCTGCGATACAGCACCCATGACTCCATAAGAAAAAGGGAGATGGAAAGAAGGGCAGGCAGCAAACACCAGCTATTTGTTTTAATAGCATTAAGGAAACATTAATACTCTTCCCCTCAGAGCTCCTTTGTGACTCCATTCTCACAGTTGCATTGCAGTATCACAGCTGCAAAGAATCACAACTTCACATTCTGAAGTTCACATTACTTCATGTTACTACATATTGCCAGGCACAGTACTTCCAGCTGCATTTAGAAATCAGGTCAGATAGTGAGGGGTTTGGTTCTGGAAATTCAAACAGTATTTTTGTAACTGAAAAGATAAGGGCACAAGTTCATCACGTCAAGATTTACAACAAGTGCTTACACAGAATGCCAGTATTAAGTGTTTGGCTTCTTTACCTTAATTTCAAACGTAGCTTCACTTGCAAAGTCTGCATAGTTACGTGATGCTACCATCACTCGAGATGCCTTAAAAAAAAAAAAAAAAAAGCCAAAACCAAAACATGAGCAATATTTAAATATAATTATCAAGCAAAAGTAGGTGAATTCTCAAATAATTTCTAACAGTACTCCCAAACTGAAATAATTTGTGAATTAAACTCACCACTGGTATATCCTTATAATACTAGAGAACTTTTATTTTGTATGGATGTGCTAGAAGTCCTTTAAAACCCAGTATTTAAAATGAAGATTAGAAAAAGAGAAGCGAATTTTAAATTTTAATACCCTTGATTATCTAAAATAAAACCAAGAAGTTTCAAAAAGACTGTGAAGAGCATCAAAACCACAAAAATAATTATTTTTCCCTTCACATGCCAGATTGCCTATGTAAGTAGAGACAGTCAATGCAGACTTTGATGGCTTTCTGCGCTGACTGGAATTTTGCCTTGACAGAACAAAAAATTTATTTGGGGGGGAGGAAATCCAAACCCAGCAGATTTCTGGAATATGAACTACTCTCACTCTTTCTTTTCAATAGGAAGAGGAGTTGGGGGGATGCAAGGCAATAACAATGAAAAAAGAGAGTATCATTTAAGTGGGTAACAGCATGGCCACTATCTAAAAATGATATAGAAACATAAAAGGTGACATACCTGAGGTTACATGAAATACTGAAAACAGAAAGGGTGGCATGGCAGAGGAGAGGTAAGCAGGATGTTTAAAAATACATTACTGTTCTGTCTTAAAGAATAAGCACAAGCTATTGACTAATGAACATCTGGTATTTTTAGATAACTTTAGTAAGTTTCACTGAGAATCAGATTCAATGATCATCTGTCCCTGCATACGCTGTGGCCATAGCATAAGGAATGCACTACATCTTTAGTGGCAAAATTGTATTGCTAATTAAGTTACACATAAATTTCAGTGGCTCACTCAACCATGGAATTCGCATACATTTAGCTGAAGGTCCATTATTTCAAAATTTTGAGAATGTCTAGGTCACTGTCTCCAAAAAAGGTCTGCTTGATAGGTAAAAAGCTTGGAAAAAAGTCAGGAGAAATTTCTCAATCCATCTTGGTTACCTACTCTGTTGCATATTTGATTTAGCAATCACAATCTCCTCCTCCCCCTGCCCCATTATCAGATTAAATATTTAGTTTTTAATTTAAACCAAGTTTCTACACTGTTTACCACAATGCATCAGTATTATCGGTGAATAAAAGCTATTTTACTTCTAGAGCTGGAAGTAAATCAAGAGTTTGGGATTTGCAAAATCACAGGATGGCTGAGGCTGGAAGAGACTGTTGTAGGCCATTTGGTCCAACCCCCCTGCCCTGAATATGACATAAAAGCAAAGGTTCTAATACGTGGCCAGTACACATGTCAAAAACAAACCTTGACAAAACTGATTCAGGCCTTACCTCACTAACAGCTCCCTAGGTTAGCAGCATTTGGAAGGGGGGAAAAAAAGGAAAAAGAGAAGAGTAAGTAACTGTAACAATTAGGAGAGGAGAAGTCAGCAAATTATTCGCCAGCTAGAACACTCTAAGAGGTAGCTTCCTTACAGGTAAGCTCTGCAACATGTAAATCCATCTTTACGCTATACTCAAAGTAGGTATGAAATAATGCTTTATGGATTAAGACTGCTTGTATTTATTTGGTAATTTATACCTTTGCTATAAACGCATTGGAACAATTCAAGACAAATATTTATGTATTTGGTAGTCACTAGGATCCAAAAATCTGTATTAAGATATCCAAACCAGATCTAGTTTGGACTTCCAGGAAAATACAGATGTCAGGAGCCAGCCAAGTACTTGCAGTGAGGAACTAATTTTAGGCATCCACATTTGAAAATTTTAATATAGATATTTTACTCGTAAATTAGGAAATACTTTTAGATACATATTCCATATAGTCCCAATACACACGGGAAGATCTTTTTCACACAGAAGACACAAAACACAACAAATGAAACACTAATGCCAAGAAAATAACAACATTTGAAAGAAAATTCAGGAAGAGGTGAAAAGAGACTGTTGTTTGAGCAAAGAAAGGCAAAGCAGCTCAAAAAAGGTCAGATGGCTGAATTTCGAATGGAATGAGAAGAGTATGTTCACCCCCTGTTTAGGACCTGACCTGTGCTGACAGCCCCAATATAACTAGATAAAATAACTCGAGGCAAAGCACCTGGAAAAGGGCTTCAGAAAGGAATGAGAATATTTTTGATGGACTAAAAATAAGTATAGCAAAGAGATCCCTGCGCGCAGACCTGACAGCGGGTCTCTGGGCAGGGCAGCCACAGCCGCCGCTTTCCAAGCGGCCCGTGCTGCAGCCGGCGCCGCCGCTGGAACGCTCTGCCCTCCCGTGACAGCGCACGGGCTCGTCCCAAATTTTAACGTCGCGCAGGAAAGCGGCCCTGCAGGCAGCTCACGCGTGGACAGCAGTATCAGCCACGCCTTCCGCCTCAGCGGCGCTCGGGAAAGCACGGCATGTCAGGCGTTCGTAAAAGGCATTTACAAAGCGAGCTCCTGCACGCAACAAACATTTTATTTTCACGCGGTATTTTACAGAGTGAAAACAAAACTTCTTTTTAAAAATTTTCGTTTATTTTGCCGCCGGAACCGAGTAACCGGGCTGCCAGCCGTTACACCCGGGCTGCCATTGCCAAAGGGCAAACCCGTGACCCCGCCGCGGCAGCCGTGCCGTACCACCGGGCCGAGCCCAGCGCGGCCGCTGCCCGCCGGCCGTGCCCCGCTCTCCGAGGGCCCGGACACGCCGCGCCCCGGCAGGGCCCGCGCCAGCCCACGCGCCGGGCGAGTGGCGGCGCCGTAACGGCCGAGGGGGTAACGGCCGGCCCCGCCGGCAGCGCCCCCCCGCGAGCCTCGCCCACCCCCCACACAGAGGGGCGCGCGCCAGCCCCGGGCCGCCCCGCCGCGCCCGTTGGGGCCGCTGGTCCCTTGCGTTCCGGCCGAGCAGGTAACGGCCGCACTCACCGTCCTCCCGGCGGCGGCGGCGGTGGCACCGGCCGGACCCTGCAGCACCCGGGAGAGCGCGGCCAGCAGCATCTTGCGCATGGAGCGGGGAGGAGCGGCAGTACCTAGCGCGGGCCCCCCGTCCTCGACTCTCCTTCAGCCGCCGCCGCGACCGCCAACCGCCCGCCCCCCCCGGCCAACCGACACGCTCCCCGAAGTGACGGCGCTCGCGACGCCAACCGGACTCACTCCCCAGAGGCGGGCCAACCGGCGCCTTTCCCTGCGTCCCTCCTCCGCGGCGCGCATGCGCGGGGTTCGGCTGTGGCGACGGCGGCGGGGGAGAGGCGGGGCAAGTCGGGCAGTAACGGCGGACACCCGTGCGAGGCCACCGCCAGGGCCACCCGCTCGGTGAGCCCTCCTGCCGATGTCGGCGGCGGTCGGGGCTGTACCCGGCGGCGGGCCTCTCCTGCCGCCTCACCCCGCGCCGGGCCCAGAGACCGCCCTGCTTGGGAGCCCTGAGTGGGGGTTTCTGGCGAGTGTGTGGGCCGTGTCGGGGAGGAGGGGCCGTGCGGGAGGTCAGCGAGACCCCCCGTAGGCGGGAGGGGCTCACGAGCCGGTCATTAAATGTGAAAAAGATTAATTTGTTCATAAACCTTGGAGTCTAGCAAGTGTACCTGGATTAATGCTGACCTTGGCCAGCCTGATAGGAAGAGGAGTGTTTCGGACATGCCGCCTCTTCCCCAGCCGTGCCACTTTCCCCAGCTCTGGTTGTTGTCTCGCGTAGCCCATCCAGCATAGGCTGGGGCAGTGACACAGGTTTGAGTACTTTATGCTCTGCTCTACCTGAGCTGGTCTTTTTAAAGAGCATTCCCTGACTGATTTTTATACGCATAAAGTGTTAAAATTTACCTTTTAATTTCACAGGCATCGCACCCCTGGGAAATGCACAAAAAAGTTAAGATTTAACTAAATGTTGAAGAGTTCTCTCATCATATTGCATCTGCTGATCTCTCCACTCAGCCTCCCATTTTCTTCCCACCCGCTTACAGGCTCACACTGAGGTTACACACGGGGTTGCAGTGGTGTGCCCAAACCAGGTTAACCACTCGCCTCGCCATCCTGGCTCCACACCTGGCCATTGGCTCCTGCCCCTGCTCTGCTTCCCTGACTAGTGCTGACATCAGCACCCACATAACCCTGTAGCTGAACACTGAACCGATCTAGCTGAAAGGTAGCAACCCCCCGCCCGCAAAAAAAAATCAGAAAATAAGTGATGTTCACAACTGTTGGCATCACAAATGCTTGCGTCTGCTGAGTCCTGAGGGTTGCACAGAGCTCAGCACATTTGCAGCACAAGTGGTAAATGCTTAAGGCATAACTGGCACTGAAAATATGTGCCTCAAACGAACTACGCCCTCAGCCTCCATCAGAGAGGACAGAAAGTGGGCATCTACTTCCGAAACACAGCTTCATCTGGATCCCCAGTGCACTGTTGACCTCCTTCCTTGGCTGCCCACCTGTTCTATTACACAGGACACTAGTGGCCAATGTGATTTCTTCATCTTCTCCATAACGCAAAGTAGGAAGAGGTGAGGAAGACAGGTAGCTGTCTCTGCAGACAGATGCTATGAAGAAGCCTAACTCTTCATGTATTTGGTTAGTTGTTTAGAAAAGCAAACCCAGGCTTGGTATCAGCTCGCTGGAAGACAGAAAATTACCAGACTTTCTTCAGCTTTATGTTTGGGTGACAGCGCAGAGCATTGGCAGTGCTCAGCATCCTCCCTTTGTGCTGCCGCCCTGCAGGTACTCTGAGGTACGCTGTGCCTTGGCACAGGCCGAGATGTATAAAAGCAGCAATATAAAGCTACCACTTTTCACATCTAAGGGATGAAAGCCTTAAAAAATCTGAAAATAATGTCACTTTTGCTATCATGAAATCCACCTGTGAGTAGACAGATAGTGCTGTTTTCAGTTGTCACTAGGGACAAAGCAGTTCTTGCTAACACACTGGTAAAGGTGAGCCTACACAGGGGCTTCTTGTGGAGTCATTTTTGGTGTGCAAATTGTAGGAAGTTTGAATTCTGCAAGTCAGCTCAGCACTACTAAAGAGCTTTAGATGTCATTCATGAAGCAACAAGAGCAACAACAGCAGCTGGCCTCCAAGAGAACAAAAAGCAAGGTGAAAAGGTTGATAAGTTGCTTCAGAAGGCATTTTTCCTAGAGTATCTTCAGTCTGTAGCACTTATCTACTTGGAAGGCAAGCATAGACTTGCTGGAGATGTTGTTCTGCAGGTAGGGAGTGACTCTGCAGCTAGAGAAAGCATTATCCTGAAGGTCTGGGTGGGGCTTTCCCCAGGGCTGCCAAGGTACTGCGCCAGCCCGAGACATCCCAGGCCACTTCTGAATGATGTAGCTATCTCTGTCTGGAAGTTTGCAACCTGCGCTTTTATCGGTCAATATTGCACAGACCTGGAGAGATTACTGATGGATTCATGTGCACCAATGGTGTTCATGCACACACCAGTTATACTGGTGTGACTCACAAAACACAAATACTTACAGTGTCCTCCTGGCCTACTCAGGTTTATAGCAAGGCCAAATGGCACCTGGGATGGGATGACTCCTGATATCTGCAGGTGGCAGGATTTCCTTAGCAGCCTGTGTCACTAACCTGCTGGGGACAGGGTCAGGAGATGGGTAGGGGGAAGCTGAGGCTTTGAGGCATTCCTCACGGTGCCCTGCTCCGGCTGGATGGTGACAATAGCTGCCTGACAGCCCTCACAGGAGATGGTACATTTTGGGAGAGATGTGCAGAAAAACCCATCTAATGAAGACCGCAAAGGGACCAAAATCCCCAGCAGCAACAGTAGAGCCTCTCTTCTTTCCCTGGTGCTTTCCTGTGCAGAGGGAACAATGACCGACTAGGAGAAGGAGCACCTCTGAACATGGTGCTTCGTGAGTATGGCTGAATCTTCCTGCTGCTCACTCCCTGTCTTGTGCCTAGGCCTTGTTCAGCTTCCTCATATATTATTTTCTCCCTATCAAGAGCAAAGTTCTCTGCTTCCTCTCCCCGTAGCTCCCAGTGCTGTTTCTTCCCCCTCTGTCATTTTGAACAAGCTGTTCCTTGTCCCGTCTTCTCCATTGCACTAACTCTGTAACATTTTCACCCCTCCTACCGTCTCCTTTTACCCAGCTTTTATTCCTATTAATCCATATTTTTTTTAGCACCTCTTATTTGGAAAACTGGCCTCTGGTCAGAGCTGGGGGGATGCGCAGTGTAGGTAGTTGCACTGGGGAGAATGGTGAGGCTGTCAGAATTTCCTGCAATACATGGCAGAACAAGGATTCACCACTTTATTCTGTAGCTTTAGCATTCTATAGATGAGGTTCATCTGCTTTAGCTCAAGAGAATGAAGCGTACTGGTATCTGTACGTGAGACAGAAAGCTTGTGGTAAACTCATGTGCCACTTCTTCACTAAGCAGCACTATGAAGTAAAGGTTTCAAGAGAACTATGAACAATTGTTAACTGTGGACATGGTCCTGCTCAAAGAAAAAATTACATTATTATTACAAACGAATGCAGTCAAGCTTATTTCAAGTTCAGTGTCATCTACCTGTTCCTTCTCCACATGAAAGAAAAAGGCAGAGCAATTTTTATAATGTGTAATGTGTTTATAATGTATAATGTGTAATGTGTATAATTTTATAATGTGTAATTTTTATAAATGTGTAATCATTTATAAACTGATATGTTATTAACACTTCTAGTAGTCATAGGAAGTAGCTATATTTGATGGGAAAGGATCCATTTTTGTCCTCCCTAGAAATACAGTAAAGCATTGATCTACATTACCTCTGTGACAAAAAACTGGCTGGCTGGCCGGGCCCAAAGAGTTGTGGTGAATGGAGTTAAATCCAGCTGGCAGCTGCTTACAAGTGGTGTTCCCCAGGGCTCAGTACTGGGGCCAGTTCTGTTTAATATCTTTATCAATGATCTGGATGAGGGGATCGAGTGCACCCTCAGCAAGTTTGCAGACGACACCAAGCTGGGCAGGAGTGTTGATCTGCTTGAGGGTAGGAAGGCTCTGCAGAGGGACCTGGACAGGCTGGATTGATGGGCTGGGGCCAATTGTATGAGGTTCAACAAGGCTAAGTGCCAGGTCCTGCACTTGGGTCACAGCAGCCCCATGCAACGCTACAGGCTTGGGGGAGAGTGGCTGGAAAGCTGCCCAGCAGAAAAGGACCTGGGAGTGCTGGTCAACAGCCGGCTGAATATGAGCCAGCAGTGTGCCCAGGTGGCCAAGAAGGCCAATGGCATCCTGGCTTGTATCAGGAATCATGTGGCCAGCAGGACTAGGTAAGTGATCGTCCCCCTGTATGCGGCACTGGTGAGTCCGCACCTCGAATACTGTGTTCAGTTTTGGGCCCCTCACTACAAGAGAGACATGGAGGTGCTGGAGCGTGTGCAGAGAAGGGCAACAAAGCTGGTGAAGGGTCTGGAGCAGAAGTCTTCTGAGGAGCGGCTGAGGGAACTGGGGTTGTTTAGCCTGGAGAAAAGGAGGCTGAGGGGAGACCTTATCGCTCTCTACAACTCCCTGAAAGGAGGCTGTAGAGAGGTGGGGGTCAGTCTCTTCTCCCAAGTAACAAGCCATAGGACAAGAGGAGACAACCTCAAGTTGTGCCAGGGGAGGTTTAGCTTGGATATTAGGAAAAAATTCTTCACCGAGAGGGTTGTCAAGCATTGGAACAGGCTGCCCAGGGAAGTGGTGGAGTCACCATCCCTGGAGGTGTTTAAAAGCGGTGTAGATGTGGTGCTTAGGGATACGGTTTAGTGGTGGAGTTGGCAGTGTTAGGTTAATGGTTGGACTTGATGGTCTTAAAGGTCTTTTCCAACCTAAATGATTCTATGATTCTATGACTTTTTTACTTTTCGTAGTATTTCATTAATATTCATATGTTTTCTCCATTAAAAAGTCTTAAAACATCCTGAAACGGTTAAATTGTCCCACGGAAAACTAATGCAGAAAGCTAATTCATTAATGAGGTAAACAATGAAAAGGAAAACATAATAAAATCATAAGCAGAGAATGATGCTAGAAAATAATTTAATAAAAGATGTAATATTTCATAATGGAGCACCTTGTCATGCATGACTCTGGTATTACCACATCAAGGGTGTGTTGCGTGGCAGTCGGCCAAAACTCATTGTTTTCTATTGTTCTGGGTGTGATCCTGAAATGTTATCATTGTTTTGGATTGCAGCTGCTGTTACAAATGTCTTCCGTTGGGTTAAAGATGGAGGGGAGCATCCAGTGTTTGGGACTTACCGCAGCTCACCGTCTATCTGCACCCACATGAAAGTAATCCTTGCCTGATTTCAGGAGTCAGAAGCTTGCTGCCTGATTTTTCTTCTTCCTGTGCCACCATAGACCTAACTCACAGAAGGCAGCAACGTGGGGGACTGACCTGGGGTTGCCAGGATGGCTGCTGCAGAGCAGCTTGCAGTCACACCGCTTCAGCCTCGTTTCCTCTATTGGGGGCATCCACACCACAGAGAGCTTGCCCGTCTCCTGTGTGGCACCATATGGTGGCTCCTTAAATTGTAATAACTGTTCTTCGTGTTTGTTTAGTTCAAAATGCTTGTAGTAAACTGAGGCCATGTAGCAGCCCTTCTGAGTGGCATTTGAATGGCATTGCACAGTGGGACTGTGCTGCATGCTCGGTGGCGTGGGAATCTGTGTGGTGTTATGGTGAGCTGGCTCCGTTTTGGAGGACTGGCTGGGAAGGATGGTGGGACAGCTTCGTCCATGCTGGTCACAGGCAGCAGCCTCCAGGACTGTGCCCTGGCTTCTTCCTAGGAGGAAGCAGTCAGTTAGCTCCAAAGGAGAGCAAGCAAGTGGATGAACATACTCAGATGTGAATGACTGGGGACCAGGTCCTGGGAGTGAACCGAAGAATCAAGTTATCAAACAGAACAGAGGTAGCCTTAGTTCCTTTTCCATCTTTAAAACCTCAATTGCCAGCTGCACTCCAGATGCATCCTCCAGTTCTAAATATACTACACTCTGAAACTGCTCAGCAGGAACAATCCTTTTTCTCTCATTATTCCTTCTTTCAAGTTTTCATTTGTTTTGTCTCCTCCCATTTTGCTTCCTGTCCTCCCCTCTCTCACTTGATTTTCTTGCCCAAACATTTCTTTTGTCACTATTCCTCTCTTCCTTTTCTCAGGTCCACATTGCTCCTCTACATCGCTCACAAAAAATGTCTCTCTCTATTTTGCTTTTTTGCCTCCCACCCCTTCTGACTAATTGCTATTCTGTCCTACATTTTCTAGTAGTTCCTGCTTTAGACAGCAACACTGCTCCCAACTCACTTTTAATACTGAGACATGTGCAATTGACATTGATGGGGGAATTAGAACAATTAATTACACTGTCAAAATCCTTCAGATGATTTGTTTCCTTTGGAGTCGTTGGAGTTTGGAAGAGAAGTAGTTTTCTAGGATCTTCCAGATGTTTTGCTTCTAGCAGTGACAGAAAAATGGATTTAAAAATTATGATTTCCGTTTGTCATTCTGATTGCTTTCCTGCATTATTATTATTTGGAAAACACTGAAGAAGCAAGATGCCAATGAAGTTATAATGTCATTTTTCATGTTTGAATTATTTATCATTTTGTGCCATTCCTCTCTGTGCTTTCCATTATGTTACCTTCTTTTTTTTAGTCCCAGGAGTAATTAGTATTACAACACACAGAGAAACACTGCTGTAGAAAAGGACGTATTCATTTACATAGCAAACTACGGGAAAAGAGATGTTATTTTCCTCTCCTGGGTACACCCAACTACTATAGAATTGCTTGAACATAACATTGATCAGTTTGAAAACCGGGAAGAAAAGAAAACAAACATATTTTCTGTTGTTGCTGGATCTTGTTGGTATGAAGACCAAAATGTTATGTCTGGGACTCAGTTCAGTCCTTCTGCATTTTGAGATCATGTATGTCTTTCAGGTATATACAAAGGTATAGTTTTATCCAAAATCAAGGTCATGGGCTTTGCATCTGCAAGGCTCAAGCAAATGCCCTAAACAAACATTTTGTGAAACCTCTGTGTACATAGAAAGCTTTTTAAAGAAACCAACTGTTTGTACTTTATGCTTTTTGCACAGGCATCCTTATTCTGCTGTGTTCTATTTCACAGCACCTTCCAGGTAGCATTCCTATCAATATAGCTCTATGTAACACCTGCCTTTTTCACAGTGGCTGAATATTTTGGAACAACACTCACTTGTGAGCCACTGCGATTCCAAATCCTTGTCTGCGGGATTGTTGCCAGCCCCGTTGCTCCCTGCCTGCCTTTTCTTTGCTGGGTTCTGCTCTCTGCTTCCAGGTAGAAACCACTGATTTACATCCTGCCTTTCAGACCACTCGTCCAATTTTACAAATAACTCTGAGTTCTAATCCTCTGCCCGTCTCTGTTTTATGTCTCCCCAGAACTAAAAGGGAGATTCTGTGTTTCCTTATCCCTGCTAATAAGAAAATTGAATAGTCCAGGCACAAGGAAAGACTTTGTCAGAATGATGTTACCAGCAGAATCATAGATAACTGTTCTTCGATTATGGACTTTTTGGAGTCTTAGGGGGAAAACAAGAGAGCTGTGCAGAAGTGCCATCAGGCGGCAGTGTAGCCCAGGGATGGAAGCGCCTCTGCGCCTTCTCCTGCAGCCGGTGGCGAGCCCAAAACTGCGGAGAGTCCCAGCAGTGACTCAAACCGTGTTAGCAGTGGGGCACTGGAGGTTGCTTAGTTACTTGAGAAAGTAATGTTAGGATAATATTAAGAGAACAAACTGAAAATAAACTGGTTACACTAGAAAGGGTGTGACTGCTTGGTATTGCTTCCCCAGTTGTATCTGTGGTGTTTATTTCCTTTCCCTGAGCACAAGAAGGGGATGTTTTAGCACCCAGACTGTTGCCATTGCCTCCAGTCCCCTGGCTCCCTTGGGGAAGGAGTGCCTGGTTTAGATTTGTCCTTCAATAATGTTGATGTTTATCTGGTTTTAATGAAGCTCGTAAATTTGGGCGCAGTCAAATTTATACAACCCTCCTCCCCACACTCCCCACACCAAAGAAAGACAGCTTTATTAGTTGCAAAGCTTTTTGAATCTCTGCAAAATCCAAGCCAGTCCTATGGTATACAGTAAGAGTCATATATCACAAAACCCCCCCACCATGAGGTATGTGTCATGACCATTCGATACCAAACTTATATGATCTGAAGCCATTTTGCACCAAGCAATGTTGCCTCTGACAACCCTTAGCGGATGCTGATTGATCCCGTGCTTACTCTAGTTTTGTGATGATACGATGCCACGTGCTTTAGCATGAGTGCATCTGGATCCACGTGCAGAAAACCTGCAAATAATTATAGGAGAGAAGGCTATGCTTATGAAAGCAGATCAAACAAATAATGGCATTAAGGATGTCCTTTAATTTGGCTTCCTGAGCTTTCATACTAAAATACACTCTTGCCCCTTTGTGGAGGACTCAGGAATAAAACTCATCTCCCTAATCTCACACTTTCAGAAATTCTTTTCTTCTGCCATCATTAAGGGCATTCAAAATGATCTTCGATTATGCAACTAAGACTGCTCTAAATGCGTACAAATAGAACGGGGAGTGGGGAGTGAATTAAGTAAGAGAACAGACTTCTGTTTTTCAGAGGGGTGAAGAGTAGTCCCTCCAGTCTGACAATTTTCTGTTCAGGGTTTTTCTTTTCTTGAGGTTGGTCGGAAAGCATTTAAATGCAAGAATTTGTTAAGGGAACTTGGCTAACTTTCACCAAACTGCTGAATCGCTTCTGGTAATCTGCATGTGACTTCCTGCATGAGTAGACCGTATTATATATATATATATATATTATATATTTTTTATATATATATTATATATATATTATTATAACCCCGTATTTTATATATATACATATATATTATTATAACCCCATATTATTACTTTGTTCCTAGGTTTTAAAATTAAGTACAGCTTTGTTAGAGCTGAATTCAGTGTCACCTGGCCCTGAGCATTACAAGGCAATGGCTACACAGTTTTTTCTAAATTTTTTTTTCTCAGTAACATCAAATGGGATCTTCTGTACAATTTTGGCCTAAAAACTCAGAATATTTTGACTGTTTTACTGGTTTATGTTTGGATGTTAGATTTTTGGTTTACATTTGGATGTTAGATTTTTGCTTGCATTACTATCAGTCAGACAAGCCCTGAACAAATGGCCAAAGGCAGCGCTAGCCCAAGGCTTCTCAGCAGTTTTGGGGAGGCTGAGTTGGCTAAGCAAAATTTGGAGCTGTGTCTTGGGCCAGGGGCAGAAAGGAGTGGAGGGAGGTATAAAACTGTAAGGAGAGCTGTATGGAGCTGGGTCTGTGGCTCCCAAGGCCTGGGTAGAGATGGGGAGCATGGGCACCGTGACCTGCCTGAGCAGCACTGCTGCCGATGGACTTCTCTGCCAGCAGCAGCAACCAGCATGACTTTCCAGGGCCCTGGCACAAGCAAAGTAAGCAGTAGGGCCATGATAATTTTGTTGCTTCTGGCAGTCAGCTGTCCTAGGCAAATCCTGGCTTTGCCCATGGTTCTGGTTGACCCTGCACAAAGATGGCTATTTATTCAAGCTGTGTATCTCCTTGATGTGTTTCCCTTGCCTACAAACCCTAGGAGTCTTTGCCTGAAGGGCCAAGGTGTGCTGCAAATATACACTTGCTTGCAAAATATTTGCTAAGGAGTAATTCACTGTAAAGCCACAGGAAAGGGAGGAAAAGGGGAATGTCTCTTCAGAACGCAGCTGGTGGAGGCTAGGAAGGGTCGCCTGTGTACCTACCATCTTGATGAGAACAAGATTTACCATGCTGGTTTTCAGATTATGGGTCTTCTGCAGAGTTGGTCAAAATCAGTGAGAAGCTTCCTATTGACTTCTGTATGTTTTCAGTCAAACCCATTGTGTATTAGCTTTCAAATATATCAATATGTGTATATTTGCAGTCAAACATACAAGCCTATAACACTTTGACATAAAACAGGGAAATCATTAAAAGGTTTTAAGATTGTGTGTCCGATGTTCAGAGTTTGGAAGCGCACGATTAACTTCAGCTGTACTGAAACAATGAGTAAACATGAAGAAGAGTTCATGTTTGAATACAAACTATTTTTAAGTGTTTGTTAATCTTACAGTGCCTGCCAAATAAGGCAGAATTTATTTATTTTTGTCTGACTAACTTCAACTGCTTTAGAGTCCCATAAACTTTATACAATTATGCCTTGGATCTTTTTACTATACAGTACCGCGCCCCTTTGCTCTACTTTTTCTTCAAGCATCTGACTCCTATTTCGTATGACAAGCAGTGTTCTCCCAGATCCTTCGCCAGCTAGACTCCAGCATTCTCTTGCTGGTGCCATATAATGGAGCTGACAGAAAAATTTCTTTCCCATCAGAAACCTCAATAGTCACTCATTTGTTTTAAATTATGTTTCTTAGAACATTTCCCATTTTTTTGCAGGTGGCTACTTTTTTTCTCAAACAAAGCTAATATTTTAAGTGAGTCAACTATTTTGATTTACATATTAGCCAAATAAAACAAACTTGTGAAATTCTGCTAGCCCATTTACCTGAAGCGGTACTTTTTAGTGAGGAAAGGAACTGTGTAAGTGGGATGGAGTGGGTATGGGCAAGGAAAATTCATGTGTTATATTTTTCTACAGCAGCATGACAGTAATTTTCAGCAAGGCTCATAGCAATTTGTTTTAGTCTCCTGTGAAATGGGTTCATTTTTTTTCCATTAATTTTTCATCAATTTTTCAGTGAGAGCAGAGAAGCAGACTGAGCATCTGGTTTCCACAAAGACTAGAACACACATTTTTAAGATTTGCAGGGTGGCTGGGTAGATATATCTTGCTTGGGTTTTATATGCATTTTATGTGCTTTTGTTTTTTTCTCCAGAATTTAACTCCTAAAAACATTTTAAGCCATTCTAATTGCAACATACAGTCTGCTATTCAGATATTCAGCTCAATCAATGCTTTAAAGAATCTGAAGATTTATGTTGGAAAGAAGAGTTCAGTAAGCCCATTTCAGAACACATTATGACTGCACATCAATTTCCAATACTAACGTTCATCCTGAGAGAGTTCTAATAAGGAAAACTCAGTGATGGTAATCACAGCTATCTGTGAGGAATAGGCAGCAATGAAACCAAGGGATGCACAATATAAGAATATTATTTTTACCTATTTTTGACTTGGGCAGGCTGTTGAAATGGAGGAAGACAAGACTACATTTGGTATATGGGGTCATGATAGTGTGGCCACCAACCACTTGAAAAGCTAGTAAGGAAAGACGGACAAACAGAATTTGTGAGAGAATATTTCTCAATGACTGGAAAAGTGTTTGAGACAAGTGATCCAGCTGGCTGACCCAAAGCGGTGTAAATCTTGTAGATTTCCAGTGTGGATTTTTTTATAGCTCTTCTAGGAGAAGTTTAGCTGAAAGAGCAGATCAGAAAACAGAAGCAAAGGAAATCTGAGCCAGTGTGAGTTTTCCTGTTATTTTTCCACTTTTTGAACACTTACATTTGGTCAGCTGAAGAGCTCCCTCATTTGTTCTGCATACTTCTTTCCACTTGTACAGCAGAATAAAGGCCAGAGGTGGAAATACAAAATGGTGGTGCTTCAGGGTGTTGTATTCAACTGATTTTCTTTCTGGTTTGCCTTAATCTGGTGCTGATTTTAGTAATTAGATTCTGCACTTGGCCTACCTATAACTGAAATATTTATAAAGACTCATGTAGTCTGAAGCTTGCTTGTTAGCTATACATTAAAGAATGTTCAAGAGCATAAATTATTCCAGGAAGGGAACAGAATAAAATACTCAACAATTTGCCTCTGGATTGACTTGTTGTTCTCCGGGTACCCAGCCCCCTGAGCTGGAAGACAGGGACAGGGAGCAGAATGAAGCCCCCATAATCCAAGGGGAAATGGTTAGCAACCTGCTACACCACTTAGACACACACAAGTCTATGGGGACGGGTGGGATGCACCCAAGGGTCCTGAGGGAGCTGGCGGAAGTGCTCACTGAGCCACTTTCAATCCTTTATCAGCAGTCCTGGCTAACCGGGGAGGTCCCAGATGACTGGAGGTTAGCAAATGTGACGCCCACCTACAAGAAGGGCCGGAGGAGGATCTGGGGAACTACAGGCCTGTCAGCCTGACCTCGGTACTGGGGAAGGTTATGGAGCAGATCATCTTGGGTGCCATCACACAGCACATACAGGACAACCAGGTGATCAGGCCCAGTCAGCATGGGTTCATGAAGGGCAGGTCCTGCTTGACCAACCTGATCTCCTTCTATGACAAGCCGACCCACTTAGTGGATGAGGGAAAGGCTGTGGATGTTGTCTACCTGGACTTCAGTAAAGCCTTTGACACTGTTTCCCACAACATTCTCCTGGAGAAAATGGCTGCTCATGGTGTGGACAGGCATAAAACAGGGTAAAAAACTGGCTGGCTGGCTGGGCCCAAAGAGTTGTGGTGAATGGACTTAAATCCCGTTGGTGGCCGGTCACAAGTGGTGTTCCCCAGGGCTCAGCACTGGGGCCAGTTCTGTTTATCTTTATCAATGACCTGGATGAGGGCATCAAGTGCACCCTCAGCAAGTTTGCAGACGATACCAAGTTGGGCGGGAGTGTTGATCTGCTTGAGGGTGGGAAGGCTCTGCAGAGGGACCTGGACAGGCTGGATCGATGGGCTGAGGCCAGTTGTATGGGGTTCAACAAGGCTAAGTGCCAGGTCCTGCACTTGGGTCACAGCAGCCCCATGCAACGCTACAGGCTTGGGGGAGAGTGGCTGGAAAGCTGCCCAGCAGAGAAGGACCTGGGAGTGCTGGTCAACAGCCGGCTGAATATGAGCCAGCAGTGTGCCCAGGTGGCCAAGAAGGCCAATGGCATCCTGGCTTGTATCAGGAATTGTGTGACCAGCAGGACTAGGGAAGTGATCGTCCCCCTGTATGCGGCACTGGTGAGGCTGTACCTTGAATGCTGTGTTCAGTTCTGGGCCCCCCACTACAAGAGAGACATGGAGGTGCTGGAGCGTGTCCAGAGAAGGGCAACGAAGCTGGTGAAGGGTCTGGAGCAGAAGTCTTCTGAGGAGCGGCCGAGGGAACTGGGGTTGTTTAGCCTGGAGAAAAGGAGGCTGAGGGGAGACCTTATTGCTCTCTACAACTCCCTGAAAGGAGGTTGTAGCAAGGTGGGGGTCAGTCTCTTCTCCCAAGTAACAAGCCATAGGACAAGAGGAGACAACCTCAAGTTGTGCCAGAGGAGGTTTAGCTTGGATATTAGGAAAAATTTCTTTACCGAGAGGGTTGTCAAGCATTGGAACAGGCTGCCCAGGGAAGTGGTAGAGTCCCTATCCCTGGAGGTACTTAAAAGAGGTCTAGATGTGGTGCTTAGGGACATGGTTTAGTGGTGGAGTTGGCAGTGCTAGGTTAATGGCTGGACTTGATGGTCTCAAAGGTCTTTTCCAACCTAAATGATTCTATGATTGTATGACTTTTCCTGGACAGTAGATAGGAATAACTTCTTCATTTCTTCCAGCGCCTGTAGTTTTGATTCAGCCATGCCTCTTGTTGCAGATTGTCTGTGCCAGCAAAAGACTTATCACTAGGAAGACCAAAACATGTTGCAGAGAACGGTATGCCTTGGATCAGCTTAAGTGTTTGACACTCAAGGTGCCGTCCTGCCCTCATAAGTGTCATTGATTTTCTTGTTAATATGTTAGAATTAATGTAAGACCCACAATGACACTGAAATGAGCACTTGAGGCTATTATTGTAGCATTTTATATTAAAGACCGCATGTTTGGTTTTTTTTTATTTTTAAATAAAGTATCAGCCCCATGAAAGCCAGGGTGAGACACTGTCACCTTCTGAGACTCATTACCCCTTAGATCAGGGCTACTTAACAGTTTAGTGGGACAGATGCCAGTTTTAGGCACATCTGCTGTCCATTTGTGCTGCTCTCTCAACTCACTTAGACGGGATTATTGATCATCAAAGAAAGGGCCCAAGCATGTGCAATCACAGTAGGATAAGTCTGAACTGTTAGAGGCTGAGTAAAATCACCCTACAAACTGCCAGCTGCCTTCTCTGATCTAGACTGTTACTCTCTGGTATTATTTCTTACCAGACCTCGGTTTTGCAAGACTTATTTCTTCCATAGCTGGAAAACTGCTGTAACTGGGCGGATGAGCACTTAAGGAGGAGAGAATTTTGTTAACAAGACTATCATTCAGCATCAGGGAAGTCACAGTTAATTGTAACCCTTTGTCATACCAGATGACCAATCTAAGAATATAATGAGTCTATGAGAAATCCAAACACAAGGACCTCAAAATGAGAGTTTCTGACAATACTTCTTTTCAAGCCATTGTTACAAGGACACTAATTCTGAAAACAAAGGCTTGCATCCTCTTCTTGCATGTACAAAGCTACATTGTTAATAAAGAATCCAATGCACAGAAAAACAGAAGAAGGAGGCAACAACAGGGTCCCATCCACACAGAGCATAAAGTCAGAGGAAAGGCACAGAGAGAACAGGTTTCCAATAAATGTTGTCATGCAAAACAGAAAGAATGACAGGTTTAGGAACACCTACAAAATGTGCCTCAAAACAAACATGTACATGAAGATGCTGCATTGGCAGACAGAAGAGTACAGGGAGTACAGTGCATGACATTGGAGAGTGCCTGCAACGATAAAAGGTTAACAGCCGTGGTACATTTTTTTCTCGGGGGTCATTCTGTGACAATAGCCATCCACTGTGGATGATAAAAGCCTGGGATTTCCAGCAAAAGTTCATACTAGAAATAGGATTTAAATGGGAGTGAAATATAAAATAAATTCAAAATTGCTTATGGACAACAATTTAAGATTAGAAACAAAAATCATGCAAATGAGAAATCAGAACCATAAGGCCAAATGAAAGGATTCACAGGTTTACCTGAAAAATGGTGGGGTCATCTTATAGTTTCATAGTTTCATATGAAACTTCATCATAGTTTCATATACAGAGGTGAGGCATGCTGTCTGAGCTCATTATTTAGACTTTATGGTCACTGAAGAGAGGTAAACAATCCTACAGGATGGTTCACTTTACCCTAAAATATCACCAGTTAAATAAATGGCCCTCTGGAGACTGGCTTAGAATATGCACTTAATTTGAAACAGCCATATGTACGTGAGAAGAATCACATGTAATATGATCATGATAGAAAAGAAAGACAGGCGTTACACATTAGTTTGTACTAAGTAGAATAAACCAGAAAATGTTCAAGGGACCCTCTCAACCATGAAAACAAATATCTTACCTTCATTGTCACAATTTCAAAGCAATGCATGCTTACTATGCATCTAGGATTAGACCCAAGTTCAGAGCAAAAAAAGGTTAGTAGGTGGGTTTCACTGGTGCATTTGTACTCATTAAACTATCAGAGGATATTACAGTTTTTGCTGTCCTTACTTTTTTTTTCGTTTAAGGAGAAACAGAAGGACAAGAAGAATCCAGGAATTTGGTGATACCCATCTTTTGCATCCTCCAACAGTTTCTGAAATAGCATTTTAATTTCCTTTTTCATAGCTCCTGTTAAACAAGCAAAACCCACAATAACTGTTTAACTTGCACTCCCAATGGGTTTCAGAGATTTTTTTTCTTTGGTGTGGCCAGTGCTGGAATAACGCAGATACCTCTAGTGGATTTTTTTAAAGCACACTAAAAAAGAAGGGGAATTTTACCATCTCTTCATGCTCTGACCCTGCCAAATGCTACATAGGCTGAAATTTGCACAGGAGTTTGGCTTCATTGCTAGACATACAGAAATCTTGTTCATTCTTCTTATTATTAAAAATATTACTGCAACTATCCTCCATATCCAGCCAACAATGGAAAATAGATCTATGGGAAGGCTGAGCTAAGGTAATCTTGGTTCCTTGGACTTACATACGTTGCTTTTGAAACAGTCTCTTCTCCATGTAGTCAAGGGCAAGAGTCTACATTTACCTCTGACCTGTTACTTTTATTTTGCACATTGCAGTAGAGAGATTCCTGAAGCACATTTTACAACATGCAGGTTTCCCTCTCTGAAATCAATACATCGGATACTGTTATTGTAGTAACTCTTCTTTTTGGAATCTGGACCTGGTTCCTTAGGCTTGTAGTTTGTGAAATAAAGTCATTCCAGTCACAGAGAGCCAGTAAGCAAGAGATAAGGATATGTCTGACTCATAGCTTTCCAACCTGACAAAGCTATACTACCAGCAGTTTTTAACTGAGGATGACACTGTTTCTAAAAATCTTTACATTTCCAGCCTCTGGTAGATAATAAGTATAATGGAAATCAGAGTGAAGTTCTCTAGCTTGCCAGCCAAATTAGCCCCAATCCTGCAAATACTTTTGTAGAGGCTTAACTTTACATCCAGGAAAGCAGACCCCATTACGGGTCTGCTCATTTTAGTAAAATCAAGCATATGTCCAGTGATTGCATAGTTGCAGGGAGGAGTGAGGCAGGATGAAAGGAAATCCTAAACTGGTTCAGTCCCCTTCATTGTGTAATTTACAAATTGTACTGGAGGGAGCTTTCATGTGCCATATGGTCTAATTTGCAACAGGATGAACTTCATCAACACCTACAAGAAGTCCTGTTTCTTCTACATATGTGAATTGGCACAAGATAACGTTCTCTAAGGAACCCCTGACCTTTGGCCTTCCTGTCCCAAAAAAAAAAGTTATGTACAACTGGAGAGCTCACATCTAGTTATGATTTAGTGTTCCCTTTCAGGACACAGCTGATATACAGAAGACCCAACTGTCCTTTTGAACAGGGAACATCCTGCCTTTCCTAAGAGAAAATTAAGAAACTGGTACAGAATGGACTTGAGCATCACCTTGGGTTACTTTGAGCAGAACTGTGTGAATATCTAATATTTGGTAGTTCGTCAAAAGCTTTGCGTCCAGACCTTTTAACCACTTCCTAAAATCAAAGAAATTTGGAAAATTAAAGTCAAGATTCAGAAGTGCTGTTCATGTTATGGTGGTGGTACTAGCCTCAAACTTTACAATAGAATGACTAAAACGTTAGTCTGAGGTATGCAGACCTTGGCTCAAATCCTTTTCTTGCATGACTTGGAGCAAGAATTTGACACCATCTCCCTCAGCACTCCCCTCCGGAAGATGAGGAAACTGTGCCCATTGATGGATGGGAGAGGAAACAGTGATGGAGGATCTGGAGGCTGAGGAAGCGTGGGGCTGAACAAGTAGACTATTAGGTGGATTCAAAACTGGCGGGACTGTCAGGCTCAAAGCAGCAGCCAATGGTTCAGTGTTTGGCTGGTGGATGAACACCACTAGCAAGCAGAGTATGGCAGGAGGTCAGTACGAGGGCCCATATTGTTCAATGTTTTCATCGATGACCATTCTCAGGAAATTTACATCTGACACTAAGCTGGGGGGAGCGTCTGGCATGAGTTTCCAGAGGGTCCAGAGGGACCTCAAGAAACTTGTGGGCTGGGCCAGGAGAAACCTCAGTGCAAATACCTGCACTTTGGGCAGAATAATCCCATGTGCCAGAAGAGGCTGGGAAGCATCTGGCTAGGTAGCAGTCCTGCTGCCTGTACCCAAGCCTCCTGGAAATGTAGGGCACTTTCTTTTTTTCCCTGACATTGTGAGAGCAAAATTGTTACTCCTGCAAATTTTGCACTTTGGGGCAGTAACTTCAAAGGCTTGGGAAAGGTTTCATTCATCAATGTGGAAATACAGATAAGTATTAAGAAATACTTAGTATAATCCATGCTTGTATAAAATGGGAAGTAGTGTGAAAAATCAGGAAAATTATTTTATCCTTGTTCATAGTGCTGGTACTGGAATAGTGCGTACTGTTCTGAAACCTCTATGCAGAAGGAGAGGAAAGTGAAAAACAACTGACTCAAAATGGTTATAATGCCTTACAGTGAAGAGCACAACCTGTTTATATACACAAAATAAACATTTCATACATAAAATATCACCCTTGATACTTTTACCATGGACAATCTAGTAGGGAAAAACAACAAGAAGCAATGGCCAGAAAATTTGAGCTACTAGGAAAGAAGCACATGTTTTTAATAGTGGCGATAATGACACCCAAATAAATTACCAAGAGAAGCCTAGGGTTCTCCATCCTCAAACTGACATTGCCTAAAATGCTTTCCAGAGCTGAGTGCAAGTTATTAGATTCAATATATGAGTCGCTGGGTGCCATGCCATGGATGACATTATGCAGGAAATCAGGCTGGTGGGGTAATGACTTCACAATCTATGAATCTACAAGATTTTATTCGCCAAACTCTGCTATTCCTTTGGACATTCTTGCAGATTTCAATACTATTATAATATTTATCAAAGTGATAGAGATAAATTACGAATTATTTTCTTCTCTTTACCCTTATGTATTGTCTCCATATGTTGCAACAGAGAAGACAAAGCCATTATTTCATTTCATTTCATTTTCTGAGGAAGTCTTCTACCCGAGAGTGTTGATGAATCATAGTTTGTTAGGGTGGCCCCTGCAAGTCCACATTTATAATAAATGTCTTAAAGGAAGATCTGAGGGAAAGTAACAGTAAATCATATTCCAAACAGCACTTCCAAGACAAAGTCATTATTAAAATTATGATTATTAATGTGTTGTATTTATTAAGACAAATGTGACATGTTACATTTGAGGTTACCAGCCTGTGGTTGGAGTTTAGATTTATTTTTTAAAGCAGATGACATAATATCTGTGATGCTAAGTGAGCTTTCATTCTGTTCTCAGAAAAAAAACATCCAAAGTAGCTCTGACTGCACAGAGAATTACATTGGTGCAAAAAGAATCTACTCTAAGGTTTCATCTGGTTGCTGATTTATGAACTTGGGCAATGCAATGTTGCTTTAAAATAGAAATCTAAAATTCATGCAACTCCTTCCACAGACTGGTAACCTCAAATGCATCTTATTAAATGCGCTGCATTAATAATTCACTTAATTTTAATCATTACTGTGAATTGCTGTTTGGGATACAATTTGATTTTACTTTTCCTCAAATTTGCCTTTATAATGACTTAAAACTGAGCCATAACTTTCCTCCCAAAATCACATGACAAAATGTATTCAATCCTTTACTACTCAGTGTCTAAAGTTTTTCATACAACATGAGCCGGCGCAGTTTTACCAGGGAAAAGTTTTGGCCTTCTACATTTGCATGAGCATAATTCCCAGTGCAATCAGAATCTCCCCAGACTGATGCTGGTTTTATGAAGGCAGAATGAGACTCACTTTACACATTAGGTATCATTCCATTGTGCATATCGGTGAATTTCAACTTTTTTGGAGTTGTTGACCTTTCATAGTTTTCCAAGAGAAATACAGATCCCTGGATAGAGAATTGAAATTATAATACCAGTAGCCTTGGGTTTTATAGTCCCATTTTTGAAGACCTTTCAGAAGGAGTCAACAAATCCCCAGGGGGCTGTGGGACACAGTGTGAAAACCACTGCACTGAAGGCTGCTCTTAGAGGAAATAATTGCCAGCCTACGCCGTGACCGATAGAGATCTCTCTCTCTCTCTCTCTGTTCTGCAGGGCACAAAGCAACCTCAGCTTCATCTCCCTCCTTTCCATTGCTGCAGTCACACTGGAAGAGCAGGACTCCTGATCCATCACAAACAAAGCATAACTAAAGTACTTACTTAGAATTAAAAATACACGGAGAAGGGAGAAATCTGATTCCAGACAATTTCTTATTTCCAGTCTCTGAGCAGAACACCCCATTTTAGAGCCTATTTCCAAAACAGTGTGCTTCCTCTTCAGTGCAGGCATTGACTCACGCTGAGGAATGTATTCCATTACAGCCGTGCTGGCTTGCACCGTAACCTCATGTAGAACCAGTTAGTTGCTGTGGTGACAGCGACCAACAAACAGAAAAAAATCATGAACTCTTTCAGGACTGGTCAGAGCAGTTTAATGACAGCATCCACGCTTAAAACTTTAAAACTTTCTTGTTTTGTTTTCTTTTAAAAGGATGCTCAACCATTCCAGTAAACATCTAATATCGTCCTAAGGCCATCTATGTCTCCTCCTGAGACATTGTTTCACCCATCTTGTACATTTTTGCAGCTACAGAGGCTGTAATCTATAGCCATTATTTCAAGCAAATCTAGAGTTTATCTCCATAATAACAAATTGAACCAGTTAAACTTGGTGAAACCCCACTGTCTTTTGGAGAGGTACGTGAAGACAGACTCTAAGCTTCTTGGTGCAGATAATGTTCATCTAGTGCTGAAATCAGTACAATACCTTTATAACCTGAAATCAACTATAACGTTCAATGGGGGTGTTCGGAAAATGAGGTATGATAAATATAACATTGCATTGTTTTAAGAGAGAGGTACAAACTCCCTGAAAACTCACAAAAAATAAAGGTCATAACTATCTTCATTATTACTTTCATTTTCTAACTTATTAACAATTTCAAGAAAGACATAGTGTGGGATGCAGTCTATAAAAAGGTGGAGATTTCTCATTTTAAAAAGAAGAAATGTTTCACAAGTCCCTTATTCAGTTTTGAGCTTGGTAATGTTTAGCTCTGCAGATGCAATCCAGTGACAATGAGATGGGTGTAAACTGGTTCAGTTTAGTGCAAGGATGCTGAGCTGTTACCTGCTCTATGCTAAAGGAGGTGGAGCTTGGGGGAAAAAGAGGTTACTCAGAAAGCGTTCATATAGCAAGGAGGAGATGTGTACATCAGAAGGAGATTATTGTGTCAAGGAGGAGATTATTGTGTTCTCTTCCCTCAGATTATTTTGTTCAGTTTGATCAATAAAGAACCAAGGGAAGGATCTCACTACAGGCAAGTTTGGCTTTTTTTGTTCAATCTCTCCACCATTTATAGTGACTGCTAAAAACTGTGATTACAGTTTTGTCCATTGCACAGCTATGAAAGAACTGAGTTTCTCTTCTTCTCTCAATACATTTCCTTTTAGAAGAGTGTTGTAGTTAAAGTTGATTGTGAAAAACTGTTTCTAGCTGTGGAACTCACGGACCTCCTAGAAGTGTCAGGAGAACCCAAGCAGATTTTCAACCGAATCACAGAACCACAGCACAGCCCAGGCTGGAAGGGACCTCGAAAGATCATCTGGTCAAAACTTTCATGGGAAAGGAAGCCTAGATGAGATTATCTAGCACCCTGTCCAACTGCATCTTGAAAACCTCCAGTGATGGGTACTCCACCATGTCCCTGGGGAGGTTGTTCCAGTGATTGATTATTCTCACTGTGAAAAATTTCTTTCTTAATTCAAGATGAAACCTCTGCTGGTACAACTTGTACCCCTCTTGTCTTCTCCATGTGGCTCCTTGTGAAGAGAGAGCCTCTGTCTTCCTTGTAACTGGAAGAAGTTCAGTCTAAAATGGTGCAATTCCCTCATTGCATCCACCCAGCACTGGAGGATTCAGAGACTCTTTGCTTGCTGCCTGCTTGCAGGAGCACCTGTGGAGGAGCCTCTGGGTAACCCCACCAGAGCTGCCAGCATCCTGCGCTCACAAACCACTCAGGAGCTCATCTGAGTGTCCTGCCACATCATTGCCACCCCATAGAGAAGATGGCAGAGGGTTCTTCCTGAGTGAGCTCAGCTCCATCTGCAAAGAGGGCATCTGGGATTAGTGGGCCATCTGAGCTCAGCCAGAGGTCAGACAGCATGAGGTACCACCACACAGGTACCCGCTGAGAGTTAGAGGGTGCCTGGGCTCGCTCACCTCCGAGGAGGGTGGCAGTGGCAGCGTGTGCAGGCACATTTATGCATACACATAGATTTGGCATTGTGCATACATGGTGTTATTCTCGTATACAGACATTATAATGGCCTAACCATCAGATCCATCAGCCACGAAGAACTGTGCATTGTACAAATCTACATGGAAAAACCAGGCTTGCTATGGTATGAGGTGAGTGGGAGATTTTGGCTCAGAAGTTATACATCCGCATATATGTGCCTGTAAGTACATATATTTATATGCACGTGTGTGTCTATATTTCATTAATATAAGCTGTATTATTATTATATTTAGGTAATTCTCATCCCATTACTTTTATGGCTATATTTGTTAATTTAACATGTATCCTCAAGAGACTTTATTAACATTGGCAGGATAACCCTAACGGCTGTTGTGATGTCTAGACAAAAGGAATTAAAGACACAGCAGAAACACTTACTCAATATTTCCCTTCTGTGGGAAGTTTCTGTCTCACTCTTGCAAGCCTTTTAATGTAACTTTATGAAGGATTTAATGTAATAACCAATGCGTGCTGTAATGGAATAAGTGTAAGCATTTTACATGTATTTACAGTTGGCTGAGCAGACTCTCCCTGCCTAATATCAAAGCCAATTTAATGTTGTGGGTTTGAAATTAAACCAGGAATGTTAAGACTCTAGGACTGTCATTGCAAATGAAAAAAAAATCACATCAGTTAGACTGGTACTATGGAAATCCTGCACTATTTTGAAAAGAAGCAAAGGTAAACCCACCCTTTGAACAGCAGCAGACAGAAAAAGGAAAAAGCAAAAACTTGGGGTATCTCTGTGTGGGAAACATAATCCAGGGAAGATCCAGGGATGCATAGATTCTAGGTCAGAGAGGACCATTATGATAAAAGTCTTGTTTGAGTTCCTACCAAACCACCAGACAAAACATCCTGCTGCATCCTCCTGTCATAGTTGCTGCAAGAGAATTAATGGGAGGAGGCACTGACAGCTCTCTTTCCAAATTTATGTCTTGATTTTTCTTCTCTCACATCTTCCAAGTTGTTTGCATTAAGGTGTCTTCTAGAAAGAGGATGTGAGGTTTGTGAATGAAAGGCAGTTAAGTCAGAAGATCGTAATGAGAAGTCAGGAGAAAAGAGGAAGATAGAAGGGCAGCTCAGACAGAAGAGGAAGGATATGATAGAGTGAGGAAGTCCAGAAGAATGTGAGGTGCAAAAGGGATATGTCAAAAGATAAAGAGATTTTGAAAAATTTCCATAGTTGTGAAGATTGAGCTGAGTGAAACTGGTCCGAGTCTCCAACAAATAACTTCGACAAAACATTCACTGTTGGTTCAGACTAACTAGCCTCTCCTTCCTGGGGCTATGCAGGAGGTGTTTTGATAGAATAACTTCATTAAAATTGAAGACAAAACCCACGTTTCCAGCAAGCTCTGTTCCCTGGTATTGTCATCCCTTCCCTTCTTTCTGGAGTGAAACCACCTGCTTCATCTCTCTCCTTTCACTGTCCGTCTCAGCTTGGAAGACCCCACATCGCATTGTGGGAGGCTTCAATCTCTGCTGTGTCACAACCTGGCTCTGTGCCTACACGCTGACGGGCTTTTTGGCAACATCCTGTTGCTTCCACCCCGTACGTTCCTCTGCTAACACCATGGGCAGATGTTACTCTAACTGCTACACCCTCCTCCACTGATTGATTACATATCTGAAAATGTGAGGACAATGAAGGAAAAATAAATGTCACTTGGCTTTGGAGATCCTCTCATCTCTATCTTTTCCAGCAGAGAAAAGAATGTAGCAAAACCAGGAAGAGGAGGAATTTAGATTACTAAGTACTGGAGTTTTATTGTCCAGATCTTTTGATATAGAAAACATATAAACTAAAAGAGTGATATACAATTAATGAAAAGAAACACAGAAGAAAAGAATGAAGCCAAGGTGGAGAGCTTGGAGAAAGGTATCTGTCTGGTTTACATATGCTGTACTGTTAAATAGTTTAAAGATGCATTTTGTTGTGAAAGCTAGGAATACTTTTGCCAAAAAGATAAAACTCCAGCATGACCCGGATTATGAAAAGGCTTTCCCCTGGCCTTACTAGAAAAGACAGTTGATAGCGGTTTGGAGGCTGTTTGACAGCTGGGAGCACGGGGCTTAAAATGATCTATTTTTTCTGGACTTGATTTTGTGGTTAGAGGCTACATTGTCATGACAGCAAACCTCAGAACACATGTAATCCAAAACAAAGCCACTAACCAATTTACAAATGCAACTGAATGCAGGATTGTTCAGAATGCCTATGTAGACTGGGGTAAACTGTGCCCCAAGTCTTTATCAAAGATAATAAATTCTCCAAGATTTCCATGTAAATTCTCAAAACACATGCACGTGTCAATATATATGTTACACAAACGTTTTTTAAATGCATGAAATGAGGAAAAGAAAATAATACAAAAGCAAATCAAGATGCCTGAATGGTTTTGTAGCCAATTAATTTAAATTTAATTATCACATTTCCTGTCTGATTCTCGCACCAGTTGAAAACTGATGTAATGGAAATGCTGTGGTAAATTTTGAGACTCTGAGATAGTAACACAGATAAAAGCTTCCACTGACTGTTTCTCGTGTGGTCATCTTAGTAGTACAGGTATATTTTCCAGAGGAATTGTTTCAAGATGTCTGCAGACTCAAGAAGGCAAAATATAATCTAGTGGATTGGAGGTATTATTTTCATGATGGTAAACAATAAATATACCTACCTTTGTAAAGGTGTCTACTTGGGTCATCACAAGAGCAACTACCTCCATGGAGCACTTTTCATGTAAAATCAACTGTGAAAGTGAAGACTCTTGTGGGGACTAGAAAGAAAAGTTTCGATTCTTAAGAACAGGTCTGAGTAAATAATTTTATTCTTGAGTGATGAGGTAGTAGGTCTCTCTATCCTATGAAAAGGTTAAAAATTCAGCAAAAAAGGTAGCTCTAAAATACTTTACATCATTCATAACTAGAATAAGTTAACTGTGTTCTTATTCGGTATTTTTCTCTACTTGTAAGTACTCTAGAAAAGCAGTATGGTCTTCATGTTGTTCTTGGATGGTGCCCAAATGAAAAAAGTAGGTAAACCAAGAAACTGAAAATAGCCAGTATAATCTTCAGACAAAAGCTTGCCAGAGGCACCTGTGTATAGCTGTCCTTTTCCCCGTTTTCTGAGAAAATCAATCCAACCTTCCCTAGCATCTGAACACTTCAGGTTTTGCCTACTAACATACTTCTGCTTTACAGATTGTTTTTTTCTTCTTGGCTTTCTTAGCCAAAGCGAAGTCTGGAATTTTCCTGGACTGCTCTAATCCTGAAAAAGTGCTATTAAAAGATTTAGTACAGTTAAGGGACAAATAAGTTAGTGTTAAATATGTAGTGAAGTCAGCTAAAACTCTGGTAACATTTCCTACAGGTCTTAAGTAGCATTTAAGAATCTTTTCTCCGTGCTTTTGAATTTAAGTTCCCAAGGCAACTCCCTGCTGTAATACTGAGGGTATCCAAAAGATGATTCTTCCAACAGTGTAGCTGACTCTGCAAGAAACAAGCTCGGTATCAATTTCCAGGGGTATTCTGAGAAATCAGAAGTGTGTATAGGACTGAAATAAATATTTCTCTTTAGATTCTGCATAAAGCACTCTAATACCCACAACTTAAAAAGTATTAAAAATACTGTTTTTTATTGACTGATTCCATTTCTCGGTAGACGTGGGGGTAGGTGGCATCCTGTCTCTGTTTTCCTGGAAAGCAGAACACAAGGACCCTCTCCAATGTGCTGTTTACACATACCTCGCCCTGGCAGAGGTTAGCTTCACTCCGTATCTGAGCGGGAACTGATGAATCAGCACTCTGTTATCAGCACTGTTTAACACAACAGCTGCCTCCTAAGAAAGCTCAGTTACCCACTTCTTCCTGTTCCAAGCCAACAATAATGAAATCAATTCACAATGTTTATGTAAGCAAAATTTTGAATTCAGAAAGGCAATTTACATTCAATTAGTCTCTGTTTCAACCAGTCCAATTCAGAACTGTTGTCTGATCAGCAGGTCTCTCCAAAGATATCCATGCTCCTGTTGTTGGTAAGTCTGTTCATCTGATCGTATCACCTGCCAGCTCAGCCTGCAGTGGTTGTTCCCCCTTGTAGACTTCCGGAGCAGCAGTAGCTCTGTGCTTGTTATCCCCTGCACTTTTGGGACATGAATAAGTTGCCTACGACTCCGTTGCTTGTATGTAGCATGGCTACCTGTCATGGTACAGCTGCTGTTTGCAACCATTTTTCCATCAGAGGGGGTTTGTTTTGTTTTGTTTTATCTGTCTTCTAAACACCAGGCAGTCCTAGGAAGTAAGAATCACTCTGATTGTGCTCTATTATAAAGACTCTGACAAATAACTCAAACTTTGCTCCCTTTTCCCCCAAACAATACACAGGACTGTCTCTGTAACCTGTGGATACAGAGGTTATTTTATCAATTACAAGCATCTGGATTGTAAATTGAACATAAAGCTGATAGAAAATTCATTCTGTATGACACATTAGACAAGTTATGTGAGGTATGCCCTGTCAGGGCCATACACCATTTTGATTTTCAGTTCTCAGCTGAACTAGTTTTCTAAAGGTGATGGCATATGCTTTCTCGGTGTCATTCTGTCATTTAATAGTGCTAAATATGCACCAGTGTCCTGAGCGCCTTTACCTGATTCCTCCCTTTTTTAAATGTACCAGAAGCTGTTGACGATGTCACTGCTCACATGAAACCTAACATACAGATATATGGATATAAATAATGTATGTACACATAGAATTGGCCGTTCTTAGCTATGCTTTTTTCCTAAAACACAGTTGTGGATATTTTAATATTGCAGCAATGAGTCATCACCACCATGGTGCTTTTAAATGGGATTCCAGCTAGCACTGACTGTTCCTTCTCTGTCTGACAGGGGCTTGTGAAGATGCCGTGCTAGCTTCTTGTTCTGCTAATGTGCTGTGTTACTTGCTACTGTGTCTCATCCTCAGCAGCAGCTCTGGCACTCACAGTCTACATTTCCTCGGGCAAGGTTGTTTTTCATTGCTGGCTTTTAAAAACTGATTACCAAGTGTCATATAGTCAAGCTCCAAAATGTGCTTTATTCTATGTTTATCAATGGCCTGAAAGGTGTTTCTATAAACTCCAGTTTTCTAACACTAGTACTGTGCTCAGTTTACAGACATTTGTAATTGAAAAAAAAAAAAAAATCTGTAACCATGGGATACAGAGACAGTGTGTGTGTTTGTTGGGGGAGAAAGGTGCATGAGGTTGAGGTATTCAACTCTGGCATGCATTTTATGCGCATGACACCCACTACCCTTCCGTAAGTAATACGTAAAACTTTTTATATGCATGAAGTATGTTTCAAGTTGTCTGTTCTTGCATAAACCACTGGAATTCATTATTACACTTCCTCTCATATCATCTATCAACTTTAGTAAGCCTCTCAGTTTCTCGAACACATTTACATTATATGTATCCTTTATTTAGTAGTCATCGTTGCATACTAGTACTTCCAAGCTTCTTGTTCAGGTAGTTTAACTAGGCAAATATTTCTGTATAAACAGCAAATTCCATTACAAAAGTTCATCTATTTATCTTCTCTTCAAACTGCTTTCTGATTGTATTTTAAAATAAAAAAATTCAAATAAAAGGATGCCAAGTGTTGGGGCTTTCAGATATTAAATAATTGTGAAAGTTGGCAACACTCTGGAATAAGAAGTTTGTAGTACATCATCCTTCTATATTCCCTAACTTATGATTTCAGACGTTTCTGCTTTAGTCTTTACCAACTCCTTAATTCTGTAGGGAAGTGAAATATTCCCTGACAAATTTTGTTTTTCTGAAAGCAAACTGCTGCTATAGCAATATCTGATGGCTCGAATTTAACTACAGTGGAGGCTAAAGGAGAGCAAGATATTTTAGAATATAAATCATCCCTGTAAAATTACTGAACATGCTGTTTATTAAACAAAAGAGGCTGGGATTATATTTAATTGGAAACTTTCCTGTTACTGAAATCTTCTTTCTTTAGTGGAATCTACCAGGTCATGTTTTCTATTTAAAAATATTTGCATATCTCTTCCAGGGGAAAAGTATGTATAGTTTCTTTAACTGTATTCTTACGTATGTGTAACTAAGCAGATGAGGTTGGCCTCGGAGTACGCAAGGAAGCCACTGGCCTGGGTTTGTCTTGCCTAGATCATTTCTTCTGGGTACTCTGGTATAGCTGCCCTGCAAGGGAGGGCTAATGGGAGGGAAAGAAATGCGTTAGTCTGAAGGTGGCACTCCGTTCCCACCTGGTGGCTGGGCACTCCTGCTCAGACAGCAGTTCCCTTTGTCCCATAACCCTGAAAGAAAGTCCCCTGGTATCAGTGCAATGCTGGGGGAGAGAGAGGGCTTGGCCAATACATCTGAGTTAGTTGTTTTACTCTCCGCAAAGACATTTGGCCAGGTGAAAAGAAATCCATTTGCAGAAAAAACATTATTTCTTTTGTGACTAGATATAGCATTGCAAATATTTGCCTTCATCTGGTATCCCAGCCTACGGCTGCCCCTGGCCTGATGGGAGCCTCCCGACTCCATCTCCCAACCCGCCAGCTAAGTCACACTGGCACTGGATTGAAATATTCACAACATTTGAAAACATCTACATACAGGTCTATACAATCTATATAATGGAGCATGGCCGTTGGACATCCTCAGGCTAGCAGCAACCCAGTCGGTTTTAGGACCAAAGGCAGTATGGTGTCAGTGTGGACTCTGCTTAGGTTAATTAGCTGTGCTAAGAAGTAGGGCTGATTTAGCTCAGGGGCAGTGTTGCAAGCTACAGAGCTTTGTGGAGCATGTGATGCCACACAGCTATATTAGAACTTCTGGGAGCTAGTTTAGAGGTTTTTGCTCCATACTATATGGCACAGGGTAGACATTACCCTTCAGTCCCAAAGAGTGTGTAGTGATGTGCAGTGATACCATGAAGTAATGGGCCAAGTCATTTGTACACCTTCACCTCCCTCAATCTCAGAGCTGGATTTTGTAACTATTATATTAAATGTTACTCCACAAAAAAGCACTGTCTGTGCCAGGAGCAAGGTGTTACTCAGCATCGTGGCAGACTCCAGTCAAGGATGAACAGTTGTTTTCCTCATTTTTTGTTCCCAGCAAAGAAGTCAAGGAGAGTGCAAGTGGCCTCTATCTTACACAGGAGCTGGCTGAAGTCTGCATGTTGGTCCGTCTGACTAGGGCAGTGTATCCATAAGAAGGAGTCTAAGAAAATTCTTAGATTGAAGAATCAGACATCAAATTCAAAACAAACTGTATTTTCAGTTTTCATAGTCCTAACATTAATATAATGATGACAACAATTAAAACATTTTTCTTCAACTGGTAGCCTAACTTAAGTACAGACCACCATTAAAAATAAGTGACTATGTATGTTCCATGTTTGTATAGCACAGGAAATAACTGAAGCTGCTATAAAGATACCACACAGAATCATAAGAATGACACTGTGAGGTAAGTCTTTATTTTAATGACAACAACTGTAAATATTTATCCAACTATAAAAGACAAAGTCATGAACATCTTGACTATTTGGGAAGTAACGGTTCTCTTCTTTTTAAATATAGTACCTCGAATATGACCTTTTTTCCAACTGGTAGCTGGAAAATGCCTTTTATATCATCTAAGGGGTGCCTATGTTACATATTTAAAACACAAACCAAGTTATGGATAGCCTGTCAACAATATAGAGTCACTAACCAATCCAGGAATATATTTCATGTAATTCTTACAATGAAATGGCTAAACGTATTTGAATAGAGCAAAGCACATTTGAGTAGAGAAGTTTAATGATCAAGTAGAAATAAAAAGCTTTCACAAAGTATTATACTCCTTTTGCTAAGACCAATCAACCACTGAACTCTCCCTCACTTGAATATTGTTCTGCTGTCAGCTTGTGTGCCCCGTAGAGAGACCCAGGCTAGAAGGCACTGCTGTGATCCATCCTCCTCTCCCAGGACAGGGTCATCTATTCTTAAACTATTTCTAAGGGACTACTTTGAATGTATTTGTTAATAATGGAAATTTTTATATGCCATGTGTGGGCTTCCTATGTAGTTCTTATTTCCAGTCCCATTCTTAGTTTACCAAATAATTTTTTCCACGAGTTCGTACTATTCTGTGTGTTTTTCACATAAATAGAGTTAAAATAGAGTTGCCAAGCAAGTAATGACTATAGTTAAAATAGGCTGAAGTGCTTATTAGTGTTCAACTCAGGTGCTGGAGTGGGCAAAGCCTTGTTCAGGAGAATTTTACTTGCCTGAATCCCAAACTGGATGGCTTAAATGCAGCTGTTCCCATGGCATGCCAGAAATAGTGGCTGTCCTTGTGGAATCTCCGACTGAATTGTGTAGATCCAGACGGATAATGCTAAACAGAGCTCATACAGTTAAAAGAAGGAGACATTGTTTGAATAAAACCCACCATTTTGATTAATGTCCTCAAGCACATTCACAGAAATTGGAAAAATTAATGAGTTCCTTGGAAACATCTGTGGTTTCTTACAAACTGGAAATTTGCAACACATACCAATATTTTGAAGATATCTGGCAAAATACTTCATGCATCTTTGTATTTTATAATATGAATTATTATTTTTAATATGCTGTTATTTTTTACATTTTTTTCTTCCAAAACTATTCTAAGGAGTACAATCGGACACTAGCAACAGCACAGCACAATTCAAATTACCTTCTTAAAACACTGGAAGTGATTAATAATGAAGGAAAACGGCTTACAAAAAGCCTTCAGTCTCAAGATGGGTGTGCCTGGACTCTGAGGTAGCCATATTGTCGTGCAAGGGGAACCACAACGAGTTCACAAGGAATCCTCTCTGAAGATGGAGTCCAAATCTGATATCCATACCGTGATGCTCAGGCATTACTCCCTGGCCTTGGTTTGTCCCTTACCAGTGCCTCGGAGCTGGCGTCGTGTGTCTCAGCGGTGCCACCAAGCTGAAGTGAGGCCACTCCAAGGACATGGGGCCGGGGCCGAGATGCAGCAATGGGGGGAGGAGGCCCAAACAGGCTGGTGTGGAAGAGCCCGTGCTGCCCCGCTCCCTGAGAGGCATGAGGTGGAGGTTGGGGTATCTCAGCAACTGAGAGGCCTCCCCCCGGCTTCTCCCCAGCGGGAGCTGCTGAGCGAGGCAGGCCCTGGGCTTGCAGCAGGGCGGGATGGGCTGGCGGCCATGTTAAGTGATGGCTAGCTATGCCTCCACCTCAGCGTTGGCAGGGAAACCGCCTTCATCCTCTGCAGTGCCCTCTAGATACTCAGGAGCGAGATTTTCTACTTTTGTTCCACCAAACACGAGGTCACCCCTTCTTCTCCATCAGAAGATAGGAGAAGGAGACCTAAATAAAGGAGCCGCTGCTGTTGTCTGCCACCTAACCCTGGAGTTTTCTGGATGATTGCTCAAAGAGGACCTTCATTTTCTTTTGCAGCTGTAGGGAAAGCAGCAGTCTGCTGCCACATTATGTCCTCTTTGCTCCAAGACCCTGCCTGTTTTACCCTTTAGCGTTTCTTAGTATTCACAGTATTTTCAGCTATCCTGTTATATGTGTACCTTCCTCTCCATTCCCATCACCAAGCAAAGGTGCTTTTCCAGGGGATTACTTCACAGTTGCTGTTCTTCCCAAGACTGAACATATGTACTCGCTTAGAGGAAGGGCAAATTATTTTTTTCCGTGTCCTTCTGCATTGCCTTAATCTAGCTAGCAAGAGGTAGGCACCTGCCAGAGGCACGGCTGCAGCATAGACGCCGTGCTGGCTGGCTGCCATTTTGCGCCCGGCGGCCGCACTCTGGCTCTGCCCCCCGCCACCTCCCTGGAAGCCATTCCTACCGGCGGAGTGGCAGGGGTGAGGCCCTTCGCTGTCCCGGCCACCACGCCGCTCGCTTGCGGGGCGTCTTTATGTCTGAGTGTAAAATTAACTACTGTCTCTGTGTGCTCAGGACCCACTTCAAAGCCCTTTGAAATTGGTGGGGATTTTTCTACCCACTTCAAAGGGCCCTGGCTCGTGAGCATACAGCACAGGGTGCACCAGTTAATTTTTAAACTCCCATTACCTGACAACTTCTTGTAAAGTGTACCGGAGCGTAGGGCTGGGGACAAGCTTGCTGAAACAGTTGACAAGGCACAGCTGAACAACTGGGATTAAGGATTTCTTTCTTTACTGTTTATCAATTTTATGCCATGCACATGCCTCTTAATTGTTCCTTGTAATCATTTACCTGTGTTTTCTACTGTCCTGCACATTTAGTGCTTGGTTGTTCCCCTTGCAACAGCCCGCCCAGTGACGCGCGGGACCCAGCGAGGTTCTGGAGTACGTAGGACTTGCCTGAGCAGACCTTGCATTTCTGAGCAACCCAGAGGTTTAGAAACCCCTGCCGTGTTTGAGCCAGCCCGTACCACCGCTTGGGCGGCTCTGCAGGAAGCGCGCTGTCTTGGCAGGGAGCTGGGCGGCCATCCCGCCCTGCCTCCCTGCCTCCTTGCCTCCTCCGGGGCATGGCCCCCAAGCCATCTCCTCCACCACCGCTTGGGATGCTTACTGGCAGGAAGAGGAGAAGTTGTTCAACGGTGTGTAAAAGCTGCAGTTATATTTGTCTCTGGTTTGTGAGGTGTATAAAGATAGATATGGTGTGAGATTTAAAAAAAACCCAAAACCAAAACAAACAAAAAAACCCAAAAGAAAGCACATTCCCTTTATTTACTTTCCCAGGAGGACTTCATGTCTTTGCTTCATCCAAAGTCCTCTCCATCTCCCATTTTACATCCCAGCTCCAAGAGTAATAAAAGAAAATAAAAGAAAATAAAAGAATTTGGAAAGCAGTTTTTGAAGTAGTGAAGGTAAGCGAAGAAAATTTTATTTAAAGAGCAAGGAATAAATAAACATACCTCTGAATTGAATTGTAGAGTAGTCTCCCAAAGGAGGTAGTGGAAATCAAATTGCTTGAATAATTTAAAACTAGACTGGACAAAGCACTTAATAATATATGGCAGAAAAGAAGCCTGCCTTGGCAGGAGATGGAGTGGATGACTTAATACATCTTTTCCCTCGCTAGCCTGTATTATTTTACGGTTTATTACTGTGGATGACTCAATGTTAACAATGCTTAGTCTATTTTCTTACAACTGGTTGCCGCAGGACAGTGTATGACCATGTCATTATATTGTATTAATTATCCCCGGTTACCAGAAAGGCACTGGAGGCGCTAAGCAGTGTTTATGCATGAAATATTGTGTGTCTCTGTTTTAGAGCTGCATATGTGAGAAGAATGGCAAAGCCATCTGTCAACTCCATACATCATCCTAAAAAGGCACGATACATGTCATACATCGCTATCATGCTTTTTGCATCATCGTAAGTTCCAGCAAAACTCTTTGTGGAGTGTTTTCTAAAGCATTGAAATTGGTTTTGTACCACTAAACATAAAGCTCACTTTGCTTTATTTGTCACAGTGTAACATTGCGGAGCTCTGTGAGAGAGGGGAAAATACAGCCTGCATTGCTTCTGAAGTGGACCCTAGATAAAATACTATATTCACTTTAGAAGTATTTATAAATGACATTAAAAGCGACCAGCACCTGCTGTTCTATCTTATTTGGCCATAAGGGAACTTCACATCTCCTTACATGAAACACGCTGAGAAGCATGTGGGCAGAGATACTCCATTACAGGTTTAGGAAGTGTTTACTGGACATTGGGTAAGTCAGAAGGTAAATTACTGGGGAAAGACCGGACGTAAACCAAGAACTACACAACTATGACTACACTCATCATGAAATCTGTACTATTAAGAGGACAGACAAACACTGATCAGATAAACACAAATGACTGAAATATAGGAGAGCTTTCCTTGGTTCAGGGGGTGGACTAGATGAACTCTAAGAGCCTTACAGGAGAGAAGAGAAAAAGACTCAGTTTAGAGAGGAGCAGACAGGATACACAATATAAAAGTCTCTAAATATTGAAAAGAAAAATTATATAGCATCTTCTACACGTTTCTTTTATGTAAGAGCAACAGACTTGCAGGAAGGGAAGTGTAAGTTAGACACATGGAAAATCTTTCTGATAGTAAGAATACTGAAGAACTGGAATATTTAGCTTGGATAGTATGAAATACTTCAAAGGGATACAGACAAATATCCATTTAGAGTGATTTAGGTGCATTTGATATTACTTCAGGCCAAAGTACACCAGGTGATTTCTTTATATTCCTTTCAGCCCTGCTGTTTATGAATTTGTGAATCAAAGGAGAAGGCATGTGTGGAGAGAAGAATTCTGAGAGGGTACTGACAAAAGGCCTTATGAGACTGGCATGGAAGAGACATGCATGCAATTATTTATAATATTGTCTAATTTGTACATTTGTCATGCTACCTAAAAGAGACAGAAATTGGCATTTTGGAACCATTACAAAATTTTTCAGTTGTCATGTTGGCATTGTAATCCAGAGCATCTACAGGATGGGAGTGCCAGAAAGGTGCATTTACAGAGATACTGAGAAGTCTGTGGTAGTCCTATCCTGAGGATCCAAATGCTCCTGGCGTGTGTCATTTAATTTCCATGAAGGGGTAACAGACAGGGCTGTGCTTAGCAGAGGAATGAAGATGCCAGCAAAGAAGAGGTGTTGTTACCTTCCTAGTTTTTGCCTGTTGAAAAGAATACTTTCCCAGTATTTCCCAAGCTCCCTTCTTTGCAACACCAGGAAAAGTTTTTGTCATGTTTTTTGACCATGTTAATGTATATTGGCCTGTGGTGGTGGGCACATTCCACATACAAATGGTCTAAACCATTCCATTTTAATATCTGGGTTACCATGCAGAAAAGTCCTCTTAGCCTCTGGGTTATTTCTGCTCCATAAACCTTGAATACAGCTTTAGGCTATCTGAGTTTCACATCTACAAATGCCTGAAAAGGCTGAAAAGAATCAGTACCAGATATGTCATGGATCTCTATCTCATTCATCCATATTTTCAGAAGATCCAACTGGAAATGTGATACCACCTATGATGGAGAAGCAAAATGCTAGCTGTATTTACAGATGATAAATCTGATTTTGCCGTTACTAAAAGCTGTTTGGAGTTTCTTTTTAAAGTTTATATCCCGTTTCAATAATAATTAACATAAAGTGCTATCTGTTGTGGTGAGAACATGGGCTTTTGGGGTTTGTTTTTTACTCTTTCCTTATATACTGAAAATTTTGCTCTTTTTCTTTTTTCCTTACATGGGATTTGTGTCTTCCCTTGCTTTATTGCTCTCCTTTCAGTTCCCTGTGTTCTCTCACTGGAAAGCATACCATAAATAACTGAATACAAACTACTCCCTCATCAGAACTGTCACCCTTTGCTAATACCAACAAGCATAATTTCCATAGTGATGAACTCCATAAAACAAAGCAGAAAACACCCCCCAGAATGCCGTCCATTCTCCGCTGTGCCAAAAGTCTCTAGGTCATTGTTCCCTGCAGCTCTGCTAGTATTTTTTTCAGCAGCTGCTTTTACTAGCCAAGGGTGAGATATTTGGAGAGTTCCTTGGGCAAAATAAAACAGTTGGTGGCACAAACAATTTGGAACTGTGTCACTTTTATTTTCCAGATCTCTTATTTTTCCCCTACACCCACTAAAGCCATTGCAATACTAACCTCTCCTTAAAGCTGCACTCTGCAAAATAATTTGGCTGTTCATGTTCCAGTCCCAGTTGAAAGCCTATTTATAGCAGCAAATTTAACTGGGATTTTCTGGATTTACATGTTCACACCCGCCCTTCTGTTTTGTTTTATTGTATTTTTTTTTCTTTTTCCTACTATAAGCAATTAAACTGTACCAAAGTTGTCAAGATGTGCAAAATAGACCTCCAGAGATGATCCAAGTGCTCCTCTGATGTTGCAGAGGACAGTAGGTGATGGAAGAGATGAAACTCATCAGAAACAGCTGACCCTTCTTAGCTGTGCATCAGAAAGCCTCACATGGCCAAGAACCACATACACCACAGAAACTCGAGGGGAAAGGAGGCTTTGAGTGTGAGTCACAAGCAGAAGTTGCCCATGGTTCCGGGGAACGGCAGTGACCCAGCATGGGTGGGTGCTGTGGGCAGTGTGACACTGGGGTGTGGATGTGTGCCACCCATGGTACAGTCCCACAGCCTCTGATGGTCTTCTCCTGGAGGTGGGCATTTGGATAACTTAGTGCTAACACAAGAAGGTGATGTAGGCTTAACCCACAGTCTGCATTTGAGCTGCTTGGAACAGGTTGGTAACATCTGATTTACACTGTAACAAGCCTCTGATCTCTTTTAGACCTGAAGTAACAGGAGGGGCTTAAAATAAAAAATTTTCTGTGCTGTACTTTTTCATTTACAAGTTTGAACGAGTCACTTTGGGTGCTCAGGTTTTGGGGAGAGTAAGAAACACACAAACATAGCCTCTTTAAAAAAAAATAAACCAACCCATGCTTCAAAACAAAATAAATCAAATCAAATCAGAACAGGGCTACGGCAGAAGTTGGATAATTCTTAAAGTTGGCAGGCACATGCTACTGACTGAAAAGGGTGTGCATCACTTGGCTTCAGGGTGAAAAAAAACCCTCAACAACATTTAAATAACATTTAAAGTACAAATTATAAAAGACTGAAAAATCATTTCCAGGCTTGCTGCAAGGCACGTGCTAAGATTTCTAGGAGAGGCTAATGGAACTGCACCCCTTGTTATCACACATGGTATGGTCTGGAAGAGATGTGGAGACATGCTATTGGAATTATTGGCCTTTTGCTGAAACAATTAGTATGAGGGAGACAGTAATTGCCTGATTGGAAACCAACAACCAAATTCTTAACAAAGTGAACAAAACTCAAGAATCAGAACAGTCCACAGTCCTCCCTCTAATTTGAAGGGAGACAAAGTGAAAACTGGAGAGATGAAACAAGAACAGAGGATTGACACAGAAAGGGAGACTTTAAAAAATGCCTTAAGATTGCAGGCCTGGGAATTTAAACTCAAAACTCTGCCTGACAATATAAGTTTTGAACTCAAGACACATGCATATTTTATAATTATAGAATCATAGAATGGTTTGGGTTGGAAGGGACCTTAAAGATCATCTAGTCCCTGCTGTGGGCAGGGACACCTTCCACTAGACCAGGTTGCTCAAAGCCCCATCCATCCTGGCCTTGAACACTTCCAGGGATGGACATCCACAATTTCTCTGGGCAACCTGTTCCAGTGCCTCAGCTCCCTCATAGTGAAGAATTTCTTCCTTATATGTAATCTAAATCTACCCTCTTTCAGTTTAAAGCCATTACCCCTTGTCCTACCCATACATGCCCTTGTAAAAAGTCCCTCTCCAGCTTTCTTGTAGGCCCCCTTCAGGTACTGGAAGGCTGCAATGAGGTCTCCCTGGAGCCTTCTCTTCTCCAGGCTGAACAAGCCCAGCTCTCTCAGCCTGTCTTCATAGGAGAGGTGCTCCAGCCCTCTGCTCAATTCTGCTGTAGTTAACCCTCCCATGTTTGAGAGACAAGAAGTGCCTCCAGCTGTGTCAGTGACCACTTCTGTATGCTGGACCAGGAGTATTTCCCAGTTGGTGGTTCTGAAGGTGTGCCAGATCCACATTAAAACTCTATTTTGGTGTGAGCTGTGGGACTATACCTGGACATTCCTCTTGAGGCACCTTGATATACACACAGAGAAATCCCAGTATGCGTATCAGAGGAGAACAATTGTGCTGTGTCTTCTCCAGTACGGGTAATTTGAGCGATTCAGGTGTATTGCTGTGGCTAAGGACCACATCATGCTCTTTTTTTGCTAACATTCCTCTCCAGCTCCACAGGTACCAGCCACCTTCTTAAACAAGTTAAACTTGTACCAAACCTTGAAGGTACTTGCTCTTTCAGGGTGGAAGAAAGGCTAGTGTGGCCAAAAGCATGCATCTTTTCCCCAAGTATCTCTGTTGGTCTCATGAAAAATATGATTTCTCCCTCCAAGAGTTGCCTCAAAACATTTCTGCTTTATCAGCAAGTCAAGGGTACATTTTCACTGAAGTTTCATCTGTCTCAATACGAAGTGTTGCCATATACCTGACACACAGGAATGCAAAGATGTGCAATAAGACAATGAAATGAAACGCAAAAAAAATCAGTGATTTTTTTTGGTAAAGATTGGTGTCCCAGAGCTTTGAAATATTGTACTTCCAGTATTGTATTCACTCTCTTAACCCCATCTTCCCTTCTGGTTAAGCTAAGATTTTAATTTTGGCCAGACTGTGCTTTCTTTAATATGGATACCAAGTACCTACTTCCTGTACTTTCTGCCTCGCACAAAGGCTGGTCACAATCTTGGACTTCTGTGCAGCAAGCATTTATGCATGAGTTTAACTTCGTGCTCTTCAGTTGCATTTCACTCCTAGTCTTTTTGCAGTATAAGAAATGCTGTAGAATACCATCTCCTAGAAAGGTATGACATGTACAGCTAATACTCCTTTGGAAACTTTTAAATTATTCTCTTTAGACATAAACTTATCCATGTTTCTTATATTTAGAAGCGTCTGTGAAAGAGAGGAGCCAGGGCAAAAATCTTCTTAATTTAATAAAGGATTTCTCCAAGTGTTGTACAGTGATCAAGCTTTCCAGGAATATAGGATGGATATATCTTCATTTTACATCATTACCACATACCTGCAGCTTCCAAAGGATGCTCAATGGATATTAGAAATAGGAATTCTTTTCCAACTTTTTACTTCCTAGGTTCTTTCATCACAATTAATTTTGGAATATAAGTCCGTTTATTTCTTGTTCACTAGAAGGCACCAGCCCTGATATTTGATCAGATACAAGATATTAATTCAGATAAAACACTTCACCTGTCTTTTAATTTATTCATTAATTAATTAAAAGAAAGAAACAGATTGTTCCAGATAAACTAACACTAATACTTCTAGCTCCAACGTTGTTGTAAGTGGTATAGCACCAAGTGCCTTGGTAGCTTACTCTGATGTCTGTGGAGTCATTTTAGACTTGATTTTGTGGACAGTGCTATGTTCATCCACAAGCTACAAAAACAATTGCCTGCTCTATAGGAGGAAACTATGATTTTTCACAAATGTAGAGCATGAATTTTTAAGCTGTGGAAAGAACCTGTCCCAAGCATGGGATATAGTTTGACTAAAGAGACACAGTTTAGGCATAATAGGCAATTAGCAGATTTTGAACAAGGAAAGGGAAGACATAAGGCAAAGCAAGCTTCTGATTACATAGTTTAGGAGAAGACATATGTGGGATTGTAGCTAAGGTGACTTGGTACAAGTCACCTTACAAGTCACCTTCTCCAATCTCTTTCTTTAAGAGGTTGAAATGGAATTTTTCATGGTAGGTCTTTTCCTCAAGTTGAACTTTGTGGAGAAATTTTCAGGTGAAATGGTTGAATTTTCAGGTGAAACCTGAGATTAGATGTCGAAGGAGTACATTACTTTGCTAACACTCAGCTTCCCAACACATAGAAGAGTTTAAATATTCTTGTGCTTTGTTTCAAGAATTTGAGAACCGTAAAAGCGAGGTTATTGTTTCAAGAACATCACTTTTATTTCCCCCAGGGCAATTCACCTAACTTTGACACCATGGCAACAGTTCATGGATCCTCAATGGAAATGTAGGCATATGACAGGCATATTCTTCACTGAACATCTGCCATCAGTATATCTGCACTGAACATATGCCATCCACACACTTGATATGTGTGTAATGGGGCTTTGAATGTGCCATCACAGGATGATCAAGCAGATCTTCTTAGGACCGAAGAGTCCTTTTGTATCAGCAAGGGCTACTGTGGCACCAAGGGCTACTGTGGCAGATCGAAAGGGGGAAAATAGTCTCAGTGATCTCTTGGCTGGAGAACTGATAGTATGGAAGTAAAAGCAATGCAATGATTGCACAGGGGCAAGTGGAATTAACAGGATGGGTCCAAAGACATGAGTCAAGCCTAACTCTCTACAATCCTCTGCTGTGCAACCTGCTGGCAGCATATAAAGATATCTCATCTTTTTCCAGTGATTGCCCCACAGGGAGGATAATAGCATTTTACTGTTGCCTACTATTTTGTTTGTTCTGGAAATAAAAGTCTCTGCTGTAGATCTGAAGGTACGAACCTTATCAGTGATGCAGTTTGGTGGCCTGCATGGCTCCATATGATGATAAAACTTCCAACTCTCAATATTTTTTTTCTCTTTTTTTCCCCCACATTTACACTGCTATGTTTAAAACACTGTGTTAAATGAACTTGCAAATTTCAGCCAAGTGTTCCAGATGCTACCAAACTTCACCTTTTCCTGCAGAATAATTGCTTATTGGGAGACCTCTCTCTAGTTGCTGTGGTGAGGATTTCATGCAAAACCTAAAATGAGCAAGTGCTCTGTGCTAAAATAATCACTGGTGCTGCCCAGAGGCAGACAATCACATTTCACAGTGATGTTTCAAAATGTGCGTTGTTTTTGTGTGCGTCTGTGTTCATTGAACTAAAACCAAAACCTTTCAAAAGCTTTTGAGAAAGTACAACAGCATCAAAATACCTATTTTGAAATGAAGAGCGGAGAGATTTCTGCAGAGGTGGCTACTGGGAATCCTACTTGAAAAGCAATGTTCTGCTTGCTTTGGAGCAGACTTCCTGTAATGACTCTGAGGATTATGTCAAAACCAGGTATGCCTCTATGGAACATTTCATTTTTAGCAAAGCAACATGTTAAAACAAAATTTCATAAAAAATGTTCTGACCAGGCCTATTTTCCATATGCTGCAGCCCTTGGAAGAAACTGGTGGCTGCCTGAACCATTATTTTTGGTCTATATGATGGACCATCAACAGCAACTCTTCTAGCTAAGTAATGACAGGCCTGTCTTGAATCTCCTTTTATGCTCTTTTATGCCTACCAACATACATTATTGAATTTTAAAGTAAAAAAAGTATTTTATTTTTAAAATTTGACTCAAAACTGTTCCTCTTCAATGTTTAGAACAAGCACAGTGCCACAACTTACAGCAGAGTCATCTGTTTGCATTAAGAAACTGTTGGAAATTTCATACTAGCCACAGAGGCTTGTTATAGAGAGACATGTAAGACTTCTGAAAAGCTACTGAGAATACTTGAGATAGGAAGATTTATACTTGTGGCTCTTAATTGTGCAAACTTGAGCATTTTCTTGCTTTATCTGTTTATGAGCTGAGTATTCAATCACATAATCACTTCCCTGTGTATTGGGAAGGAGGGAAAGAAGATACTTTCAAGTGTGTTGGAACATTAAAATAATAACACTAAGGACTGCATATCAAACAGGCACACAGACCCCATAATAAATAAACTCTCTCCCCAAAACAAAAATAACTCAAAGATCCGAGTCTGTGGAAGTGCACAATTATAGCCTCAAAGCAGTTCAGCTTGAGTAAGTGAAGCAAGGGCTGAGTTTTATGGACCTTCCCTTCGGGGTCTTCTAGATTTTGGAGCTGGCTTGTAGTTGTTCTGGTTTCTAATACAAACCAGGACAACTCAAGCTAGACGGTGATGCTCACCGCATTTCAGCTGTGAATAGGGATGTTATTCAACTTTCTAAAATTCTTAGAAACCTCTTCAAACACTTTGATTTCTTCCTCTACCTGGAATATGCAAAGGCCTGTTCCAGGAAACGCCCTTGGATAGAGATTTGGCATTCAAGTCTTTCCTAGGTTGTTAGCTAAATAATTATGTAGCCTATAAAAGCATTCCACAATGCAGTTTTGCTGCTTTTATCAAGTATTTCAGGTATGGCATATCTATTTTGAAATCATGCTCCAGAAATTCTCAGTGAATACACAGTAAAAAACTTTAAGAAGGTTCTCCCTCATTAGCAAACATTTGCTAATGGATTTCACAATAACAATTCATGTTTTCAGGATAAAAATACATGCAAACCAAACATTCTATATTCTGTGTGGGAACACCAACAGTTTTCCATCTTCATTAAGGATGGATTGGACCCAAACTTTTTTGCTATGGTTATTAAATCATATTACATGTTCTGGTGTTGACAGGTCTGTACTTCTTCCAGAATGCCATTGATACAGAAGGCTGCACAATTTCTGACACTGGCTGATTTTTCAATAGTGCTGTTTATCTGTTTTTTAGAGACATGACTGTGTGACTGATGGCTTTATTTTATGAACAGGATGTATTTTACTAGCTTGCATGTGTAATGTGGCAGGGTATCAAAATGACTATCTGGATAACCAAGACAAATGGGAAAACTGAGTTGTTTGACTATTCTAAACTCTGGGAATGGTTTAAAAAATATTTCTCCTGGCTTGTCCCTCCCTGATTCCATTCACTGCCTTCTTTCCTTTTGTCTGGGCAGCAGCGGTTTTCCAGGCAGGAGTTATTACATGGCCCAAGAGTCTTTTTAGCCAATTAACCTCTCTCCATAGCCTACATGCAGCCAAATGAGGTCTCAGGAGTGAATGAGGAGTTGTTTCCTTCTAGTCCTTTGAATATACCCCCAGTTTAAAATAATGATAATTTTATACCATCTGGTTTTGCACTTCTTTCGTGCAAAAGAATTTCCAGCTAAGCCCATTCCTTAAAACTTTATTTTAGGAGAAAGTTCTGGTGAATCCCATGCTCGAAGCAAGACCCATCACAATGTTGTTCATTGTTAAGTGTTGATTAATGTTCCCAGTCAATTCCTGACTCACTCTCTTTCCAGCATGTGCAAATATTTAGTTTCTTTCTTTTTCTGGAGCATGTTCTGTAGAGCCCATTGCTGTAGTATCCAAGCAAATTTTCAACATCAACAATAATATTACCAATACAGTAGAGCTTTTGTGACATCCTTCTTTTAAGGGACTCAGACTGCTCCACTTAACCATCTCAGCATTCACACCAAGCAACTAAGTGCTATTCTGTTGGTTTTCACAGAGTGAGAACAGTGAGATATAGCACTGGGAAATCTCTTACTGCAGGTCTGCGGCTGCAGGGTAAATCAGAAGTGGTATAAAACATCCAAGCATACTGAAGGCAGAGCTGAGGTCTGCAATCCTTACGAAGACAGCTTCACAAGACCTATTTACAGTCACATATTTGATGCTAACAAAAGTGAACCAGTTGGGGTAAATTTTTTAAAGTCTGTGGTTAATCTAATGCAGGTTTTCCAGCAGTTCAACCATATCCATGAATAAATCAGGGTCTTCCTTTGCTTGAAAGTTCAGATTCAAAACCTTTAGAATAAAGCTTATTTAGGCTGGCTGTAATCTGAAGCTCATCCTTGATGAGGCTGTCAAAAACAGAATGTCGCTCTCCAGCTTGATTAGTAAAGCAGACATCTAGTGGTCTTTTGCTACTTTATGCTCTTCAATAAACTTCCAAAGACTGCAAGATAAGCCTTAACACAAACCTTCCTTATAGAAGCCTAGAGGCAGAGTCTTTCGAAGTCAAATGACCCACTGGGTTTCTGGGTCACTAAACTCGCATATCGTGGCTATGAAGTCCCTCTTCCTTCAGTTCTCTGCAGCCCTTCAAGGCTGCTTTTTCCTTTCGTCTAGCTCCCTTCTTCTTCAGCATCTTTTCCAGTTGTCTCAGCAAAGGGTAGTTGTACTTCAGCTTCAGGAGTACCCTGATTTTCCCAGAACAGGGCTGATCTTCTGGGAATAACCTTGCTTTACCTGTCTGATCCTAAGAATGCTGAATTAACATAGTTTTGCATTTCTTGAAGCTCTCTCTGGAAGATCTAAACACCCATGTATACATTGAACTTCAAATGCAAATAGAAATAGGTCAAATGCTCCTCACCAGAGAAAGGCTTTTTTTTTGCCCTACAATCAATGGTTTCTACACTGACTTTTTTTCTAGTCAGTATGAAATTGCAGCCCAGCCTCCAAAAACACTCTTGCTTGAAATGTCCTGTCCCTCGTTGCCTAATTTGTAATACTCAAGTTATAAAAAACCCCAACCAAACAAAAACCATCCCTCACCCCCTGCCCTCCATGAAACAAGGTGTCTTTATAACACTTTTATAGCTGATGTCAAGGATAAATCCTAGTTTCCGTTAATTAGAAAAAGGCATGAATCTTGTCTCAGCAGTGCCACTGAAAGAGATTGCTTGATTGCTCTCTGGAATCAGCCCTGGCTCCCAGTGTCCTGCTGCCTGGCAGAGAGCCTTCCCTCTTACCTAATGATCTCTAGGCATTTCTTCCTGTCCTGGCCCCTGTGAAGAACACCCTGTTATTCTTTGATACACAGGAGGTGCATATTACAGCGCTGTTAAGGTGCTGCGGTTTATATTTCCACTGTGTATTTGGGTGGGGAATGCTTTGTTGTTATTCAGTCATCTTGAAATCACTCTTAATGCACGCCAGATTAACCAGAGATGCAAATAAAAGCATTGATTCACCTAAACCAAGCAGACCATGCAGCTTAACAAGCTTACAAAAGACAAAGGTGAGGAAAAGAGAGAAAGAGTGCACTTCATCTATTTGAAGTACAGAATGGCCGAACAAACCTAGCAGCTCATGCCTGCCCCAGCGCCCATGCTGAGGGAGAGCAACAGGTAATGCAGTCTAATCACACTCAGTGGGAACATTTCTGGGTTGCCACCGGTCTGATTACTAAGGTATGGACCAAGTACTACACGTCTATATTCTAGCTGCCAAAGATCCAGAAGGCTTCAACATTGTCTTTTTCTTCAGGATCTCCTCAGTCTGACATGCAGGAGACCATAGGCAGGCAAACAATGGCTTCCTCATGATGCTACTGACCTTGGAGGCAACTGGGTTTCCCTGTTAGTGTCCAGGCACTTCTCTTGCTCTTGTAACCCTTGTATGTCTTGGGTTACAATAGCTGCACCTGGTCAGGCACTACCCAGACCTATTTATTCTTCCACCCATTTCCCAATAGAAGTGAAACAGATGAGGTTTGACATGAAGGAGACTATGCTTTGAGGCAGGGAATTACAGGAGGAAGAAATATGTTTCATGCTGAAGGTAGCTGCCATATGGCAGCTTCCATAGCAGTGGAAATTCTACTTCAGTACATGGGCCATGTGGCTCAGTTTTCTATCTCCCTCAAGAGCCAGAAGTAGACCCCTTTGAAGATAACTCAAAGCAAACCCCCTTTTCTCTCCTTCCCCAGTACTCTCCTAGCCTTCATTTGCATCTCAAGTGATTTCCTTTGTGACTTGTTTAGCAACACCCAGGGTGGATGTCTCTTCCAGGTACTTGGTCTGTCCCTCCTGAACCCACATAGAATCATACAATCATAGAATAATTTAGGTTGGAAAAGACCTTTGAGACCATCAAGTCCAGCCATTAACCTAGCACTGCCAACTCCACCACTAAACCATGTCCCTAAGCACCACATCTACACATCTTTTAAACACCTCCAGGGACGGTGACTCCACCACTTCCCTGGGCAGCCTGTTCCAATGCTTGACAACCCTCTCGGTGAAGAATTTTTTCCTAATATCCAAGCTAAACCTCCCCTGGTGCAACTTGAGGCCATTTCCTCTTATCCTATCACTTGTTACCTGGGAGAAGAGACCGACCCCCACCTCTCGAGAGCAATAAGGTCTCCCCTCAGCCTCCTTTTCTCCAGGCTAAACAACCCCAGTTCCCTCAGCCGCTCCTCAGAAGACTTCTGCTCCAGACCCTTCACCAGCTTCGTTGCCCTTCTCTGGACACGCTCCAGCACCTCCATGTCTCTCTTGTAGTGAGGGGCCCAAAACTGAACACAGTATTCGAGGTGCAGCCTCACCAGTGCCGAGTACAGGGGGACGTTCACTTCCCTAGTCCTGCTGGCCACACAATTCCTGATACAAGCCAGGATGCCATTGGCCTTCTTGGCCACCTGGGCACACTGCTGGCTCATATTCAGCTGGTTGTCAACCAACACCCCCAGGTCCTTCTCTGCTGGGCAGCTTTCCAGCCACTCTCCCCCAAGCCTGTAGCGTTGCATGGGGTTGCTGTGGCCCAAGTGCAGGACCTGGCACTTAGCCTTGTTGAACCTCATACAACTGGCCTCAGCCCATTGATCCAGCCTGTCCAGGTCCCTCTGTAGAGCCTTCTCACCCTCAAGCAGACCAACGCCCCCGCCCAACTTGGTGTCATCTGCAAACTTGCTGAGGGTGCACTCGATCCCCTTGTCCAGATCATTGATAAGGATATTAAACAGAACTGGCCCCAGTACTGAGCCCTGGGGAACACCACTTGTGACCGGCCACCAACGGGATTTAAGTCCATTCACTACAACTATCTGGGCCTGGCCAGCCAGCCAGTTTTTTACCCTGTTTTATGCCTGTCCACACCATGAGCAGCCATTTTCTCCAGGAGAATGTTGTGGGAAACAGTGTCAAAGGCTTTACTAAAGTCCAGGTAGACAACATCCACAGCCTTTCCCTCATCCACTAAGTGGGTCGGCTTGTCATAGAAGGAGATCAGGTTGGTCAAGCAGGACCTGCCCTTCATGAACCCATGCTGACTGGGCCTGATCACCTGGTTGTCCTGTACGTGCTGTGTGATGGCACCCAAGATGATCTGCTCCATAACCTTCCCCAGTACCAAGGTCAGGCTGACAGGCCTGTAGTTCCCTGGATCCTCCTCCGGCCCTTTTTGTAGGTGGGCGTCACATTTGCTAACCTTGCTAAACGTCATGCACCTACATGGAGTTCCCGTGTGGTGCTGAAGAAGCCAGTGACTCAAGCCCTTCCATTGCTATAATGGGCAGAATGTATATGGGTGTATATACGTGCGTATAGCTGTTGGCTCATGATGTCGTTCTGGCACCTTAAAAAGTGTGTATCATCACTTTTCTGGTATGGCTGCAGGATGAATACATTGCACACCAATACTTGTCAGTTATTATACCAGGCAGTATCAGGACTTCTGAACTGCTACACTATGAAGTACCAGGGCAGCTCAGCTTCAATCACTCTTGAGTATATAGATGAACTGATTTCTTTTTGAGTACTCATCTATATAAACCTAAAGTGACTACAGTAGTACCTATTTACCACAAAGGGGTGCTTTAAAAACAAATTAATATTTGTGAAGCACTCACAGTGATAAATGCTATAAAATTTTACACCAGGGACCTATTTTTAGAAAGCTGAGAGCATGTAGTTAAATACATTATCACAATGCCTTCCCACAAGAAAGCTGGGTAAAGGTTATACAGACTGCCATAACCTGTTGTACTTAGCGCAGCCTTAATACTTGCTCTTTCAGCATTCCTCTGAGGACTTAATAACAGAGATGAATCCAAGCTACATGATCCCGATCTGGATCCAAATGTAGCTGAAATCTCAGATAGCTCAGATGCATGATTTCTAAATAAAAATTGTCAGAAATACTGTGTTCCTCTCCCCCAGCATATCTGAAGCGAAAGATGACTTCAAGAGTCAAAATAAAACTCCACTGGCACCATCAGAGAGGTGCATGCTAGTGTTAAAATTCAAAAGAAGAGCTAATGGTATAAATCCAATTCCACTGCCATCTTTTAATTAAGAGCATTAACATTTCTGTCTTTGGCCTCTTTCTTAGGACTGGCCCGTCCTTAGAAGGAAGTGTCCCAGGAGCATGAGGCAATTCTGTGACAGAAATAGCATGTCCTTTCTGCTCCTCGCCGGGCCATTTCTAGGAAATTGAGTTGCATTCGGAGAAGATGAGCCGATCGACCTATGCTCTTCAGCAACACACTGAGAAGCTGAGATGTGGATGGTGTGTTAGCCTGTTTTTACTGTGATTCACAGTTGGAGTTGCGGGAGCCCTCGAAAGCTGCTTTTTCTCCTGTCCACTAGCTGTATGGGTGACTTGCACTGCTGTCTGACCGAGTGCTCTGCCCCCTTCACACCGTAGCATGGGATACAAGGAGATTGCTGTGCTTGTGCACTCCTAAAACTGCCTCTTATGTGGGTATCTTGTGAAAGTTTCTGAAGACACTGAGGCATGAGAAGAATGTGAATATTTTAGAAGCACATTTGCTGTGTTATTAACATGCCTTCAGTGTGAATCTAGTGCCACTCTCTGTAAAGGTTTGTATATATAAAACTAATAAATGGCCAAAAAAATTAGAGATTTATGACAACATATTTTTAAGTGTTCAACAGATAATCATGTTGTTTATTTTCATGGTACATAACCCCCTGGTTTATATATCCTCTGGTATGGTGCTTGTAACAATCTAGAACATATGACTACTGAATCTATTACTTACTCTGTCTTTGTTATAAAATGAATGTTAATATAAAATATAACCAAAATGTCTCATTACCTGAACATGGAAGTCCTAGATTAAAATCATACTGAAGAGGTGAATATCTCATTCCAGAAGAGAATAATGTATATTGGTTCTAAGTATATAAATGAATTTACATATCTAAGAACAGGTCCAATTCTTCAGACCTGTTTCAATGTCACCATTGTCTCTATATTCTGGTTTTTTTTAAAATTACTAAGCAATTGCAACACCAGCAACAGGCCCTACAAATACATTTGCTCCTTTGTATGTCATTAGCGTGCCAATAGCCAGCAGAAATTGAGCCTTCGGCATACTTTTTTCACATGTCAACAGTAAGGAAACTTAACCTTAAAACTCTTTGCACTTAACTGAGCCATTGACCGGTGCATCTACAAAGATCAGCCAATATTTTCAAGGCTGAGTTATAATTTGTAATACTTTCTTTTGAGAGTGAGACACCTAAAAGAAGCCTGATGTCCAAGAAATGCTGAGCACAAAATAATCAGGCCCTTCGGACATTTCCTGCGTTGGGCATTTGAGTCATATAATAAACCCCTGAAATTTCTTAGTACTTTTAATATTATGATAGTGTTGTTAACTACCAGATTGTGGTGGTACAGCGCATGATCCATGCTGCAAAAACATTGATTCTTTTACTTGTTTAAGGTTAACTCACAGGATTCATTAGACAGCATTTGTACCCTACAAATTTTAGAATGTACCTCTAAAACTGGCAAGTTTTCCAGAAATTCACTTATAGCATAGGCTTCATAATGGAAGAAGCTTCCTTTTGCACAAGGAGATAAATATGTAGACTCTTAGGGGCACAGAAATAATCTTCTTGTTAAAGGGCAGTATTATACAGGTCTCTTGCTGGTATTTTCTTGCATAAGTAACTTCAGTGAAGCTATGCTTGTTAGTGTTGATCAGTGTGAAAAGGGGGTATGCATATTTCTGAAAAACAAGCAATAATAGAAGAAATAACAGAAATATATGGCATTCAGTTTGCAGTAAGGATTCCTTAAAAGGTAGTCCAACATAATTTTGTTTAGGTCTACTACTCATCCTCACTGTCGCTTGTGAGAAGCCACTATTTTGCAATTAATTTTTGCACCTACCCACACGGAAAGAAAATATTTATCGATGTGTGGGAAGTGTCTTGAGATCTCTATGTGAAAAGGATTGTTCAGAAGCATATAATATAGTTTTTATTCCAGTATATATAATGGAATTTGTTCCACAATTGCTTCCTTGTCAAAATTTTCATTAACTTTTGTGGGCAGCTTTGTCTTTGGCTCTGGTCTGTGAGAAGTGTTGCTAACAACGCTTCTGTATGTCTTTGGGCAATGAATATGCCTCTCTCAGTGGAGTCATGTATGGAAGGCTGGGTCATTTAAACAGCGGTTTGCAGGACAAAGTTATGACCTTGCCGTTCAGCTTCCATGCTTCCCACAGAACACGTGCAATTCTGCTCCAAGCAAATAGCACCTACATTTCCCTCTCATCTGTTCAGCACCTTGCTAAAGCACTGCATAAGAGTAGGAAATCTGCCAAGTTTGCCTCCAGCCAAGCTTACTTTGAAAGACCCCTCTGGACTTCACTTGCACAGATGCAGCCCTGAGTGTGGGCAAGATTAACAACACACTTACCTGAGCTCTCAGCCTAGCTCTGTGCAGGGATCTGATTAACTTCAGTGAGAGATACACACTAAAAACCCTGCAGGAGTTATTGTAGACAGGAGAAATGACAGAAGGAGAGACCAACACTGGTTTTTAAATACTATGCATATATATAATAGGCTGATTGCAGTTAGTGGAAAGATTTGAATGACTTCAGCAAGCTTTGGATCAGATCCTACTTTTTTTTTGTAACTTTTAGTACAAAGCTTTTGCTAGTGCAAAGTAAACTGGTTTAAGTATTTCCTGTGACTCATTGAAAAGTAAATGAGCTATTTAATACAACTGCTATGTTCATTTCGATGGATATAATCTAACAACAGTGTAACTACACAGGCAGAATTATGTAAATCACTACTGGGCTAGTAGCAACTGATAAGATAATTGCTAAAACACCACTCACAGGAAAGCAGTCTGTGTGAAAAAGCAGTGTTGGATCGATGCTTATTTAATTGCTGTGTGATTTCAGTTCTGGAACCTTGTTCCTTATTCTTACCTGCCTAATTTAAATAATGACAAGCTGTGTGCTTTTCTTTGTCACAGAGAACATTATCGTATGTTGTCCTCAATATACAAGGAAATGCTTGAGATGCAGTTAACTATGCAGTAACTCTATTACTAAAAATAATAATTTTTAAGCTAAAAGTATGTTCCACACTTAATAAAACACAGAAGAACTCCTCACTGAATTCTAATACCTTCTACCACAGCTACACAATAACCACGAAATAAGAAAATGTCCCAAATATCCTTTCAAACAAACTGCAGACCCAAACTGGGAACCCAAACTGACAATGGCTTCTCTGGATAGTTACAATGAAAGACTGAAATTCGGTTTTGTTATCCTGCAGTCATAACACATAATTAGACATATATAAGAAGTCGCTTTGGTTGTGTCTGGCTACTATACACAATGACAACAGAAAAGTCCAAAGTATTTTAATTTAGGCTTTATATTTCATACAAAAATGATAGAATTGCTTTCTGGCGAAAACAAAGTGCAACCAAAGTTCTTAAAATGTAGGTAAATTTTAAGTCAACAAAAAGCTCTTCCTGTGCTTGCTAATTTAAGTGAAACCTGAGCCACTAAAAACCTAGAAAAATGTCAAGGTCATTGCCAATAGCTTTGATCAGCAATAAAAAAGGGACACAAGAACAGGCTAATGGTATGAGGACATTAAATATTAAAAAGGAGCTATTGATTTAAAGGTGTAATCGCTAAAACTAAGTAGCAGTAGCTACTGACCAAATGGTAGACTGTATGTTTCTGACAATGTGTCCACCAACCTATTAGTATTTTCAGAATTATACCAGATTTTCCCAGTTGTCTTGTAAATGCTACTTATTCTGGTTTGTTTTGCATTGCTTTTTTAATCTAGTTTTTAAAAACAGAATAAAATAAGAGAATTAACATTCCAACCTTTTCACAAATCATTACACACACTAATTTATGTTTTTGTGTTTAGGAATATGTAGAAAAGGGAGCAAATAATATACATTATTCTAGGGACACCTTTTTTATATTCCAGTTCCCAAGAAGAGGCATCAATGCGTGAATATATCCTGGGTGCAAGGGTGTGCATCTGTGAGCTGCAAGTACACACACCTTCGATGAACATTGGAGATTTCTCCAGGAAGACAAGCCACAGGAGACGGGAAGCCCTCCCAGGAAGATGGGGTATCCCTTTCATCGTTCACAGGGGCTTGGACTGCAGAAAGGGGGAATAAGTAAAGAGGAGGAGACCCTGAGCTTACCTCTTTACGGATCTTCCTCTGCTCCATTCCCAAAAAACTTACCTGTTTTCAGCAGAAGTGCACACCTACAAGACTTTACTGCCAGCTCATACAACAGATGCACATGCCAGGGACACTTGCACATGATAAGAAGACGGCATAGTCTTTCCAAGCATAAGTTTTACCTAGAGAGTAAGTCATTCAAAGGTGCACTTATTCCCTGGATAAGCACACTGCATGCTTGTCCTTCAGTCTCGTGCCTCTTCTGCGGGTAGTTACAAAAAGAATGATGAAGTGAAAGTCACCTTTCTGATAGACTGAGCCTCTTGTTCATTACGGGAAGGCACGACTTACTTCAGTGATTTCTGTGGGGCTTAATTCTTTGCACAGATATGGAAGAACTAAGGAAAATCTAATTTTATGCTTGAGGAAGCTAAAACACCAGTGGAAATTCTAGAGTAACCAAACTCAAGCAAAGTGCCAAACCTATTTTTCATTGGCTAAATCTGGTGTACTGTACATCAGCTTCAAATAAGTTGTATAATTATAGTAAGTTAGGTGTTGCAGGAAACCAGCTCAGATGTTCAACTAGTCACTGTGAGGTTATGAACCTCATGCTTTTAGCCAAAAAAAAGAGATATAGATTTAATGTAAATTAAATAGAAAAGTTTAGTCTTTCCAGACTTATGGTGGTTTCTATTTAGAATAGCATAATGAGAGTATAACGCACCTCGGTGAGGGCTGCAGCTGTCAACAGGAAGCTTTAGGAGCCTTGCCCTCAATTCTGCAGAACACCATTAAAATCCAAGATGTTCTGAACAGAAAATTTCGGAATGGACAAACAGGTATTGTCCTATGATAGTCTGTCTCTGTAATCTTACTAATCAGTTGTGGCTACAAACTCAGTCATCTTTTTGGCCTAACATTTATGTTGGTGCTAAGTGATTTGTAGAATGACCCAACACAAACATTAAAAATATCACACAGAGTAAATATCCTTATTATTCTTGATAATTAAACTAGAAATATCATGGAAGAATGCTACTGATAAGAGAAATTCAGTTGTTACAGTTGGAGCTTACTAGTAAATTCATGGCAGCAGTTTCATAATACGAAAATGCAGATATTTCACAGGAGACCGTAGATACTGATTGCCAGAAGGGGGGATGTTTTGTGTGATTTCAGAATCCAGTGCAATGAGATGATCTATACAGTTACATGAAAGAATAGAGAAACCTGCATGTTGTTTGCCTTAGAAGTGAAATCCTCAAATATTACACTCCATTTAAGTAGCGGACCCATTTGTGTAAATTGAATTCAAGGACCGCATGAATTTTTTGCTAGCTTTCCACTCAGGGTGAATTTCTCTCTGTACGGGAGAGGGAAATTTCCTTCTGGTTTTTCTTGTGGTATTTTTTTATGCAGCATTGAAGCTCTCTTAAAACATCATGTCTTGACTATTTACCTGCATATATTTCCCATTTCAGGATGCTGCTGAACAAAAGAGATTAGATATATGGCAAAGAACATAAAACAGTGTTTTAAACGCTAACACTTTCAAGAACCAAGATGAGCATTCTCATTATATTCGGGGGACTACTCACGCACACAAAGTTAACAGGTGCCTTAATGTGTTAATAACTCTGTGACTCAGTGAATCTCTCAGATAAATATCTAGAACGCTACATGGCATTTTGTGGCTTTACTTTGTAACTTCTCAATTTAGGACTATGGGGGTTTTTTGCCTGCTTAGTTTATACCTTAATGATGATAGGAGCCTTTGTGGAGTGCTGAAATGCAAAATCAATGTGATGCACTTAAGGAAAATAAGTATAAATAGAAAATATTAATATGGGAGTGGATTAAAGCGCTGGAGAAAGTAGTATAAGAAGTAATTCCACACTAGCAGTGACGTGGAAGCAATGAGCTGTCTTTTAAATCCATTAACTCTGTGACTCAGTGAATCCCTCAGATAAAGACCTAGAATTCTACATAACAGTCTGTGGCTTCCTGCTTTCTTCCTGTAGCCTCTAAAGTAATTGGAATTTATATTTGTCACTTATTATTTTAAGTCCTGGTATTTTTAGCATCCTTTCTCTCCTAGGAGTGACGTGACAGAATATATAATTTAGAAATCACTGAGGAAGTAATATACTTACTTCAGCCTCACCTTTGCCATCCATTAGTTCATTTGCAGCTGTGGCATAGAGACTGCTGTGATGAAAATAGATGTGGAGCGATCTCTTTAGGAATAAGAGTAGAGGTGGTTTAGCGTGGTATATTACAATGTCTGTGTATATACAGAAGTATATGAAAGGTGTTTTATTTTCGTATGATAAAAGTCTGTAGAAGTCTGTAAACACGTTCCTGCCACCATATATTTTGCCTTGACTTTCAAATGAGAGCAAAATGAAGAGAATAAGGGGTTAGCTGGGTTTCAGAAGAAATGTTCTGTGGAGTACATGGTAGGGTATAGCAGTATAAAGAGTTATAGACGCATCAGGGAGCGAAGCATGCACCCAGACCAGAGATGAAGCAAATGTAAGTTTCAGCTTTCCCACAGATCACTCCATCAAAAAGAAGACAATGATGGTTTGCTCCTAGATTCACCAAGGGAAAGTGGTCAACAGATCATGAAGTGTCTGGCACGGTGCTCGGGTAGCTGATAGATGCACAGTGACAACTTTTTGGCCTGCACATCCTTAATGGCAAATGAAGTCCTCAGGGAAGGATGTGCCAAGCTCCTCGAGAAGCTCTGCAGGGGCTGACATTTTTTGGTGAGACTAATTCTGTGTATTCCCTTCCAGCTCAGCAGAGGCCTTTTCCCTGCCTCTTGACCTGGAGCACATTCAGTTTTTCCACCCAGCCGAGTGGCACAGCAGAGCCAGCTGGCATACGATGGAGTAAATCTCTGCTCGGTTCTGCACAACACTCTCACCTGCCTGCGCTGGACCCCCATTTCTCTCCAAGTTATCCTAAGACATGTTTCTGTCATTTCCCCTTTGCCTTCGCCACCACCGTGCCTCCCGGCGGCACACTTTGTGGCAGAACAGTCCTTGCGTACAGAAACTCAATCCAGGTGACCATTGCCTGGCGCACAGGAGTCCCTGCACCGTGAGTCATACCGCAGAGGCACATCTTTCCCTTTATCAGCTATTCTTACCCGCTACGGCATGAAGTTTTCATTAAACTGTTGTTTGTTCGTTTTTGATAGAAAGTAGTATGGATGAGCAAAGCATCTTGTGGAAAAGATTTGCCATCCTTAAGAAAATCAGAAATTTTTCAGGATACTGCAAGCCTAAACAATTAATTATTTTGATTGAAAATATTTGTGGTTTGTAATAAAATATTTCTACTTTTAAAAAGATTTTGTGAACATTTTTGATGTTCTGACACACAGACTACCCATTTTCTCTTCCAGTATCTACCAAATACTGTAGAACAGAAAAAATATGGAAGAAAACAATATGTTGGACACAGAAGGAATTCACCTAAAAAAGAGGAAATAATCTTTGCGTGTGTACCTGCCTCTAATAAACATTAGCCTTTTTGCAGAAATCTCCGTGGGATTGTCCAGGGAATTTGATGTAACCTGTGGTTAATCATTGATCATCTTCCTATGTAAAACTGCAAGTCGCATAACTTGGTGAATAGCATATAGGGGAAGAATGTAATAAGTAAATATTTAGCCACTAGCTTATTATTTCCATTTGTATCATGTAGAGCAAACAGTACTATGTACAAACTGCCACTTCCTTAATAAGAAAAAAAGGTAGTAATGCCAATAAAAGGTGATTTTTATTACAGAATAGTAAAGTGGTTACAGATTTTTTACGCTTTAACTTCACTTATTAAAAGAAGATTCTTCCATTAGTGCATAGTTTAGGTATTGCCTTTGTTTGCAGTACAGTTGGTATACTTTCTTTGAAAAGTGTTGGAAACAATCCATGAAGGAGTCGCCTTAAAAACAGAGGAGAGAGGACTTTAAAACAACTTCCAAGTATATAAAAATTAGTGCTTCAGACACGTTCAGGGCACTTTACCTTGGGATGTTTCCTGTTAAATGCTTTTTCCAGTATATAATCTATGTGCTCTAAAATGTTACGACCTGTTATTATGAAAACAAAAAGACTTATGATGATCTCACTGCATGATTTATAATTATAAGTGTAACCACAGATGCTTCATTTTCTGAAGATCCTCCCAAGACTGAAAACACCAAGAACTTGATCTTAGCACCTGCACCCAACCACAGCCTTGGAAATATGTGTCATTATGTAATCAACATGAGCAAGCCATTGAGTCGAAATTGGGAACACCCAAATTGGCTGTGCACGCTCAGATGGAAAGACAAAGAGCATGGGTATTGGCGTTATAAAACATACACAATCCAATATTTACCTGGAGTAAAATAATGAAAATATTAATTTAAGTAACTTCAGCTGTAACTTAAACTTCTTTTACAGTGGAATGTAACCTTACATATATTCTGGTGCACAAGCAGTATCTTGTTTTACAGAGTACCTGTTCTAATATACTCTAATATACAGCAATAAGAAGCTCTTTCAAGAATGCTACTTCTGTTGATTATTCAGTATTTGATAATTATCCTTCCTTTTTCTCCTGTTTTAAAGCTCTCAGGCATCTGGGCAGTCAACTGGAAAATGTTGTTAGACATCTGTGACTAATCACATACCATTAATAGTGAAGAGCCAATAGTCAAACAAAATACTCCTGGGGGGAAAAAAAAAAAAGAACTGAAATGTATTTCCTAAGCTCTTTGGCATAAGCTTAAGGAGAGCAAAATTTGTTTACAGTGGTCATGGTGAACCTGTGAATTATTCACAGGTACCTTCCTACCTGTGTGAATTATTCACAGGTAGGAAGAAGATCTTTTTGCGAGAAACCCAGCCTCATAAGCCCCGTAAGCACAATAACCTCATAGCTGGCACTGACAGTAACAGCAGTATCCTGGGTGTCCAGCAGTTATCTCAATTCAGTTGAATTAGCGTAGTAGGAGCGTGAGCAATCCAGCCGGGGAGAGAGCTGCATCCTGATCTGACCAGGAGTGCAGGTGACCTGCCTAAAATCTGCTGGACTAAGCAGCATCCCCAGTTCAAGCATTAGCTCGAGTATCAGCCGATGGTCACCTACCTTCAGTTTAAGTAGTGCTTAACAAGAGTTAGCGATGCTGTCTGGTGAATGAGAACTGCCCCAGGGGAACACTTGAGTTATAACTTAAGATAAGAAAGCATTAAAGGTAAGAAAAACTGGCAAAGAAAGGCCAGAACAGATATAGGCTAAGGCCATATGATAAGACCAATGATAGCACAAAGCTATATATATGTTACTGGGTGGCCTGCCCAAGGTGAAAAGATTTCCCACCCCCTTTCCAGAGAGATTTGGAAAATAAATCTGCCAGTCCTAAAGAGTACATAAGCCTGAATGGTGTTTGGGTTCTCCTGGAACCAGACTGATATTTAATTTCATGTATCCCCAACTGCATTACAGCATGTTGGCTTTTCATTTCCTTGTGTTGGCCTAAAAACATAGAGAAGATGTAATTATTTTCTTTCAAATTGTTAGTTGAATGTGTGTCTTAATGGAGTAAAAGTGTTGTAGGCTTGGGGTATTTTTAGGCTGGAGTATTGGGTTCCCTACAATATTTCTTCCTAAACTGTCACATTTGTGTAGACTCTTGAAGAAACACTGGAAGAACTTGTTTACACAACATTTTCATGGGCCATCCTGTTCCATATTTGGCTGAGCAGGTAAAGAGAAAAAATAAGTCTGTAGAAAGGACTTTCCCTCAGTCACCTTGGCACAAACTATTTACCTTTTAACAGTTTTCCTAGCACTCAGTTTCTGATCCATAATGCATTTGAAACTCTTTTGACCATGGTGAGCTTGGGCCTTATTGTTGATTTTTTATTACAAGTAATTTTTTATTACAGTAATTTATTGTAGCTACAGGATATCTCATTATTTATGTTTATGCCAAGCTGCTAATCATGCTATGTCATATAGTAACTTGGGCAAAACAATTAAAAAAGTTTAAAAGCAAAAACTCTTGTCTTTGGAGTTCTTCAACCAGACAAATACTGTTGATGCTTTTTTACATGCTCATTTCAGTGGATTTTTGAAAAACGATTTTTGCAGTTAATGCAGAAAAAAGTACACTGAGTTTCTTCCCTGAGGTTGTCTGTGTGAGGCTAGGAAAGCTCGGATGAGAAAACCCCCAGGCTGAGGTTCCTCATTCAGCCTGCTGACCTGCAGTCATGCTCTGGCTGATGGGGACTGTTCCTTCCTTTCCCTTCGCCCCGGCTATGATTTCCTAGCGTAACGCCGGTGTTGGCAGCAGCAATCATGCAGCACATGGTCAACTGGCTCAAGCTACTCCTCTGACAGCTATGTACCTTTTTATGGGCTCTTTTTCAGCTCTGTTCACGAGCTGGTCCATCTCGCCGTGTGGCTGGACGCTGGCTGGTGCATCTTTTTGATCTGTCCCGGACCAGAAGTCAAGCCCAGCCCCAGGGGTGAGCGCACGGGATCCTGGCCGCGAGGCCACCAGGGAGGGCTCCGGCTGACGCTAAGTAGGTGTTGAAAAGGCCTCATTTTGTTGGGGGAGTGTGTGGGCTGGCCACAGTTTCCAAGGTCTGGGACACCACACCCTCGGGCTCGCTTTTGCGAAGGCAGCAGCTGCGCGGTCCAAGGAAAACGGAATGAGATGCAGCTGCTGGGTCCAGCAGGGAGCTCTGCTCTGCCACTCCCTAATGTATCCCAGAGGCCGCCGCAGCTCCCGGGGCTTTGCAAAACATGTTCCTAACCCAGATATGATACGCTGACTCTGGGCCCTTATCAAATGTTGATTCACTTCGAATCATGGATACATGTTGAATAAATTAATTCATTTATTCATTACAAATACATGAAATCACTGCTTATTACAAAAGCAATTAGCTTTTAGTCTTGTCGTTTATCCTTTTCCGTTGTCTCCAACTCTTAAATATCTTAGCCCACATGAGAGGCCAGAGAGATTTATAACATTAAAAGCAGGGCTCTTTTTAAGGCAATCAGCTTGGGGAGGTAGGAACCACAGACTTCTCTTCTTTTTCTGTATCCTGTAACATAGAACAGTCATATTAGTTTTATATTTACTTGTATTTTTAAAAAAATCTCCCTGGCACTAAAAGCTTCTCTGCCAAATGTTACAGTATACTAAAAAACACCTCGAAGTAAGGATTTTGAATGGAAAGAGTGACACACCAACTGTAAAAATGCCAGAGGGTCTGCTCTTAAACTATTTCTCTTGTGCATATCGTTCCACAAGAAATGGACATGTCACGATTATTAAAGTTGAACATTGACAATATATTAATTTCAAAAGTTCTGCAGTAAAATATCCAGTTTAACAGAGTAGCTGAAATCTCACTCTCCTGAAATCAGTGAAGGGCTGGATTTCTGCAGCTGTGCCTGTGACATAGAAATTTTAATAGCTTTGGAGAAACAAGAACTGAAGTTGGCACATTCAAATTGTAAATACGATTTGATAATTATAGTGTCTGTGATCTCATGTAATAGCTTTTCCTTCGTATTGCAACAGTTTTGTTTCAATATTTTTATGTTGGCTCACTGCTTTTATTTACATGTTCTGATGTAACCAGAAAACACTACGAAGTCTCTGATAATATTTTCCTTCAGTAATTATGGGATGCTTTGCTTCTTTAACCTAATCATACTGCAGAACTACTGTGTTTAGTTTTAGAAATGGAAAATCCTTTTTATAAACTTTTTACTGTACATAATGGATGCTGCTGGTAACTTGCTAGGAAATAAGCAGCTAGAAAGAGATTGTTCAAAATTCAGAGCATTTTGGCAACTACCATTTTATTTAGTAGAAAGCTGCAGCCCCCAAAATTCCGGCATCCTGGCATGCTGAGCCCTAGGTTAAATCAAATGGATTTTTGAATTTCCAAATCAGACAATCACTTTCCCTAATACTTCACCGCTGTGATCATAATAAGCAATAAAATGCTCTTCCTCCTTGGATGTTCTTGGGAACTTTGGCAGAGATCAACAAAGCAGCTGTACAGGTAATGCTTCTAAAAGGAATTATATGATCTTCTCAGTTGACCAGGATATGAATTACGGAAAATGATGATTGTCTCTAGATTAGAGGCAGCAAAGAGGTAATTTAAAGCTCTGTAAAATAATCCCCTCCTCTGAACGGCCCCCACCCCTAGCACCCCCCCCTGCAGTCAGAACTGCTGGTGGCACACAGAAGAGAAACTACCGCAAATCTTCTACGACACGTTTCTTCTGCCCTAGTTGGTATTTTTGTTAAGGTTGAATTATGTCAAGGTGAATTTAGATAAAAATTTAAATAAAATTAATGTACCTAAAAATAATTTTAAACATTTTGATCACTAGGTGAATGTTTTGAAATAGCAAACCAAATTAAAAGTAAGGTTATGAAAATGTGCTTTGAATTTTAAGACGATTGATTTATTAAACAATGTGCATGTGTAGTTAAGTAACTGAAACAATTATTTCAGAGCACCACATCTTACAGAAACAGTAGGTCCAATCTCACACGCTTTACTTTTTTATTGATTAAAAGAGGAAAAAAAAGTTTCTTTTTTTTTTCCTAAGGCTTTCTTTACCTTATCCACATTAATTAGAGGCCTTTAAAAATATCTAGTGGCTTCACCATTATTTATTGTCGGCGTTAAATAATGTTCAGCTAGCTCATGTGAGTCGTTATCTCCCTTTTAGGAGTACCTGATGAGCTGATGGAACTGAAATGGCCTGGATAGTGTAACCCCTCTCAGCCCTAAAATCCTGAAAATCCTAAAACAAACAAAAAAATCCTAAAGTGCTTTTCAGGTTGTAGCCAGAATTTTCAAAATCATCTTCCTATAACAGAATAGATTTAGGCATCCACATCTGGGTTTAGATGTCTAAGTCAAACAGCCTCTTTTTTGCATGGAGGAAGGTCAATGACAAGAGCGGGCATTTGCCATTTCAGAGATCCACCTGTGTTTAGATGCCTAACATCAGGCATGCAGAGCTGAAAAGACAAATCAGTGTGCAACAGAGTATATTAGTTGCCCCTGCAAAAATTGCCATGGCGGTTACCTTGCACATTTTATTTTAGAAGATAGAGTGAATGGTTTACCAGGTGGAAATGCCAAAAGAACTCGACTCGTTTAACATTCTTGTGGCTCTTACACTGAAAATCAGTTCTCCTTCATCTCTGGATGCAGCTGACAGTCTTTTTCCTTGACTAATAGGTGTGAGTGGTCATAGAAATACCTGAGGACCTATTGTTGCTGGAGAAATGAATTCTACTAAGGGGGGGAACTTATCCTCTATGTAACACAGTTTCCCCAGTCTCCTAAGAAGTCCATAACTAATTCAAGATGGTGGGTTTTAGCAAGGTTTTGAATACAATTTCTAAGCAGGCAACATACATTATATCTGCAGTTAGGTCATTATTCTGTCATTTGAAAAATCTTGGGCAGTTGTCCAAGAAAAATCAGATTACTATTGTGAAATCATCCAATTATTCAAAAAACGTTAGAAGTTATCTTAGCACCGTTAGATATCACTGAGCCAAGAAGATGTCATAATTGGAATACACTGGAAATAAACTAACTTGTATTTTGTGCAGATCCCAAGTTGGTTTCACAATACCCCCTGGAATTGTCATCAGTTATTGAGAAGAAAGCTTGCAAAATTCACTTGTTAAAAACTCTAATTTAGGAGACAAGGAGGTCATCAAAACGTAAAGGTCCCATTATTTAAGAAAAAACTAGGCCAGTTTATACGGACTGTAGATCTTCTGTGTAGGAATTCTAGGTATTTACACAGCCTTATGCTGAAGTTTGGTACAAGTTTTATAAAACTTTGGTAACTGTTCCAGTCCTATGGTAAAGCTTCCCTTACTGGGTACCTGTTGGACTACTGCGTTCAGGCCTGCCACACCAGACCGCGGTCTTAAAATTCGTGAGCATGAGTATGCCTCAGCATACACCTTTTCATCTGTCTGCAGAAGAAGGACCTTGCTGTCTTCTGATGTTTGGCATCAATCCGTATGCTGACTACCTCACCTGGGAAGCGTATCTCGTCTCACAGGGAACTGACTGGCTTCCCAGTACTGTGTTTCTCCTTAAACAGCCAATAAATGTCTGTGGAAAAACCAGTAAGTCGCAGTAGCTTCTCTCCACACAACATTCAGTACTTTGTGGACTACAAACACAGGAGTAAAGGGGAAGTTTCCTCCAGAATGTTCTTATCTCAGGTAGCCTCCGTGCCTCTGATTTGCCCTAACCTGTTTTTCTTACCTCAATGGCTCCTTGTCTTTAATCTTTTCTGCTTTTGATTTCTTGTGTACATACTGCATGGGCAGGGCTGTGCATGAGAAAATACGTTACTAACATTGCTCTTTACCTTTCCAGGAGCATGTGATGATTCAAATATATAAAAATAGGCTTTACAGAAGTTTCCCAACCAATCACTTCTTACTTTAGCAAGAAGCAGATCCACACAGAATTGCAATCTGCCCAAATACAGTGAGGTAGAGTTCTTTGGGTACAGACCAGAATTACCAGGACTCAGGTCATCACCACACACGATCAGCTCCTGGAAACAGTCTTTAACTGGTAAAGGATGAGAAAGGTCTCGGTCATTGCTCAGGCATTCTGATGCTTAAAGAAGAGAAGAGAAGAGAGACCCCTAAAATGTATAGTCTATATACAGTGAGGTGATTTTACTGTGAATTAAAACATTTTCAATAGCTCCCTAAGAAACTATTGTCTCCTATAAGCATTTTTCTTATGTCTGTGTCCACAAACTGAAAGACAGGCTCAGATTATCATTAATCATCATATGCTTTTATCACTAATATTTTAGTTTAAAGATCTATCTGTTCTACCTATTAACCTAGCAATATTCCAACCTCTTATTATGGCCTGGTAAGCCTTCACTGATTTGTAACCTCTCGTTGGGAACCACTGACTTAAGCAATCAAATAAAGGCCCAGGTGTCTTCAGACATGAAGCCTGGAACAACATGAGTTTCCTCCTTCCACTTTGTTTTACTGACGTCAAATTAATGAAAACACTCTCAAATCCTGCCCTTTCACAGAAAAAAATATGTTAAGTGGAATGAGATGTGGTAAAACCTGTGATATTGTAAGCATTTTTGTTCTACCACCTGTGAACTAGACCACAATGTCTTATAGAAAAAAAAACAACTTTTATTCTGGTTTTTTGGATGTCCAGAAATCAGTAAACTTGTTCCATTCAGGCATCAGGTCCTGCCTGACTTCTCCTCCCATGCAGATCACAAAGTTTCTCAGCAGCCAGGAGCATTTTACAGGTTTGCAATTTAGGCACTGTTTCTTTGGGATGTATATACATGGCATACAGGTGAGACCGGGAATTTAGTCAACTTTCAATCACTCATGTATACATTAACTAAATGCAGGGTTTTATTTGTACACCTTTTTTGAAGGGATATCTTGTGTCTTCTAAAGTGAATCTCCATACAAAAAGCCTGCATATTAAATATTGGGACATAAGCACTATGTCCTGAGAAAGACGTAACACAGTTTCATCACCAAAAATGAAATGAAAATACACGCCATGGGCTTGTTAAGAACGTGCCTGCTTCTGTGACTGAGCCCTCAACATAATTTGAAAATACAACAACAAGTGTATAACTGGCTGCACATTTGGTGCTCATTATTTCAAAAGGGAGGAATTTGCTAGCAGTTACCACGCAGCGATATCTGGCATTACCGCTTTCACTAAATTTAGAACAGGAAATGATTGCATTAACTGACACAGCAGTCCCATGAGCGCTTCGGGCTGAGAGTGCCACTGAAAGGAGTGGCCCTGCCTCACCCCCACCCCTGCTGCTCCCTGCTCCTTCACCGGAGACATCCTCCTCTCTTCATGCGAAAGCGTCCCATGTGGTGCCTCATTCCCTGGGCCAAGGCACAAACCCAGGTGAAAGCTACCCTTGCGAGCAACCCCAGTGCACTGGGTGGGCACACGGGTGGCTGTGCTGGTACAAAGCAGGACGTGACGTGAAAAGAGGGGAAGGGACGGCGGCGATGGGCAACTGGAGAAAAGCGGAGGATGTGGCGCGCTGCCTTAGCCTGGCTTAGACATCGCATGAAACTGCAGCAGCAAACATTGACTTCTGCTTCAGCAGCAAACATTGACTTCTGCTTCACACGTGTGCAGGGACTGAATTTCTTTATAATTGCCCTCTTTGTAATTGCATATCTCTATTTATTGATGAGGAAGCTCAGGTATATTTGGAAATTCCATAGTTTTTTGTTATGGAACGGTACCATCAGTACAATTCGAAACGCAGTTTCATATCTGAAAATCCTGTCGTTTGTGGTAAACACAAGAAATGGTTAGCATCCTTTCACAAAGAATAATGATTCAAGGGGCATCAGCAGATCTCTTGATCCTGCACTCTGCAGCAAGTATGACCAGCATGAAAATCCATGAATAGGAAGCAGGTATGCCTGGGGAATTAACATTTGCCTTTCTTAATTAATTTATCCACAGACACCTTCTATACAGTCCTTAATTGTAATGGCCTTTCATTGCTTACTTTTCCCTGTAGAAAACTTTGTGAGGACTTCCTCACCCTTTATGCTTACTGACTGCTCCTGTGGGAGACAGCAGTATCTAAATTGCGTATATGGAATAACTCACATTAATTTTTAATGTTTCTGAAGCTAAACATCAAACTTATTACTAAGATAAACCTGGATGAATTTCCAGGCTTTGTAGTTAAAAACATGATTTATCTTTGACAGTCATTCTTTAAAATGCTTATTACATTTCCCCAGCACATTTCATGAGAGTTTTCTCCATCCAGTCGAGAATCAAGATTATTTAATCCTCACAGCTATGTCTCTATTAATCTTCATTCATTGATCTGTAAAAATGTCATTATCTGTCATTCTTGGTCAAAGTCAAAGTAGCAGCTGAAAGTAGCAGTATTAGCTCCCAGCCTCTCTTTTTTGTTACTGCTCAAATAATTCAGTGATGGGAGACAGATCGGTGAAGGCTGTCAAGCTTCTGATTTGATATATGTCAAATTTTGGTATAGAATGGTGGCAAACATTTAATCAACAAAGAGCAAATAAGTACTTTTTTTGGAGAAAACACAGTTGGTTCACTCAGAAATACGGATTATAACAGAAGAAGAATGCTCTCTCGCACCCAAACACAGGGCTGGGAGTCAGAAGGGACAAATAAATAATCTCTTTGTTTCCCCCACACATGTGCTTCCTTGTAGCTCATTGTCTGCAGAGTGAGAATCGTCCTTCCCCTCTTTGCTCTGATGATTTGAGATCGGGACACATTTTACTTGGAGGAGAAAAGTTTGTTGTTATCCAGTTGTTGTTTGTTGTTACAAACAACACAGTTGTTGTAATCCAGTTTGTTGTTATCAAGTTGAAACAAGACCTGTAGATACTGGGTTGCCCACGTCTCTTCAGTGCGCGTTCACAGAGTAGCTCGGGCAGCTTCTCATTCAGCTTTTCACTCTCTGAACCTGCCAGAACCGGAAAGTGATTTTCTCTCTTGCTCTTCAAATGATGCCAACATATATTCATCTACTGTTAGCAGGTCACTAGAAAGAAACCGGGTCATCTTTATTCCTGTCCCAGCTCCACCCACTTGCTTGCAAGTACACTGTTGTTCTTCAATATCTGACAAAATTATTGAAAACCATGTGCGTCAAAGAGATATTTATGCACCTCCAGGAAATGCTTTCTCCTCTTCTCTGAACAGAAGCCCATCAAAAATCGTGGTTCCTCCTGACTAAGGTGCAGAGCAGATGAAGCTCAAATGGTAGTGGGTTATCCATGTGTCTGCCAACAGCAAAGGAATATTTTTCTTGTTTCAAGGATACCGCAAAATATTCTGGATATGTAAGTTATAAGGGAGCGTGAGCATCTTTCAGATTAAAATTGTTTGAGCAGGCTAGTTCCTGATAACGCTGATAAAATCACTTACTGTACCTGTGCTATAACCTGTGTTATAGACAGCCTACAGTAGCCATCCCTTTTCCTTCAGGAAAAGCACTATTGGGAAGATATATGGAGCCTGGGAGAAACCAGCAGCTGCAAAAAAGCTTTCACTGAAGCAGTCCTGTCTGATAGCAAATTCCAACCTTTAGCTTGTTTTTCAGTGGATGAAGAGGGGCAAGCATAACATCTAGCCAAACGTCATGCCAGATTTACTTCAGTATTTGGAAAGAATCAGGCCCTGGTTTGCTCACCAAAGACCTGAGCCTTATATACCTGTTTTACCTGCAAGCAAAATGAACTGTGAACAATTAAATACTTTTCTGATGCCACTAAGCCAAGTTTCAGTTTTCATTTCCCCGCTCTGACCATTAAGTTGTCTGTAAATAGCGTACCTGAAGCTATCGATACACGTAAGTATTGGGAATGATAATCCAGTTTACACTGACAATGAAGTCAGTGGAGATACGCCAGTTCAATGGATCTGAACCAGAGGAGACTTGGGTATTTAGCCCACGCAATGGTAACACGCAGATGAAGTGGCTTCCTTCTTTCACCAGCAGTACTTCAGATTGCTGCAGGGAAGGGAATTTGTCCAAACAAACTGAATACCATTACTCGACAATCAGACACTCCCATTTTACTTCTTGTCAATAATACTGACCTAATAAATGAAAGTAATTCAAAAGCAAAGGAAAACAGTAATTGTCAGACAAAAGTAAATGTTTTCAGATAAACTACTTGCTGAGAACAGTCACTCAAGGGTACTTCTCAATTCAAGTTTGGTGAATATGCATAGTTGCATACATATGTAATCAAACTCACTTTGTTTTTACATTTCAGAAAAAGTTGATGAATTTCTCGTTTTATGATGCTAAATAATTAAAGCCAAATCAGATCTTTTAATCACATTGATGATTATCCTTTGTTGTCCACATATGCACATAGCTAAAAGATAAGCATAAATTCACATAGATATTAAATACTGTATATACCTCACACAAGGAGTAATGCATTTCATGGTTGTAACTGAAGCCAAATTTACATTTTTACAAAAGCAAACTGAGAGGAGAATCGGGCATCAAGAGTGTATATTGCAGACTGATAGAGACATATTATTATATTATCATATTATCATATATTATGTACTATATAACTTATACATTACATGTGGAGAGATATTTACAAGTCAAGAGCTACAATATCGCAAAACAAGTCAGACGAATAATCCAGGCAGCAAGTTCCTTTTTTTCCCAGTAAATTACTTTTCTATTGCTAGGTTTATCGTGTCTTAAGATAAGCATTTTCAAGATTTTTGGTTTCCAGCTATCAGCTGTGAAAATAAATTCCAATCATGCAGGAACGCTTGAAGTCTCTTTTTGTCCCCCTGGTCACATCACAATAGCTTGAAGACAGAGCTGAAACATCTGCTACCAGGATTAGATGAGTTACCAGAGCCTAAAGAAGCTGCATTAGCTTTAATCCGATAACATCTTTATATTTCAATAGCTGCACCTTTTAAACTACAATTATATTTTTAATGGAACACTGGAGAGCCAGTACACATAAAAGAAATCTGAAGTGTCAGCAAATTTAAATTAAATGGAATTAGAGATAGTCGACTAAATTGAGAGAAATACATTTCTATTAGCTTTGCAGAAAACCAGCCATTTTTTTCAGCCTTTGCAGAAAACAAAGGGCCATTTTTTTCACGCAAAATATAATTATTGGACTTTGAAATGTTTTCTTGGCAAAATGATCAAGTTAGGATGTGCAAATCATGCTTTTCAACTTAGGTAATTGTCCTGGTTTCAGCTGAGATAGAGTTAATTTTCTTTATAGTGGCTGGTATGGGGCTATGTTTTGGATTTGTGCTGAAAACAGTGTTGATAACACAGAGATGTTTTAGTTGTTGCTGCACTAGGCAAGGACTTTTCAGCTCTCCATGCTCTGCCAGGTGCATAAGAAGCTGGGAGGGGACACGGCTGGGACAGCTGACCCCAGCTGACCAAAGGGCTATTCCATACCGTACGGCGTCATGCTTGTATATAAAGTTGGGGAAGAAGAAGGAAGGGGGGGACATTCGGAGTGATGGCGTTTGTCTTCCCAAGTCACCGTTAGGCGTGATGGAGCCCTGCTTTGCTGGAGATGGCTGAACACCTGCCTGCCCATGGGAAGGAGTGAATGAATTCCTTGCTTTGCTTTGCTTGTGTGCGTGGCTTTTGCTTTACCTATTAAACTGTCTTTATCTCAACCCACGAGTTTTCTCACTTTTACTCTTCTGATTCTCTCCCCCATCCCACCAGGGGGGAGTGAGCGAGTGGCTGTGTGGGGCTTGGTTGCCAGCTGGGGTTAAACCACGACACCTAGATAATACCTAAATCCTCAAAACAGACATTTAACTCCACAAACTATGTGTAGGCTTTCTCCTGGCCTTTTGAACAGGAATGAATTATATCTGAAATATATATGCTATTATTTGGGATCTGTTTACTCAGAATAACATAAAGATTCAGGAGCTTCAGAAATTTTAATTTAATCTTAGAGGTAATATACTTCAGAAAATTACGTGACATCCAAATTTGTGTCAGAGCCAGGCTAAGTTTGAAGGTTATAAAAGGTAATTCACAGGAAAAAAATAAAACCAAGAAAACAAAACAAAACACAACACCTCCCCCCCCCCCAACCTCTCAAACAAGTTTAGGGACTACAAAAAGGGAACCTTGGCAAAAAAAAAATGTATAGGAGATTGTTAACACATCATAGCGACATATCAGTTATGGTAGTTTCAATTTTACTTCTCTGCACTGGAAGTCCAGTGCCACTACTCTTCTCCATGTTTCAGTTGCCTGGTCTCAAAGCTACGAGATCAAGCAAAGACTTGATATAAAGCACAGAAACTTAAGCAGAGCTTTGAAACAAAACAAAATTTGAGAGCTTTGGAGCAAAATTTGGGGTTGCATAAAGGTATGAAAAATTCTGACTTTGTTTTCTCTAAATCTGTACATTCCAATAACTTTACAGGAAGAGACAATACTAGTTTGTCCACCAGTCTGTTTGCCATTGTGGCAAGGTGGACTGTAAGACACAAACATGACTTTCTCCTGAGTATCTTATTATTTTCTCTGCTCATAAAATAAAGCTAACCTAAACTGAAAGCTTAAAGTTGCTCTTTAGTATAAAGAAATATAGCGAAATCATCTTTTTTGTAATATGATGTACAGGTATATGACTGCTTGCCTCAAGGAGAATTTTTGCTAAGAGTTTAAAGATGCTGTGAAGGACAAGGAAGGCATTCCCCCAGGCATAACAGATACAAAAGTAAGGACCTGTATGCTCAGTAAAATGCCCATTTGATTTCAGTACAATAATTACCACGTGGATCAAATTCAACATTAAAGTGAATTCTATTTATTCAAAGCTGGGTTTAGGGGAGTACAATCCTGTGTTTTCCATGGTTGTCCAAATTATTGCATTTAGCTGAACAGCAAAATAGGGTGGGTAGGGAGAGGGAATATAACAGTGGACTGGAGATATAAAAAGTGCTTAAGAATACAATGTAAGTAATGTGAGCAAGCAATAGGAGTAAGTAGGGCTTCAGGAGTAGAAAAACATTTGTAGAAAAGATACCATGGTCTAGAATCAGGCTGACAGTTTTCTTTCAAAGGTTTTACTCCCTTAAGCTCCACAGACCTTCACCGTGCTTATCCCAATGGAGCAATCTTTCATCTAGATAAATACATACAATATCTGAAAAACAGAGCAAATAGCAAAGCAGCCTGGAAGAAGAAAAGTCAAGACCAAAAATAATTGTAAGAGATTAAATACAGAAAAGCTCTACAGCCAAAAAGTTGTAATTCTTTAAATTAAGAAAGATTCCCCCTCCCGCCGTGACACACTATGTAATAGCTTCTAATATAAAAACATGTTTTATTCAGTTGAGTCATTCCAGTTGGAAAAACTATTTTTTTTTAAATAAAATCAAGTTTTGTGAAAGATCTAGAACTTTTAAGAAGACATTCAAACTATTTGAGGAGACAGGCACATAAGGGTAAAAGAAAACATTAATTTCCTGGCACTTGAGGCTTTATGCACTTCTTTTTTAATCCCAATCATCCAGTATTATAGGTTGTTTAATATTTAATATTGCAAATTATTTGACCTAGGTAGAAACAAGAAGTGGATTTTCTGCACAGAGCATTCAGAATGTCAGTCAAATTACAACTAATGGCAGTGCTGAGGTTTATTAAAACTCCTGTGGTTCACTTAGCCAAAGAGCTCTCTGGCACCACCAAGAATGACACATTAGCATCGCTGTTAACATTTTAAAAGATTAAATAAAAAGATATTTAGTATAAAACAGTCGATGTATACAGAAAAAGGTTGAAATATTCTCTCTGGTCTATAGGTGAACAACCAAATTGCTGTCTATCATTTTATTGTCCTTTTCCATCAGACATCAGACATGCTACTAGGGATTTCAATGCATCCCAGAGGAAGATAACTAGCCATATCTTATGTGATGGCTCTTATCATGTGTAGTATCTGCTTCCAACCAGATGTAAGGATTGTTCAAATGTTGTTGAAATGTTGTTGAAATGTAGGTTGTTTAGCTGCACATAGCCTGTCCCAGAAGCTGCCGCTTGAATAGCACTTGAAACTAGTCTTCTCCTAAGAAATCATTTATTGTAAAGTCTACATATGCTGAACTCTTTGGAAAACTAGATATCTCCTTTGCCTTAATGCTGCTACAGAATACCAGTATTACCAGCCGGTTTTGTGACTTCCGTATGTATATACTCCTGCATCCCAGACAGAGCCATGGAGGAAGGGCTCTTCTGAGCTGAAAATTTTTCAGACTCTGGTTTTCCTCCCAAATGTTCTAGTATGATTAAAAAGAAACTTTATGAAACAGATTTATGCTGGTGTAAAATCAGAGGCAGCATGGATTAGTTGACCTTTTAGGAACTACTTTCCTCCCCTCCAAACCAGTAAAAGATTGAAAAATGGATGAGGTTGAAAAGGAATATGGTCAGTGGCATTAAAATCGTAGGAGTTGAAACTTCAGCAGAAAGGTCTTCCAGAAGTACTGCAGCAGTTTGCCAAGGTCTCCCCCCCACTCCCTCATTCAATCACTTGCTGTAAAGTGTGGGCAGAGTTCAACACTGCAAAAGGGGAATAAATTATAGAATTAAACTGGGGGAAGGAAATCTCCTCTCCTTTGATACATCAAAAGCAGGTTGCCTTACTCGTTGATCCTCAAAACATGATGGCATCTCACATTTTACTCTGCCTGCCACCATGTACCTCTTACTTTACAGCTGAGCTGTGCGTACTTTGTTTAAAAGGTACAGCAAAGCCAAGAACGGAGTTTAGACAGAAGAACTATGAACGCAAGTTTTCCTCTCAAGAAAAGAAGAAAAAAGAGTGTTGCCAGGGAGGAAAGGACTTGGCATGAAAACTAAAATCCTTTCCCTAGTACGTGAAAGATACACATTGCAGACCATACATTGGAAAAGCGTTCCCTGATTAAAAAAAGATCCTTCTCTGTTGCTTTACAAGTTACATAGACCTGGGAAGCAACAGGGGTATAGTATCCCACTTAGATTTATTTTAACAGTTTATGCTATGATCAAGGTCTTACTACGTAAGCGCATTTAATGTGGAATCACTAGAGTCAGTGTAAACTTACAGAGGTTAATACAGCTTTTTTGTAAATGAAGTTTTTAAAAAAGAAAAAGCAAAAATGTGAAATGTTCCCAGAATGAGAATTTGCCTGCCAAGATCCACACAGACTCCATTTTTTATGGACAAGTTACAACTCCTTTAAAATGTTTGTTTAATGGAAATACAAATGTTGGTACAATTTAAAGTGAGTGAGTGCCATAGAGAATGGAAAGGTTTTATAGTCCTATCCAGGTGTTCTCTTCAGAATTGCTTTCCTTGGCAACTCTTCTTTATAGTTTCCCATAATGTTAATTAGCACCTTGGTCTGGGCTTTTGGGTATGTGAGCCTTTCATCACCTTCAAGTTTTTTACAATTTGAGGATCATTGTCCTTTGCTTGGCCAAAAGTGTGTTTTTATCTTGAGGGAAAGCAAAGTGTTAGCAGCAGTTCTTCTCACAGCATCACAGACTGGCTGAGGCTGAGGCTGGAGGGCACCTCTGGAGAGCGTCTTGTCCAACCTTCTGCTCAGAGCAGGGGCTGCTGCAGCAGGTTGCCCAGGACCATAACCAGGTGGCTTTTGAATACCTCCAAGGATGGAGACTCCATAACCTCTCTGGGAAACCTGCTCCAGTGTTTAATCACCCTCACCATAAAATAGTTTTTTCTTACGTCTAAATGGAATTTCTTGCATTTCAGTTTGTGCTCCGTTCACTTTTAACTCCAACAGGTGATAATGAAGGCTCTCAACTCCACAAAATTGAGTATTGCATGAAAACATACACAGGGGGTGAAGTATTGAATGGCTGGTCACCCAACAGAGCAGGATGCTCATCCTGCTGCTACATATAACCACTCACACTTTGTATAAGTAGTATGAAATTTTGCTAAACAAAACAGCATCAAAGATTTCTCTTTTCTTTTGGCCTGGGTACCTAATGAATTGCCTCCCACCTTTATCCCATTTTGGAATGTAAATGCAATAGGGACGTTGATCTGGAATACAGTGCGATATGACATGGCTGTGTGTCTGTAAGCAGGAGGACCGGCAACATGGAATTCAGTAGGGCCAAATAACACAGTGAACATAAATGTCACTTGTCATCAGTAATGATACAAGGCACAACTTTCTAAACGTGTTTTCTTTTAACAACTAGTGAAATGCGTATTTCTTTGGTGAGTTGAAGCTTAGAAGTTAACCACAGAGCTGTAGTTATTATTCTTATTTTAATATCCTTCCTGGAGCTTCAGTAGAGAAGATATTACATATTTCTTTTTTTTATGAAGAAACTGCAACAGTCAAAAGAAGATCTTACCCTGGGTGTTGTACGTAGTATTTGACAACGTGTAAAATCACAGCTGGATAGACTAAACCTCCTTATTTAATGATTACATATCTAAGAGATTTCTTTTGCATATTGGTTCAGTTAACATTCAGCAAACACTGCGCTCATGGTATCCACACCTATACGCTACTTTCTGACAAAAGAATATTAATAAGTAGTTATTCTATTAGAATGTTAGATAGGTGTATCTACTCCAAGGACTGTTTTGTAAGATATGGATTTGTTAGTCAGGCACAAATTTTGAACAGAGGCAGCCTCTTTTTCACAAACCGAGCTCTCAACTTTGTGCTAAATATGTGTAGTTTTAAGATTAGATCCTCCCGCCTTTATATGTTTAACTCATTTTAGCGTCACAGCTAGTCTGTATCACTTCCTTATCCTAAAATTGCTCACTCGTTGTTTACATCTTTACAATGCTGAAAGCAGAAAATAGACTGAAAGACTCATAGATGATTTTATTTAATCTTCAGGGTTACCACCAGTTTAAAAAAACACCTAATGTATTTTTTACCTAATAATCTGTAATTTATATGACTCTTATAAGTAGTACATGAGATTATAGAACAGAATACGAGTGATTTTTTGGGAGGGCTACATTTATATATTAAACAGAGAAGTGTAACCATTTTAACTGCTTCTTTGTGCCTCCAGTCAGTTTCTGGTGTTCACAGAAACCTGTAATGTGGCAAAGAAGACGACAAAATCCAGAGTCATGGGAATTATCAGAAGGTCTTTTTGCTTTGTTTTTAAATTGAGTAGATTTGACATAAATGGTGTTACGTTAATGTGATTCATTGAAACAGTCATTCCCCTAACTTGATGCTTAGTTCTTTTTAAAAGAACAATGTGCTTAAACTCCCTGGGATTGACCATATACATATCACAGGGCAAAACAACCTCCAGTCCTGCACACTAGGAATAGGGAAGGAGTAGGGAGAAGCAAGCACAGGACAAGTCTGTCCTGTGAAGCGCCTTTGTGAAACAACAGCATCCTACCTTCACAGCACAAATGAAAATGCAAATAGACCTCACTTCTCCCACCACCTCTCCTCTGCCCTTTCTCTTGTCAACTATTCGTGTTTTCTCCTACTGAGACATGAATTACATCATTACAACAAGTCCCATTTGGATACATAAATTATAAACATGAAATGAATGCTGCAATACGTCACAGTAATGTCTTATCTCCCTAGGAAACACGTATACACACACAAGTAAATAAAGAGAGAAAGAGTTTAAAGAAAAAATAATAATAAATCCCAAACCAATTAGAAAGCATAATATGAAATTCTGGTTAAGGTGCAGTTAATGGGAATTTAGGCACTAGTTTGTTGGAGTCACTGTTGGGGTTTCTACATTCAGTCTGGTTGAACACAGGTGAAAATAAAACACTTGAATTGTCAAACCCTTGAAATCCAGTATTTCTCTACTAGTCAAACTTTCTCTACATGGCCAAGCTTATAACACCACCAGTTTATGGTATCCATGCTCTCATTTTCAAGTTAGTCGCCTTTTGATCAGCAAATTTCTGGAGAGTCTTCTAGCTCCAGGAACTATTAGCTTTATTCAAGATGTTATTTAATATGATAATTTTGCCTGGGGAGAGAAGCCTCATTCTCTTAAGCCTGCATATGTCACCTGCCATTCCTACTAAGCCGGTGTTCAGTATTGCACAAGCATACAATAAAGGAGGCATTGGGCAATCTGAATTAAGACAACACTTTTTTTTTTTTTCCATTTTCTCAAAAACATGACAAAACTAACGGGACTGAAAAGTGCTTCATTGTTCAGTTATCCATGCTTGTTCCTCAGACCTGCTATAGTCTAGGTTTTCTTGCAGTGGAGTTTGCCTTTGGCTTGCATGCAACACTGGCCAGATGCAGCGTAGTCCTAGAGCTGTACAGCTGGTGTACTGGTGTCTGAGTGAATACATAGATTTCAGGGACTTTTCCAGCTAAGCACAGCTATAAAAATGCACTTTGGGAATTAAGGACTTTACTTGGTCCTGTTTTTTAGGTCATTACCAATCAATTCTGTTTAGTTTCTCTGTATGTTACTGGACACTACCCAGTTGTATGTAATACACGGTTTAAATAAACAGTTACAGATATAAATTGAGTGTTTTCCTTTTGTAAGTTACGCAGTATTTTCTCCTAATAAATGAACTTGATCTGACTGGAAAGGGAATAGGTATTTTGAGGTAATTCCCCTGCCTGCAGTTACATTTCAGTGCTTGAAAATTCAGCAACTGTCTGATTTTTATCCAAAAGAACATGTCATTTGTCAGAGGTGTTGGATGGACAGAGGCAGACTTCCCTTTATCTCTACACTACTCACACAACAAGCAACACAGTAAGCTTACTAACCCTGCTCTGCCAAAATGTAACGTGCCCAGGGGTAAGTTTGGCTTCAGTTTCCAACCTCATTCAACCTTTTAGCCTTTCTGTTGAGACATCGCTAAGCCACATTGGTAAAGCACACTGTTTGTGGATGTGTCAAAAGAGCACTGATGCAGAACCACTAGGCAAGTCTTTTCATAGACAAACAATATTCTCATATATCACACCCCTAGCATTAACTTCAGGACAATTTTTCTCTTCTTCTTTATTGACCTCAGACATCCAGATCAGAAGTGAAGGAGAAGGAGACATAATTCTCATAGGTGGTATAAGTCAGGAAGAAAGGAGAACACTATTTGTAGCACTTAAACATTCGAGGAAGTTAACGATATCCCACTAACCAAGGCAGAGAAAGATAAATGCCTCCTATTTTTTCCTGTGTGAGGAACTGCAAAAGCGCTGGTCTTGTGTTCCACTAGATGCTGGCTCCAAAGCATCCAAAGACACCATCAATCTAAGCAAAATGAAACAAGCCTCTTCATCTAACCCCAGCTCTTCTTTACAAGTATTTCTCTATGAAATCCTGCTCGTCACGTGGACTCATCCCACCCTGCACCCTCAGGAAGACCTGCTGTCTGTGATTTGTAGAATTTGTCCCTGTCTTATCTTCAGTGACACTGAGAACAGTTGTTGCCTAAAGCTCCAGCCTTTCCCTCAGGATGTGCAGCATGAACTGCTTTCCCCTGTGCTGGGGCCAGGCTCTTCTCAGCGGTGCCTAGGGACCAAAGCTCCAGCCCACACACAGAGAGTAGTTCCTAAACATTTTGGTATATTAAGCAAATAAAAAAAAAAGTCATTGAAAATGTTGCCTTTTCAGAATATGCTTCATCCCAAACAATTAAAAAGAGGGAAGAGGAGGGCCACAGCTGTAGCTTACCGCTGTCCTTCTGATGGCTAAGTGAAGTGCATTTACACCATCAATAATCTGAACTGACTGAAGGTGTGAGTCTCAAACGAAATTGAATGAAGGCTGCTAACTCTGAGAAACTACATTTCCATCAAGGGTTAATGTAGTTAAGTCTGTTTTAAAAGTGAAGTAAGCTAAACAAGAAAAAAGGCCGTTTTAACGTTTTAACACTGAACACGTTGTCCACCCGGGAATTTAAAACAGTTTAATCAGAGTGGTTATTCCTCCCCCCCGAGTTTCTTGTATCCAGCTGCAAAGGGTCCCCACGTTTTCTCTCAACCTAGCCGGTACTGCTTGCTGCCTTCAACCTGCCCCGGCCAGCCGCACGCCTCAGGAGCCAGGCCCGCGCTCCCCACAGCGGCCCGGGACGACGCCCGCACCCACGGGGCCGCCGGGCGGGGAGGCGGCCGCAGCCGCCACCGGGCCCGCCTTGCCGAGGGGGCGCGGGGGCCGCTCCCAGGCGGTCCCGCTGGCCGCCGCCGCGCCGGGTTCTCGCTCGGCTTCTCGCAGCACCTCCCTCGCCTGCCTCCGCCCCCCGGCCGCGTCCAGCGGCTGCCCCAGCTGCTGGGGCCGGCCGCCGCGCCTCCTGCGCCCAGTGTCGAGCGGGCAGGGCGGCGGGGCGGCGGTGTAGGGCGGGCGGCGCGGGCGGTCCCCCGGGGCCAGGTGAGCGGCTGCTCGGCTCGCGGGCGCAGAGGCGGCCGGAGGCGGCGGGCTCTTGAGGGCGAGGAGGGACCGGCAACGCGGCGGGCTGCGAAGGTGGGAGTCGCCCTGCGCTGCCGGGCTGAGGTGAGCGACTCTCCGGGCTGGGCGACAGAGGTGCGCGGCTCTCTGGGGATGAGCTTTCCCGCCCACCGTCCCCGGAGGGACGACCGGGGTGAGGGCCGAAAGGTCCAGCGGGAAGCTGCCTGGGAGGTTGGCGGTGGCAGGCGGAGGAGGGCAGGTCGGGGAGCTTCGCCCTCCGCAGCCAAGCCCCGTGGCTCCCGCTTAGTCACGTCCCCCTCGCGGATCACTCCCCTTGAATGGCACTTGCGGGTTTCGCCGGGTCGAGAGAAGCACACTCGGGGGGGCTTGGGGGGAGATCCCGCCTGCGAGCGCAAAGCGTGCTGTGGGACTGGGGCGGGGGCCGCGGGCTGCCGGGGCCGTTGGTGGCCGTTGGTGGCCGTTGGGACTCGCGGCCGGGCCCGTGCAGGGTGTGAGGCCACGGTAAGGGGCTGCGGGGGACACGTTTCTGAGTTCGTCTTGAAGGGGACTGCTCTTCTTACCAGGTACGTTTCTCGGTGCTGCGGGGGGAAAGGTTTCCTTCTGGTTTCCAGCCTTATTTTGAGTGCTTAATCAGCGGTGATAAAAAAATCAGTAACGTATTTAAATCGGCTTAAAAAGTGAAAGATTTTGAGGGATGCGTCAGTAGGGTTTGAATGTGGTTTGCGGTAAAGAGCTAGGGCAGCATCCCGTTGGGACCGTATGTCAAGGCTGGGTCGGGTTTTGCTCTCACACACGTTTTCTGTGGGCATGGGTGCTGAGAATATACTCAGCTCAAAAGTTTTTGCTGCTTGTTTCTCATACATTCTGCAAGGTAACCTGTTTCTCATACATTCTGCAAGGTAACCTGTATCCCTGAAAGTAAAATGTCTTCAGAGTCACCTGTTCTGCCCAATAATTATTTTGAGGGTTTTTTGGTCTGTTTTTTTGTCTTGTCCCTTTACACTAGCCGAGTGAGGAAAGATCAGGGTACTGGAAGCATCGTTTCCTGGCTGCATTTATTTTTGCTTTGCTTTGCAAATATATAGGTTTTGTCATTCATGGGTGGTATTTATAACAGTACTGAACTCTGTTGCTTTTACTGTGTGATTGTCTTGCATTGATTTATGCGGAAATGTTGAAGAAATGTTTGTAAACTAATTCACTAGCCTTCGAAAGACATGCCTACCCAGCAAATTAAACATGTGATTGTACAAGCCCGGGCTGGTTTTGACTTACATGAAATCAGTTATAGTAATGCTGAAAACATGGTAGAATGAGCTTCAGCATGAGCCAAAATAGGGTTTACAACCTCAGGCATGCAGATCTAAGTGTTATTTGGTCCCAAAGCAACTATTTTGGTATTTAGCTCTGTCATTTGTGTTGAAAAGGTAAAGCTGGCATTACGTGTCTCTACTCAAAATACATTTCTTCCTTTTGCTTGCATAGACTAACAGTGTACGTCATCATGAGAAGAGAGCTGCGCAAATTGGTATTCCTGTTCTTAAGCTTCAAGCTTATGGCTTTAGCCATTCCTTCCTAAGCTGGAAAGTATACTTCTGTTACTGTTTGCATGGGGGAAACAAGCAGGATTTGGTCCTCTGCCGGGTGACTGGAAATGTGTTGAATTAAACTAAAGAACAGAAAACATGTCTTTGCTTAGGAGGGTCTCCAAGTACTTGTCTTCACTGAGGAAGCACACCTATAACTTATTGATAAAGACAATCTCTAAAGTAAGTGAAATGCCTTGAAAGAAGATGCAGGAAAGAAATTGCGTGTAAACAAACTTTGCTCAGATGTGAATCAGGGCCACAAAATTTTCTACGTACACTGCAAGCTAGTATTATTTTATTTCTGCTGTGGCAGTCAGACACCAAGTGAACTACTGTTATTAGTATCTTTATTAATATTACTTTAGTGTCTTAAGGTAATTCTATAGATCAGATGGAGTTTGTGAGCATGTTTTTTCCCTTCAGTGCCTTCCAAATTTAATGTTAAACTTCTATTTCTAATACATCAACACAAATTTGCTCAAATTAGAGCAGCTGGAGAGAGATAAAGGACTAAATTCCCATTCTCAAGTTAATTGCTCAATCTATACAGTTTTTGTACTGTGAATGCTTTTAGTCAGGTCTTCCACTAATAACTGTAGAATGTTGGCAGATTGAGATAGTTTTGGACTTCATGAGAGAATAACTGGTGTTAAATTTGGAAAATTTTTAGTTCTTAATATGTAACATGGCAAACACAGTATAGCTTTAAAACTGGTCACTACACTTGAGTTTGGAATTTTATGTTTTCAGTAGAATAGTAGATTAGATTATTTGAAGGCCAAAATCAGGGTAGCTCATACAGTTAATCTTGTTGACTTCAACAGAAGAATTGGCATGAATAAGGCATTCTATTTGGCCTGAAATGTTAGCTTTCTGATAAATGGTAAGTTCAGTAGTATTATCGTATCTAGGTTCAGTTAAAAGCTTTGCTCTTTTTTCAGATGCATGGATTTAGAGAATATTGATTTGTAGCAGGACACTGGTAGGTGCTGCTCAGCTTGTGAACAAAGGGGGAGCAGAGTGAATCATTTCATGTTTATTAGATAGGTGCTCATGAGTATGAGGGTCTTATTCTTTCCAGTTATTAATTCCTGGTGGAATTACAATTTGGAAAGGATCTATACTTGCTCTATGAAAAGATAGGCTTGTGTAACTATATGGTAATTAATAGGACTCAATTATTTGGGAGTCTTGCATTCCTTTTGTGCCGAAATATCTTTGAAATTTATTGTTGTTCAGGGTGGACAAAGGATCCTTTGTAGTTGATGTTAAATCAAAGACAAAAAAATGGATCTTAAGCTCCTCCCTGCATGAGTCACATGGGATTTGTCTCCAGCTGTGAGCTGAGCATTTTGTACATCACAGGTGCTCAACCTTTGAGTGTTACTTACATCGGATTCAGGACAGTTTTATTTCAGGTAATATATAGTGGAACTGATACAAGATTTTAGAATTGTACTTGGCAGCTGAAGGCCCAGCCTCAGCATTTTCTGTTTTTCTTTTATCGATGAGCGCTGTAGCCCAGAAATCTAATTGTTGTTTGACACAACAGCTGCTTTTCAGCTAGTGCCTTATTAATACAGTGATTTTGTTCTGTTCTAGGTCCTCTTCTGCTGGCTACTGAAGTACAGTGTTCTTAACATCTCAGAGAAAAACTGTAGTTTGGAACATGATGTACTTATTTTTGTTTGCTTTAAAAGAAAACTGTAGAATGTCAGTTATACTAGATGAGACAGTGTATGGAAAAGAAATAGTTTATAAAGTTCCCCAGTCTACTTAGAATACTTTTTCTCTCCGTAGAATTTAGGGGAAATTACTAGAATTTATCACATTTTTTCTGTTTTCTGAAATTTGCATGAGATGAGTACCTCAGGTGATGCCTTAGTTGCCAAAAAAGAACAACCACTCACAAATTAAGCACTGTGTATATTCTCATTTATGGTGTTCCTTAAAGGAATCATTGAAGAGTTAAGGACTGAGAGATCCATCAGTAGGTTTGCCAGAAGTTGTCATGTTTGACAAGATGTGACACATTTAGAAATGGTAGAACTAGCAAGAAAATGAGTAATGTGAGTGTGCTGGTTATGGAAACATTATTGTGCACATTTAACAAAAGCCAACAACTTTTTACTGATGCTTTTAGTATTTTAAATATTCTCTTAAAAATCCCTTTTATATTCTTTAGAGAAAAAATTACTGTGGCTCTCTGCCTGGATGTATTAGACATCTGGGCATGCCTGATTGTGAATGTTGCCAAATTCCACATTTAATTTCTGAGTTCCCAACCAGACTTTGAATATCTTTGTTTCTTTTGCACCAAATTAATTATGGACATAAGCTGACTGAATGGTTTCTGGTAACACTTGTCACTTCATGTTTTGAAGTCTGGGGGACTTTGTTCTGTCATGACTTATTCATAGCATAGTCCAAGTATTCATACAACTTGAATTAAAAAGTGCTTTCTTTTTTCCCCCTTTATCTATGTTTCAGCAAGTCAGCCTTGTGGTTAGGGTGGTTTATTTGTAAGAAGGCTAATCACTTTTTTTCATAGAGGCGGTGATGGTGAAAGAAGCCATGTGGAGTGTAGTTGTACAAAGTAAATTTTCTGAGCTGATACGTTCGTGGGGGCTGCACGCAGAAATGGTGCTGGTTTAAATAAATTATTCTGAAGTTGCTTTGAAGTCACCTACTCTCTTGTGTGACCACTTTCAAGTATTTAAGAATGATTGCTATTGACTAACTTGTTTCAGTTGTATTGGTCTAACATGGGCTCCAGTCAGAACTTTGCCTCCCCTTCTTTCCCAAACAACTGATTATGGGGCTTGTCCTGGCAATGGTGCCATCTCCTTTCCCCTGTGCTCCATAGACTTACATTGTACCCTAAGGAGGAGCAGTGCTAAATGAGGCCCAGAACACTGGTCTGGCATAACACTGTTTCCTAGAATGTCCTAATAGAGGACCCCCAAATATTTACCCCATATGAAGACTGAGGTGCCAAAGTGACTGTATTTCCTTAGGCTGTATAGGGTAGTGATGCCATATTCCTAATCAGAGTTGTAGTAGGGCTCTGGAAGATGCTTGCTTCAGTGCATCCATCTTTCAAAACTGATGAGCTTTATTTCTTGAGTACAAAGTATTAATTTTGGTCATTGGGCTGTTGATTAAAACAATCTGAGAGATTGTTTGAAAGAAAAAGAAAAAAAAACCAAAAAACTCCACCAAGTATTGTTCTTCTTAGCTTCCAAAAAAATTTTAAGAGCTCCAAGTGCAAGATCCAAGAGACCTGTTAAGTCCATAAAGTGAAGCTTAGGATGAAATCACAATATAATTTCTTTTTTAAGACTTTGGGGAGGGGGGATGCTGCTGTTCAAGCCAAGAGAGGATGGAAAGGAGAGTGGGGAAGGGAAGCGTAAACTGAGCAGAAACAACTGTTTCCTTTTTTATTTCCCCCCTCACTTACAGTAAGATGAAAGAAACTTTCAGTTCTCAATTTTGGAAAGTAGGAAAATTGAAAGCATGAGCTGAACAGTCTTCTTTCTGGCATGCCTGGCGTTCACTTGATTCCTTACAGCCTGCTTACATTGTCCACTGGTTTGATTATTCCAGCTTTAGAAAAGTCTTTGTCCTTACCTCTTTCTCTCTGCATCAAATTCAAGTCCTGTTACTGAATATAAAGGTTTTGCAAAACTTTGTGTTCGTTTACTTTTCTATGCTTATATCTTTGTACACCTTTCCTCATCCCTTTTACAATGGCTCAAGGTGCATGTCTAGCATTCTTTTAATCTTTTTTCTGTGTGCTAACTTAAATGTAGTCTTTGTTGTACTTTCAGTCTTCTACTCTGCAGAACACTTCTTTTGTTATTCCTCCACCCATGAAACCTATATACCTCCATACCCCAAAGTATTATTAATGAAAATGTACACAATCTACTTGTAGTTGGAGTAACCAGACCTGTGACAAACATAACTAAATTATTACATCTCTGCTTCTCATGCTTCATCAGTACTTTGTAAACTCTTTGAAGTGGAAACCTGCTCAGGTATTGTCACTGACGGGCTTTTTAGTTTGCTCTAGAAGATTTAATAGAGTGCGTGGATAATACTGTTCTCTCAAGGGAATACACAACGCAGAAGAGGATTTCCTGGATAGTGTAAGAACTTTTATAAGAACTAGAAAGAGGCCTCTTGCTCATCTCCCTGGTGACTGCTGGATATGAGGAGGTGAAACGTTGCCAAACTGGGTAAGAGGGAACAAAAACTTGCTTGAAATTGTCCCGTTCCACTTTTGCACTATATACAATGACACAAGTTACTGTAAGAGAGATGTAAGTACTAAAAGTGCTTTTTGGCATGAGGTCTGTAATGGAGAGTCATCCAATAGCATATTGCATTCATGAATCCACTTACATAAACCTTAATGATTAAGCTTACACTTTTACATTAATCTAAGGGGAGATCTGTGAGTTGAACTGAGGGCAGACCTTGGCTTACACAGCTTGGTATTTGTAAAATAAAAAAAAAAAAAAAAAATCTTTCTAATACCGGTATCCTGCAGCAGTTGAAAGACTGAACTAAAGAATGGATTTCTCAGATAATTTTTCCTCCTGTTTATTTCTGTCAAGAACTGAACCAATGAGCTATGAGTTTTGCAGAAGACTGGTGTCTGTAACTAAGTGGCTTGCTGCTCTCTGTAAGCCAACTTATTAAAAAGTAAAATATTTAATATCTTTGAAAACAGTAAAAATTTATGTCAGGAGGACATGTTTGGAAGGTCCTTGAACTGGCTGTACACGTTACCATTGCAGTCTTAGAAAAAGCTGGTGTTCTACATAAAGTGGCTGAATTTTGTAGAACACAGTATGCCTGTTTTTACAGCCTTTGATAAACACTGGAGAAAATTAATGAAAACCAAGCTATTATCAGACAGTAATAATCCTATTACTGTCTTCTGGAAAAATGCATTAAAAAAACCGCCACGGAACAACATTTTCAAATCAATGGTGCTACTTCTGATGTTAAGTCAGTGGATACTGTATGTGCCAAAATTCACAGTGACATAAGGCTTTCCAACATAAGCGGCCTCCCTATTACATCTAACTCACTTCAGCCAAAATTTAAAAATAACATAAAAACTTTACTACATTTTGGTTCCAGTCTGGAAAATATAAGGGATTGATGGAAGAATTCTACAGTCTTACACTTCTGAAAGTAATTAAAGGCATCAAGAAGTTCTCATACCTGGGCAGGATGATGTTTCTGCTCTTTTCTGCCTTTTATCACCTGGTGTAGATTTGAATAATGCAGACAGTCACAGAACAACAGCTAGAAGCTTACCATTCATTATTACCCTCCTCCTCAGCAGTAAATTCTATAAATTTGGGAAATATTTTTATTAAAATCCAAGATTTTAATAGGGGATAACTACAAAAGTAGACAGAATGAGCCCCAAAGGCTATGGATGAAACAAGTGTGCCTTGAACAAAACAGCTTGAAGCATAGCAGTAGGCAGCATGGTTAGAAGTAAATGACTGATTGCTCTGCGTCATTATTTCCAACATGAGTTTCTGTTACCAACAGTTTATGCATTGGCAGTGAGAACCTGCTCTGGCTAAAACTTGGCATAAAAGAACTAATAGTTTTTTAAATTTTAAAGACTGCCAGTAAAGATATATTCAACAGGAATTGTAAAACTTGAATGTATTTTTCAAAAAGTGATTTAACAAAGTACACTACAGCACAGAACAGCTGTATTTACGTGCTGCACTTTCTTTGGCTTTAAGCCTATTGAAAATACATCTGCTGTAATACAAGGCAAGCAGTGGCTTAAGGTAAGCCCTATACCTCTGATATGTCACCTGTGGGTGCACACTTGGAAAGCAGTCCAGGTTTCTCACACTGCACTTTGAGTGGAGCTGCACCATGCAGTCCCCTGTGGGGCTGGCTGCAGAGACGTGGACTCCATCTCCTCTGCCTTCCAGTTGTGTTTGTAACACAAGCCCAGTTTCCTGGGGCACCTCAAAGTCCTTTCACTGTGCATACCTGTGACTGACTAGCTAGCTGAAGGGCTTTGAAAACATCGACTTCAAACAATGTTACTTACCTTTCAGAGGTACAAAGCTGGGTACAGCAGAATAAACATGGTAAAAGCCTTACAGGCCTTGGTTTTAACAATTTTGTTTGCCTGCTCTTGTAAGCTTCTGTCAGCTTACTGACCTTCATCCCTCTATTCTGCCTGTCCTTCTGCAACAGGCCGCGTGTCACAGTGTTTGTCTTGGTCAACCTCTTAGAGTTCAGTAACTTCTGCAGAAACTCTGTGCTTCTTAGGCAGGTAAAACTCCCATTGTGTTGAAGGACAATTCCATCAAAAAACTAGTAAAAGAGAAGAGAAGGCTCCGGGGAGACCTTATTGCAGCCTTTCAGTACTTAAAGGGGGCTTATAAGAAAGGTGGGAACAAACTGTTTAGCAGGGCCTGTTGCGATAGGACAAGAGGTAGTGGTTTTAAACTAAAAGAGGGCAGATTTAGACTAGATAGAAGGAAGGCATTTTTTATGATGAGGGTGGTGAAACACTGGAACAGGTTGTCCAGAGAGGTGGTAGATGCCCCATCCCTGGAAACATTCAGGGTCAGGTTGGACAGGCCTCTGAGCAACCTGATCTAGTTGAAGATGTCCTGGCTCATTGCAGGGGGGTTGGACTAGATGACCTTTAAAGGTCCCTTCCAACCCAAACTATTCTATGATTCTATGACATAAGCTAATTAATACTAATAATAAGAATAAAGAATCCTCTTTATACTGTCTTCCTGTCTTCATTTCCAGTAACCTCTTTAATTGCTGGAGAATGTGATATTAATGCAGAACTGCAACATGTATAACACAACATACAAAACAACCATGTAATTTTTCAAAGTATGTTCATTCATTTGTTTTAAGGTAAGTTCTATCAATTCTAGTTTCACTTTCAAATTAATGACATGGTATGATATCTTGTCTGAAACCTGGGTACCAATGCTACAAGATTGTCACTGGTCAAAATAGAGCACTCTTCATGGAGAGCGAACAGGAGGGAACAGATTTATGCCTGAGCCCTTACTTTCTGTTTTCTGAATTTCCATTTTATCCACTGATCATAAAGAAAAGTAATTGATTATATTCTCTTCTACTTCAGGCAGTTAGCTCTTTGTAATGAAAAGTGACTTTCTTTGTAAAGAAAAGTGACTTAATTGCTATTTGAGAATAGTAAGTGAGAAAGTAAAGACAGCCAGTTATATCTTTACCTGTGGTCTGTGCATAGAATTCTTTGCCACACTTGGGTGGCTCAGTACTTGTGCCCAGTAGCTGTTGTACTTGATTGGATTTGCTTGATTTACAAATGGAAATTTTTCATCCTATTGCAAAAACTATGCAGATTCATGCTGGGCTCTCTGAGTCATGCTGTACTAATCTGTTATAATGAACAATAAAAAAATTCATTTCAACAAATGAACAAATTTAATAACAAATGAAAAAATCACTTGTGCCTAATTCTATAACATCCATAACTATATGTTTACAGTTACATTACTTTTCAGGATCCTTATTAAGAGTAGAGCTTTAGGATTCCAATACAAAGAAGGGTTTAAATAAGTTTAAGAGAAACATAATGTCCAAATGTTTTGGAATGTATCATATGATCTTTATTTCAATAGATATGGTGAAATCATATTTTACATCTTGCTTTTTCTTTAATAAAATCTAAAAAATCTATCAAAGCTAGCAGCATCTTTTTCTTCAGTAGTGTCTGAACAACATTGTTGCAAAAAGAAAGAAACACAAATGTTATTTTCCTAACTCTTTTAATTGTATTTTTTTTCCAGATATTGGAACAAATCTTAAGCTAGCATAAATGTCCAAAGTCTTGCAAAAAGTCAAGTGAGCTGTGACCATGCCAGGATTTCGCTTTATACATTTACTTGCTTTCCTGCTGTCTGGATTTTATTGCTGTCCCTGGGACCATTAATCTGCATTCATAGTTTTGAATAGCTTCACAGTTCTTGATGTGACTGTATTCTGTGAACAAGAAGCTGTGCCTCTGTCCCCATTTGTCTTTGCCAGGCCCATCTCAGGAAGTGAGAAAAATGTCAAAAAAACCAGAGGGGATAAGACCCTAAATGTGCTGAAAGTATTTATTACAGCCTTTCATTTAAACACTGAACAAATATGAGCAAAGCTCACTCTTGAAGGCCTGAGTTAGAAGAAGGTCTCTTCAAACTCCTCAGGGCTACATAGCACTCAGGCAGAGCTAGAGTCAGAACCAGGACCATTTATTGGCTCCTGCCCTCACGTTTAGACTCTTGGAATGCAGTTGTTATTTCTGGTGGATGGGGCAGTAATGTGATTGTCTAAGGAGGTCTACCAGACCAAATAGAAGGCACACTTAATGGTACAGGATTAAACCTTTGTCCTAGTCAGCTCATTTCATGTATATCTCTCTGCAGAACTGAGGTTTGAGGACACTAAATGCAGGGAATATAGGAGCATTCTGAATCGGTATTATATGTGACACAGAGCAAGCAGTTTGCTTCAGTACTTAACCAGCATCGATGGCTAAACTGGTGGGTGCCACTGAGTATTTTTGAGCTCCATTCCATTCACATTTTAACTCTTGATGTCTAGGTAGTAGAGGCAAGGGATGCTGGAATTTGTGTTTGGTTTGTTGTCCAAATATATCACTATGGATAGATGGTTTACTGTACAAAAGAAGAGATTTCCCTATAAAATGAAGGAATAGATGTGCAGCTTGGCTTTGCTTGGAAGTGACCTAATTTGAGACTAGAATGGGAAGCATGAGTAAGCAAAGAAAGGAAACACAGCTTTTGGACGGGCATCTCTTTTAACCGTAGTAAATTATATTGTAGATGCACAATCCTTGAATTTGTCAAATAAATTTAAGCATGGCAGTTTTCATTATCAGGTTCTTAGGATAGTTAATGTAATTCTACTACTTAGTTTACTGACCGAACAGCTTTATTAATATATGATTTTTAGGCATTCAAGAGAAGCAAACTGAAGACAGATTTGGACATGTTTCCTGTGGATCTTTAGAAAGCTAGCTCACCTTTGACATTTCTTGCTTTTTTTACTCGTTTTTGTTTGGTTTTGCTCTGTTCCTGCATAGGATTGTGTGCATTAGCTATGTCCATTGAATTAGCATACCATGTATTTTCTCTCAGTTTTAGTATGCTTGATTTTTGTATTCCTTTTATCAATGGCCTTTTTTCCTGCTGGTTAACATTTGTAGCACCCATGCAGATGTCATTTAGGATGTTGCCACAATTTGGCTGTTATTCCCTTAGTGTATTTCAATTTTAAGTGTGGCATCCACAATCTGCAAAGTGGAAGCAGTATGTGTCATCATCCAGATTGGTCTGTTCCAATGCAATCAGTATGATCTTATTTTTGTGCTAGAAATATCACATACTGTATAATTATTGAAAACACTGGCTGGCAACAATGTTGCGGTCCTCTAATTTTTAAAAAGCCTTTGCTTTATGTTTCCTATGTTACATTATCATGTGTATTTTGCATGTACATTTAATCAATTTCCAAAATGTCAATTACCTAGCAACTTCACTGCTTCCTCCAGCACTTCTCTTGGGGAGTTCAGCCCATAGTAACCATTTTATACTAATAAATATTTACATTAATGTGAATGCTTGCAAAAAATACATTTTAGCCCAAACCTTAACACAAATTTACAAGTCCTGAAAGAGTTCACAATTTACAGTTCCTGAAAAGAATGGAACCTATTGCAGCCTGATACAGCATGTACAAAAATACAGTAAAGTTTGCGAGCAGTATGAGTGCTAACCAATACACTCCCACATACGCCAAACTTGTGATGGCAACGTTAAACTTCTGGTGTCATGCAGAATACTCTGGTCTACCGTTAAGCTGACATATTAAAGATAAACAATACATAGTTTACTGCTTTGCATTTGTTTCAAGAATCAATTATAGAATCACTTGTAACTATGTATCTTTAAACCTTTTTATTTAAGAAATAATGCATGCAAAAAGCACATGAATGTTTCACTTAACATTTCTTTCAGCATGCAAAATATTGAGGTGTACCTTTCTTGAAAAGATCTCTTTTTAAAAGTGTATCATTTCATAAAACATTATCTGTTATAGTAGGAGGCATTTTCTTTGTCCACCACCATGTCCTATTGCTTACATAGGCAACCATCACTAGGAAGAAATGTGGACAAACCAGGTTTTGATGATACTCTCCGTGATCTTGCTGCCCACAGTGACTTGTGGCATTTCTCATTTTTTTGCAGTAGCTTCTTGCCTTGAGAATGAGATGAGGAATGCGAATCAAACTCTTGCTTCTTCCGTAGGAGTTCACAGTGTTGCTATTAAAATGTCAGATGGTAGAACCTGTGGGTAGGGGACCGAAGAGATGCTTTCTGTATACTTACTGAGATTAACAAAGCTTTTGGATAAGTTCTCCAAGATTGCTCTCTGGCTGTTTTGGCTGGCGTTTTCTTGTCTGTGGTGTTTTTTTTGTTGTTGGTTGGTTGGTTGGTTGTTTTTCAAACGTTGAAAGCCTTATTTGTGCAAGGACTCATGGCCATGCTCTGATGTATTTGTGAGTCTTTGGAGAATTAGGGCTTGAGTGGGGTTTTTTTGGTTTTGTTTTTTTTTCCTTTCAGCAAACAGCTCTTTCTTTCTTGGTGACTTGGCAATACTCTACAGAGTGTTTGTGCATTTTCTGTACAAAATATATCCAATAGTATAACAGGGTTGAAAAGATTTACACTCTTAGGTTGGAAACATAATTTGTCATATCTGCACAGCTGCACTTTTTCTAGTCACTGTGGTTTATTTATTTATTTTTTCTTCTAGAATGGTTGTCTCGGGAAAACAGCACTGCTGTGTTGGCAGAATACAGGACATCTTCTTGAGATTCAGGATTGTTCTAGCAGTCCTTTTACTTCATTTGCTCCTGGCTACAGCAGGCAAAGGTAAGACAATTTTTTCCCGATTTACCTAGTGTTGGTAGTCCAAATAAATAGCATTGTTAGAATAGCACTATTAGAATAGGACTTTTGAATATATTCAGGACAGGCAAGTTTCTGTCCTCTTGAAATCAAGAGGAAAAACTGCCATTAACAAGAGATGAAATAGTTGGGGCTTAGCACTTTGAACGTACAAACCCTATGTTTACAGTATTTGTTTTCATAAAAAATCATCAGTGGTAACTTATTTTCAGCTATGGATGAGGAGAGAATGTAAACACAATATGTAATAACAAAAATTACTTTCTTGCTATTTTTTTGAACTGGAAGTGTTACTGTTTTCAGAATGTGTTGTTAAATCTTTCACACTGCTCTTACACAAACACCACAAGATCCTTTGAGCTTCACTCTACTTAGTGCATGTGTGAGCACAGAACATCTCCTGCATTGCTCTTGGTTGTGGACCTGAATATGGCTAGGGAAAAGGTAGTAAGGTCCAAAACACGTAACAAAAATGATGTATTTGAATTTGGCAGTCTATGCTCTTTATATAACAGTAAATGAAAAATAAGTTCATAAGGTTCTTGTACAAATTGGGTAACTGACATGGTGATGCTTTTGTATGAGGTACAGTAGAATCAGCAATTTGTGTTTTATTCGTGGCTATTCTGTAAGCTGGCAGATACAAGTCTGTCACTACTCTGGACCTCAACTGATACAGATACAGTGCTTGTCATTTGTAAAACTTCCTTATATCAATAGTGTGTAATACATTTATCATGTTAGTAATGTGCATGGGATATTAAAAAATTAGAAGTGTTTTTTGCCGTGTACTTAATGGCTAGTTTTAGGAACTGCTTCCTGTGTCATGGCATGTTATTTTACTTTAGAAGGTCAGAGTTTCTTGCAGTTCAAATGTACTAAGTATGCCTGCTTAATGACATTGTACTGGCAGTGAAATTTCATAGGTTTACAGGCTAGACTAATTCTGATACTAATTCTCCAAATGTAGTAATTTTCATAAAATGAAGCTGTTATTGAGACAGAATTTGAGGTTCAGGTGATAAAGCTATTACTAAGATGGTGAGGTTTTAACCTCATATACTTTGAATAGTAAAAAGGACAGGGCTGCTCAGCAGATGGTCAGATGTCATACAGGAATTTTTCCAGGGAAAATTCAACTGCATCTAGAGTTCTGAGGAAGCAAGCAAAGAGGGATTTCATCTTTCACCTACATATCACTTACAAGTGTCAGTAATCCTTCAAGGAAAGCTAAACTGACACAAGGGTTTATTTATGGTTCCACCCTATTTTTTTGTTGTTTTTTTTTAGGCTGTTAGCACTGTCAGCAGCATCTCTACTCAGTTCTCTCCTCATCTAAGGTGCCAAAGTATGTTTGTGTTCTCCAGAAAATATAAAGAGAGAAGAACTGCGTGTTTTCTTTCTGATGTCTAGGACACTCTGGATAATGTGGTGTAGTTTATTGCCAGATACCCAAATACGACTGTGAATGAAAAGGAAGGATGAAATTAATTTTGAGGAAACAGTTCTTAGCTTCAGATTTCTAAAACATGCAGCAGAATCAAGGGACCCACATGTAGAAAGTTTAGTTTTAAACTTTTAATAAAGAACAGTTATCAGCTCTAGGTGGAACAAATTAGGATACAAGATTATTGTGATGTCATTTTAATGGACTGTAGCAAGCCAAATGTGTTCCAGGTGGCAAACTCTTGCATAGAAATTAATGACTATTGTTGTTACTGGTTAAAAGCCAGATTGTGCAGACACATAAACTTGTGACTGTTTTTATTCAAGAGAATAGTCACTGTATTAATGCTCAACTATACTGATACAGTAGCTATTAGTAATGTAAGCAAAAAACCACTGGTGCTTATGTACTGAGAGGATCTGCTTCTGTATGTCTAGTTTTTATTACCTATGGCTGGCTATCTCTTGTAAAGATATCAATTATTACTATCTGAAAATGTTTGAAAAAAGAGAGATTACATTTTTGGTTTACGTTTGTATTGCCTTGTCATGCTTGGAAGGTTTATTTTAAATGTTTGGAAGTATGTGCATACATTTCAGGATTTCTTTTAAGGCTAAAGAGAACATGCTTATTAAGTGGATGCTCTTAGTTTTAGCGAGGGTAAAACCCCCAGTTCTTGCATCTATTAGAGATAAATTTATTAAGAAAGAACAATTTGCATTTCTAAAAGAGGTTAAGTGCCTGAATATAGCAAATGACATTGAAAAGACAGCCAACAATTACTATTGCATGGAGCTTCCTTGACTCCAAATTGTGATTTTTGCTTATTTTTCTTACTCTGGAGATGTTTTGAGCATTCTTTCTACTATGCTACCTTTTCTGTGCTGTGGTGATAAAGGTATGTCCATGGCTAAGTTTCTGAATGTGATTTATATTGTCTGAACCCAAAGGAACTAATTGTAAGCCAGGAATGCCACTGTTAGAGCACAGCCAGTTCCAGCTCCTCAGTTCTATGGTGAAGGGTGGGCTGCAGTCCACAAGTACCATTACTAGAGAAAATAAATGATGATTAACAGAACTTCCAAAAGCTTTGAAGTAATGTCATCTCCTACTTACATTGCATCCACCCACATATCAAACAGACTTAGCCAAGATGATGTTGAAAATTAATTTCTAACTAATTTAACACTGTACTGCGTGTGTTCCACTTGGAACAGCAAAGTGCATTTTCTGACTATGGTTATGATTTCGTTTGTGCTTTTTCAGCTTTCTTTGGGTAGACTAACCATATAAAATTTTCCAAGCCTCTCTTGTAACAATTCGGATAGTATTGGTATCTATTCTCTTAACTTTGGCACCCCTTTTTGGCATCTTTTTTTTTTTAACTGTTTGGAGCAAAGTGTGCCAGACTTTCCAGTTTCCAGAAGGGTAGACCTCTCTAAGTAAACTCTTTTATTAGTTTAAATTAATTTGTCAGGCCTTGCATACTGATCAACAGCAGTCTTTTTGAATGATACAAAGCAGACTAGGAGAATCTTCCCCAGGATTGATCTCATTTTGCATCATTTCCATTGGTTACCTGCCTTAAGACTGTTTCCACCTGCAAGTTTATGTCCACTCTGGCTCCCTTGACAACTTCATAGTGTCAACTCCCCTAAAGAATGTAATAGGATTTTGCAGCCCTTTAATTAATTCACTGTTGGCACATAAACACTGATGTAATGCTTAACATGAGATCAAGCCTCTCTCAATAATTTGTTCACTTCCAAAATCAAGTCTGCTGATGGTACTTCAAGTTTTGATTAACACTTTTGTTTGGGAATGGACTTCCAGTCTTCCAATCTGGATAGTTAACAGTGACTTCAAGTTTTGAAGCTATGTCAGGAGACTTCCTTAACTGGTCACTTTGGCCATCTCTGCATGCTGAAGATTGCTTACAGGAATTTTGGAGGGTATATGAGTGGCTATATGGGTATATGCAAGTATACTTCTGACATATACTCTCTGAGCAACAGCAGCTGCATCAAATCTTTCAAAACCTTCAGCATAATTTTTACGGAATAACGAAAGACTTGAGTAATTATTTTTCTTTGGAGAGACAGTATCACAAGTGTTGGCATATAACTGTGTATCTAGCTAGCTGTTTCCTTTATAAAATCAGTTTCCTCGTGATCTGTCCCAACTGGAAGGGAGCAGATCTATTTTAATTGTAGTCATCCTTTTACTAAAAAGGGTAGGTACATTTGAGTCTCTATCTAGAAATCTCCACTTCTGTGACACTTCCACCTCTCACCCAATCTTCCTCACCCCAGCTTTTAAATCATGTTTTAAAAACTAGTTTTCTGTGCTGAACTGTTCTTCGCTGAGTATCCCAGATTTTGCCTGTTAGGCTCTGACAAATGGCCAGACTGAATGAGTGAATTCATGCTTTAAGGTTGGGCAGGGGAGAAGTAGTTCTACTGCTTGCTGTTGGGTCAAGTATGTTTTTGTTCTCCATTGCCATAGAACCATGCTAAGTACTACCTCGCCATTCAAAAGCCACTGTCTGCTAGTTAGGATTTTCACCTAATTCAGCCTGTACCCTGAGATTTTTTTGTTTGTTCTATAGCCTTGTAGCACTATCATGATGTGTGCTGAACTTCAGGAATGATTCAGGGTTGTGAAAGATGCCTACAGGTTTCTGCTAATTAGCATCACAAAGGGAGTCTCAAAGCTACAGTATGCAACAAGAATAGTTATCAATGACTTTCCATGAAACTGGATTGATATATTTTGTGTTTTGAACTTTTTCTGGTAGCTTGTACCTGTTAAGCTGCACTTGGAAGTTAGAAACTTCCTCCTGTTTTTCATTTGTTGCTATTGAAAAAGAAATTTGAGAGCCCTGTGATCAAGAGACAGAGAAGTTGAACACATTACTGATTCAGAATTGGCCTGATGAAAGCTGGAGCTCTGGTTGGTTGAGAAGATCACAGAAGAGCTGGCTGTGACCTTGACAGCTAACTAGGACTATGAATGTAACCTACCTTGGGAAAAAAAAAGCTGATCCAAGTTGCCTGGAAATTTGTCTTTTCACAGGGGAGCAAATGGAAAAGCTTTCTTCCCATATTAACCAATCTTTTCCTGCTATCCAGCCCTGACCAATCATGATTAATCACATACCTCTTCTGGAGGGTACATAAAAGCTCTGCATATATTGATAAATAAATGCCTCCTTAAAGGTGTCAGTAATGTGTTCTCTTGCACTGGCTGAGTATCTACCAGGCTGTTTCATTTTTCTGTAGTTCCATTTCATGTCCCATAGGAGTTTTTCTTAGTCTGTATTTATTTTGTTGTTGATGGGTGCACCATAAAGCAAGCAATCATGATAATGATTGTGTGATTGGAATGTGCATTTTTCCACAAAATGAGAGTCGGCTCCAAAGAGCTTACATCTACAGCCACAAAAGCCTGTACTTTCCTGTAGTGGGACAATGGAGGAGATGAGGTACCTACAAGAACTTAACAGTTATGATCAAGTTCCAGTGTTTGGGGCATTCCCTGGCACTACTTGTTTTACCAGCATTGACAGAGCCTGACACCTTATTTTCACCAGTAAATTTACTGTTAGCACCTAAAATTCTATTTACTGTCACAGCTGAACTCTGGGTTGCCACCATCTCAATGCCTCAGTAGATCTGAGATTCATAGACCAGGTGTCTGCAAGTAAATGCCCTGGTTGAGAACAGGGAATGGAGGCTGGATGAGATTAAATTTAAAATAAACCAGTGGCTCCAAAACACATTTCCTGAAAGTTACCTAAACTCATTCTCTTCTAGAATATGGCTATTTTCTACCTTTCTTGCTGAAACTCTGCCAGTATGCAGCAGAGGATTTAAGAATCTCAGGGCTGGAAAAAAATGGCATGGAGAAGCATGATCTTGTTCAGAGAAGGTGGATGCAAGGCTGGGACATGAGAAGGCAGTAAGGGCTATAGTCCCTTCTTCTAGCTCTGTTTCTGTATTTTATCCAGTATCTATTAAATGCAAAATACCTGTGTAGTCCTGGGAATAGAAACCAGGATCTGTGATTCTCTTTTTGCTTCCCACTTGTTGTCCGAGTGCTGCCTTTGAGAGCTACATGGTCATCCTTTGTCTTGTGCATGAGTTTTACTCCAAAGCTTTCATGAGCAGCTAGGATTTATTGACTGCCTCCAAATTTGCTACTTCCCCACCACAAAAAAAGCAAAAGAGAAGGATACAAGGTTGTTTCTTAATGTGTTAATGTGTTTTTTTGAAAACTCCTAGGCAAATGCCTAGGAACAGTACTATATGGAAGAATAACATTCATACAGAAGATTCTTTTAAAAACAAAATAATTTTACAAATCACCTTTTCTTTATTTAGATCAGGAAGATTTCCTAGGACAATATAAAGCCGTCTTTAAGACTGCATGCGAAGATCCTTGGATTATGTCACCAAGAGTCTCTCTGCGTCCCTTGAAAGAATTCATTGTCTGTGTGTACCTCAAGCTATATTCCTCAGATAGTCCCTGGACAGCATATGTATACAATCAAGAAACACCTCACACCAATCTCTCTGTAAATAAATATGATCTTGGACTTACAGGAGATGATGGTAAATTGAGGATATGGTTGTTTGGAAATCAAATAAATACAACAGCAAGACTTCATGAAAACACTTGGAACCAAATATGTATCCAGTGGAAAAGTGAAGATGAGGAGATGAAGGTATTCATAAATGGAACAAAAAAAGTAAACAAAAAACTAACTGGGAAAGTTAATTTCCCTGGAAAAGGGCAGTTCTTACTTGGCTGTTCAAAGCTGCCAGGTACAGCTACATCACCTTACCTGGGTATGACTGGGGAGCTGTACATGTTCAGAATGTGGGATAAAGCAAATATAAAGCAATCTCTGGACTGTGAAGACAGTGGTGTTATACGCTGGAGAAAGGAGGACTGGGATTATAATAAGACAGTAGAAGAGGATAGCTCTTTGCCATGTGGTAAGTACCACTGCACCCCTGTTTTTAAAATAGCATTTTTGTCAAAAGCTGATCTGAACGTGTCTAACATTTCTCTTCCAGATTTTACAAAGTCTTTGTCTATTAGTCATTTCTAGCTAAATGCTTAACGAGATCATGTGAGGATCTGCAGCTTTCGCCAGCTTTTATCCAAATGTAAAAAGCATAGCAGCAGTCCCTTACAGACTTTCAACTTGCTTCACCTTTTGTGTCTGTCTACTGTCCATGTAATGGTAATGAAAGCAGCATGCATCCAACCAAAACTCCTTGGAGTATTAGGGCTTTCTATCAATCTAAGTCATCTTAAAATAATTATTTACACATCTCCTGTTCAGGGAATAAATATAGAAGAAGGCATTGCTGGTCCTCATTCTGCACATTCGCTGGGCCAGAACTTCAATGAGTGCAACTTTTCACTGCTTCACTGGCACATTACGGCATTGTTAGCTGG